>NC_089838.1:206067067-206414567 GCF_035609145.1 Eleutherodactylus coqui | reverse complement strand
TGAGACCCGCAAAAGAATAGGACATGCAGCTTTTAAAAATTTTTTTGACCGTTCACTTCTGAATGACTCTCTGCATACAGTGAATGGAGGCGATCGGGGGAAGAACGCTCCCCAGCCGCCCGTCTCCATACTGGCCGCGCTCTCATTGATGCCAGTGATACTTGCTCCTGCGCAACAGCACAGCAACGAGCTCCACTGGGACGCACTATCGGGCATTGCTTGCCTGATAGTTCGTCCCGTGTAAATGGGGCTTAAGGGTGCTTTACACGGAACAATTATCGCTCGCCCAAACAAGCACTGTCACAGTTAGTGCGTTCGCTCGGGCAGTTAGTTTAGATACTAAGATAAATGTTTTTGGTGTTTTTTGTTTTTTTTCACGGGTGTCATCTGTTTCTTACAGCTGATACCAGCGGGCAACAGCCCCGACAAGCTGCGCGGCCGATCGGGGCTGTTAAGTCTTTAAATACTGCTGTCAATTCTGACAGCTGCATTTAAGTCTTTTGATGTTCGGGGATCCTGTATGGCCCTGCCCCTGCGATATGATCGCAGAGAGCCGTGCAGGTGTCATGGCAGCCGGGGGCCTTCTGAAAGGCCCCAGGGCTGTCTCGGCAGTATGACTATCAAGCCATGCCCGTGGGGTGGCCTGATAGACTGCCTGTCAGATTGCAGTATGATGTAATGCTATGGCATTTGCCATATTTGCAATCAAAAGAATCGAAATAATAAAGCGAAAATACATATTTGTTATATTTGAACGTCCGGGGAAAAAAAACAAAAAACCCCAGAAATGCGCATTTTTTTGATCACCGTGTCTCCAAGAAACTTTTTTATAAAAAGTGATCAATAAGTTGTATGTATTCAATAATGGTGCCAACAGAAACTACAGGACTTACTGTACAAAATAAGCCCGCACACAACTACGTCGAAAGAAAAATAATAGTTATTGTGCGCCGAAGATGGCAGCAGAAAAGAATTTTAATTAAAATAAATATTTAAAAAAATACAAGTAGTACAGCAAAAAAACCCCAAAAAACTGAGTTTGGTATCGTAGCAATCGTACTCATAGTATAAAGTTATCATGCCATTTTTGTTGCAGTTTGTGCGCCGTAGAAACAAGAAAGATGGCGGAATGTCATTTTTTTTTTTTTCATTGTACTCCACTTAGAATTTTTTTACAAGTTTTTCAGTACATTATATGGTACATTAAATAGCACCATTAAAAAATACAACTCGCCCCGCAAAAAACAAGCCCTCATACAGCGACGTCGATGGATAAATAAAGGAGTTACCAATTTTAAAAGGGAGGAGAAAAAAACAAAATTGAAAAAAAATTAAAAAAAACCTCCATCACTAAGGGGTTAAATCAATTAATTATTCTGCTTATAGACTGGTTATAGTTCAGAAAATACTTAAAACGAGCGAAGCGGAACGATAATCGTTCGGTTTAAACGCAGCCAACACTGACTGAACGACGAATGTGAATCATGCGCTTCAGTTTCAGCCGGCCCGGTCACTTATTGTGAGGTTTAAGCGCCGATTCTCAGGGTCTCACATAGGAGTGTGGAACACTGAACGATTGGTGAACGAGAACGGCACGATTCTCAATGAGATTCATGCAGTCTAAGCACGCTGCCCGAGCCTGTGATTCTCGCCCCATGTAAAAGGGGCGTTAGCGAAGGAGCCAACAATTATATTTATACTTGCAAGAAATTAACGTTAAGCGAAAAAATGCTGATTCAGCGTTCAGTCATCGGCCGTCTTCACACTGAACGATTAGCGTTCATTTTTGCTCCTTTAAAAGTTTTTTTGGAATGTTAATCATTCAGTGTAAATATAATAATCTTTATTTATATAGCGCCAACATATTCCGCAGCGCTTACAAAGCGTGGGAAACAAACAAAACCACGGTTACATAGTAATCAGTAGGGGTGAGGGTCCTGCTCCACCGAGCTTACATACTATGTAATGGGGGGAGCCCTTAAGTTCTTATTCCAGATACTGATGAAAAGCCCACTAGTTTTGCAGACTACTGGAGGCTGTGGACCCTCAAGAAGAACTTCCTCGGATGTTGATAAGAGATAAGGTCTCCAGTAGCACATGTCTTCTGTGTTGGCTACCTGTTGCCTAGACTTCGTCCAGCCCTGCTCTAATGTATTACATAACGAACCTCCGGAGGGTTATATAACCTAAACCTCTCAGTATCCGTTGATTTAGTTGTTTCTGCTGACTCGCCTCTTCTTGTTCTCGCCCTTCATAACAGAACCTCCAGTGTAATACAATAGTTAATAACTGGCTAGGGATGGGTAGAGCTGCCGTGTTTGTGAGGGATGGATAACATTTACATCTATACAGAATCAGCCGCCATAATTTGGTGACTTTCTGTCATTGTTGTACACCCAGTTTTGGAATCCTATTTTTTATAAGTATGTTAGTTTTTAGTTTACTGATAGTCTAGTTCTCTGTTGCTCCCTACCGCTAAGGGCTCACGCCCACAAGCGATGCGGAATACACCAGCTGATTTACGGCGCGGGAGTATCGCGATTCAAAACAAAAAACTGGCAGCGAGTGATCGCGTTTTTCCGTGTGGATTTCTGCAGTCCCTATTCCTTTTATTAATAGAGCCCTCCCGTGACGTAGATCAGCGGTAAAATAGAACATGCCGCAATTTTTTTTTTTTCCCACTCGCAGATATCTGTGCTAGAAATTCGCATGTGTGCGCTGACAGGCAGAAAGCTATTAGCCTAAATAGAACCTTGCCCCTGCAGAATTCATGTGCGGATTTCCGCTGCAGGAAACACGGTGAAAATCCGTCCGTGGGCATTCACCCTAAGTGAGAATGAAGTTTTCTTTATATTAAAGGGGTTGTTTGAGTTGTGCCGACCCCCTTCCTGTACACTAATATAACACACTGTCATGTACTTGCCTCTTCCCGCTCGATCGCTGAGCTCGGTTATTGGCTGCAGCCCCTTTGGCGTCCCGTGAACTGGCGGGACTGCAGCTGTCAACAGAGACCGGGGCAGGGGGCCGAGCACTGTCACGGGAGCGGGGAGAGGTGAGTATATGAGAGTTAGTGTACAGGTGAGGTGAGACAACCTCTTTAAGGGCTCCTTTCCAATGGTGATAGCGATATCGCTGCAAGAAAATCACAATGTTAAAATCGCATTGCAATGCTGCAAAATCGCAAGCTTTTGCAATGCGAGAAATCTGTTTTCCCATTGTACTGTATGGTCGACATAAACAAGCAAACCGCTGAAACAATCCTGCTGCTACGATTTTTTTAATCCTCGCGTCGCAGCTTGCCCTAAAACATTGAAAGTGGAAAGGCTGTCATTGAACAACATGTGTGGCACTTTCTTGCGAAAGCTCGCACTCTTGCATCACACTAAAAACATGCGATTTCCTCACTAGTGGAAAGGGGCCCTAAGGGTTCTACATTTTGGGCAATCCCTACTTAACTATTGTAGGGCATCTATTCACATCTGCTTCAGGGTTCTGTTCAGAGCCTTCCGCAAAAGACTGTAAATGAAATGGCGCAGGCTTCTGCACTATTTTGTTCGTAAACATAACAGGTCACGTTATAGTCAGTGGGGTCCATGGGGCGGCATACAGCACTTTGCTATTTTTGTTGTTTGACTCTTATGACAGAGCCAGATAGAGAACTGAGCAGAGGTGTGAACATGGCCTTAGGCCTGATGTCCACGGGGAAAATCAGGTCCACTACGGATTCTCCATGGAGAATCCGCAGCGGGTCCCTCCTGCCCCGCGGACATGAGTGCTGAAAATAAGAATAAACTTACCCACAGTGGACCGTGCAGGTCTTCTCTTCTTCACGGCCAGATCTTCTTTTTTCGGCCGGCGGATGTGCTCAGCACTCCGGCTGTGTGCCGCGCGCATGCGCCGGGCACATCCGCCGGACCGTAGAAAGAAGATCCTGCCGCGACGGAAAGAAGATCTGCATCGCCCGGAGCAGGTGAGTTTAATTCAGGCGTGGGCTTCCTGTGGATCCGGACGGCTTCTATAGGCTTCAATAGAAGCCTGCGGGAGACCTGCACTAGAAATGGAGCATGTCCTTTTTTTTTTTTTTTTTTTTTTTTTTTTTTTCATGCTCCAGGTTTTTTAAAATTCAGTTTTATTGACCATCTGCGGGTATTTATCTACCCGTGGGTGGTCAATGCATCCCTATGTGGTGCGGATCTGCGTGCGGGTGATCCGCTGCGGATTTAAAATCTTCTTTTCCCCGTGGACATAGGGCCTAAGGGTGCTTTTGCAGAGAACCATCATTGCTCAAAAGAGCGTTCAGATTTGAACAATAATTGTTCAGTGTAAACATCGCCAATGATTAAGTGATTAACGATAATTTGTTCACTTATCGATCATTTCAGGTAAGCATTTATATCATCATTGGCTCATTCGCTAATCGTTCTGTTTAAATACAGATCCTTCAGTGTTCTCATTCGCTGGTACAGTGAATGTGAATGACTGAATGATTTGCGAGCAAGCGATTTTATCTGCCTGTATAAACGGCCTGCGTGATCAAACTCTGCCATTGTTTGCTCTTGTGAATGATAAATTGCTCTATCTAAAAGCACCCTAAAGCCCTATTTCCACACAAAGATGATCGGTCAAAATTGGTTCGAAAGATAGGATGACTGACAGTTTGAGCGATCATTTTATATAAGCTGCTAATAGGCACTAATGCACATTAGCAGCTTATTAGCTTCATTTGCATGTAAATGAGCCTCCCTTCACTGTATGCAGATAACAGTGGGTGGTCTGTTATCTGTATACAGCCTCTTTGTTCTGCCATGGGGCTATAGCTGAATACAATGTTATCAGTGCTCTCTTGAGAATCACAGCCTAAGGTCTCTGCTATCAGCTCTCCGTCCGAATGATGGGTTTTAAACTCCATTAAAAATCATCATTCAGACAAAAAGCAAACGATGGTAGCATTTACACGTAACTATTATCGCTCAAAAGACATAGTTTGTGCACATTTTGTGCGATAATCGTTGTGTGTAAATGGGGCTTTAGAAGGGTTGCTTCATAAGAATTCACAAAGTGCATTCTTCAATAATCACTTGTAAACCATGGGGAAACCTAGTATTAAGTGTTCAATTTGCCTTAATTGCCACGCTAACCATTCACATAAATCCTGCAGTACTCGGAATGGCCACTATAAATAATACGCTGCTCTGAATATACGGGATTGTAAACGCGAAAGCTGCCACAGCGCTCCTATGAGCATTATGGTCCCTACGATCAGATGATTGACTGAGGTCCCGGGTGGCAGACCCCCACCCATCAGATATTATTAGCCTGTCCTGAGAATAGGCCAGCACTTCTTAAAGACTGGATAACCCCTCTAAATGCCAAGAATTGTATTGGTTCCTGTCAGGTAAAAAGAGAAACGAAGGGGAAGCAGCCATATTACAGAAATGTGACTAAGCTAATAGAGTACGACAGAAATTGAGATTCTCCACACGCCCTATTTGTTCCAGAGAACTTGAGTAAAAGGGAAAGAACGGAGCTACAATAAATTTCGGAAAACACCACTTTGGACTTCAGTTTTATAGCAAATGGCTTGTGAATATACATGAATCCACATGTAACCCACGATGTATTTTGAAGGGAAGCTGTCACATCCGCACAGCTGAATTCCGCTATAAAACCGGATGAAATAGCGCTGCATACTGCGCCGTTTCATCCTGTAAAATGCTGGATGAACAGGGTCTGCTCGGCACAGAATGATTCTGTTTTTCTATTCCTATAGTGGCCATTTGGAGCATTTTTTTTAGCCATAGAGATAAGACAGGCTGCAGCGGAAACTGCGCCAAAATTGACATGTCACGGATTTGAATTCCGTGCCGCATGTCAGTTACTGCGTGGCTTGTCTGCAGTGGACTGTCAGCAGCATGCGAATGAGATTTTTGTAAATCTCGTCCACTTTCCTGCTTAGTCTCAGTTCTAAAATAGCATGTGGGGTTTATGGGTAGAGGGTCTCACGGAAATTCCGCCCCGTGTGAACCCAGCCTTAGAAACCCTTTAAATGATGAACTGATGTCAACTGCTGTTGTTTAGTGATAATCCCTTGGAATCCAAGAAATGGTAAGGTGAAATGGGATAACCTGTCAATGGGAAGATCTCACGGCGTATGATGAAATTCTTCCTTTATTGCCATAACCTACTACCCATTTTGGGCTACAATCTTCCCTTTTGCATGTTTTTCACATTGTCCAAACTTACAGGTGGGGAATACTTTTTCCACTGACTTTCAATGATTAGAGAAAAGTGATGATAAAAAATGTTGCTAAAATTGTTTCACCCCTATCTGAACGAGCTCTGGGGCTTTGCTCTGTGTTGCTTCAATGTGAACCTGCACCACTCCCGGTTTTATCTGCAGATGTTCTAATTAGTATATGACATGTTAATAATTATATAGCTCGCTCCGCAGAACCAAGCTCGGAAACTGTTAGAGCTCTGTTAAGGAAACCTGCCTTTTCTTTATTTTTTTCTTTTGCAAAGTCCCCAAATCATAGGAAGTTGTTTTAATTGTACCTCTACATTACTTCGCTGTAATTTATATAGAATGGCGCACACTCATCTGAGGGTTGGTTCATATACATCTGTGCTAGTGAGTACAGTATGAGCTTCCAGACCTATTAATATACTGCTACAATGTGTATATCTGTGTGTATGTAGCACACTGTCTGTGTATTTATGTAGGTAGATCCGTTTGTATTCACAGTATTTATGTGGTCTAAAGGCTGGTTTACACGGGTCGATGATCGCTCAAACAGTTTGAGTGACAGCCTTCAGCGATCGTTTTGCATAAACTTTTAAGTAGCTACTTAAGAGGAATTAAGTGTGCAAATGAAGCCTTTAAAGAGCTGAATGCTCTTTGAGGGGCTCTTATTTGCACTCAGATCCTTTGTTCTCCATGGGGAAACAATGCTATTAGCACTCCCCATGGAGAACTGCTGATAAGGCTGAAGGATGATTTTTAGGTTGGACTGAATTTAACAATCAGATAGCAGTGCCCGAAAAGCGCACGATGGGCGCACATTTAGACGCAATGTTTATCGCTAAAACAATCGCCGATGAGCGTTTTGTTTTTTTTTGTATTTTAAAAAAAAAAAAAATTTTATATATACTTTTTAAAGTGATCATCAGCTGCTGTAAATGGGCCTTAAGCTAGAGCTAGGTTGGTGTTCCACTTAGGCCGCCTGCAGACGGCCCGGGTCGGATCCCGCTGCGAGAATCCTCGCAGCGGGACCCGCCCAAGCTCCTCCAGAAAGCAGCGTGGCACTCGCCTGCTCCCGCGGCTCCGAATCTTTCATGTGCCGGCGCATGCGCAGACTGGAGCCGCCAGCTGGGGAGTGACATTTCTGTGCGGGGCTCTGCGAGCCCCGCACAGAAATGGAGCATGCCGCAAGTTGTTTTCTGAGCGTGATTTCACGCAGACAAATCGCGTCTGTCTGCATAGGATTGCGTATTGTAATGCAATCCTTTGCAGGCGTGTACGGGCGGAAATCCTGCCGTGGAATTTCCGCCCATGTGCAGCGGGCCTTAGGCTGCATTCACACGGTGCGGATTTGCGAAATCTTGTCCACACGGGGCGGCAAATCCGCTGCGGTTAATCCGGCAGAAACCGCTGCTGCGGCGCGGATTTGCCGACCGCAGCATGTTCCTTTTTACGTTTTACTGCTGCGGCCGCGCTCTCCTCTATGGGAGCGCCGGCCGCAGCGGGAGAGCGAGCGGCCGGGCCGCTTCGAAACCGCCGCGGGTTTGAAACAGCGGTTCTCCCGGCGGAAATGTTGCGCTTTTTTGCTGCGGCAAAACCGCGACATTTCCATCAGGAATCAGCCCCCCGTGTGACCGTGACGTTACAGTTTCAGACTTAACTGGCCTTCATTTATCAACAATTGTGGAAAACGCTGTCTATATCACAATACATATCTCTGCAGGATATGTGTAATAGCATTTTGGTGCATTTTCTTTTCTACCCATTTTTTTGAAAGTCAATGTTACGTTTTTGTGAATTAGATTTGGTAAAAATAAACCAAAACCTTCCTTTTGTGCTTTAAAAGCCCATGTTTTTCAAGAGCCACTCCAGTGAAACTTGCTTTATTCATTCTGTAACTAGCCCTCCACTATATAAACTTATATATTACCTTGATTAATCATTTCTATCTCAAACTTCCTGGAGTTATTCTCGGGTGGGTCATGTGATCTCATTCTGACCACCTAAGATTTACTTCGCTTTATGTTCTCTCAAAAAGTCAGTTTTTCCATCAACATAATTTCTGTGTGATGGACCCTACCACACAAGAGTATTAGTGTACCATGTCTCCATCGAAAGTATGCTTGGCGACATGGGTTGGCTATCCTAAGTTCCAGGGGATGCCCACAGCATCCACCTCACAGCTGTCACTGGCGCTCTCCAATCTGCGCTCCCATCCCCTGCCGACAGGTGTCCTTGGCGCTCTCCAATGTCCGCTTTCCTGCTGACAGGTGTCCCTGCTTCTCTCCGATTTAAGCTTCCCCACTGACAGGTATCCCTGCCGCTGTTCGATCTCTGCTCCCGTCCCATGCTGACAGCTGTCCCTAGCTTTGTGCGATCTCTCCTTCCATCCCCCGCCGATGACGGACCTGCTGTCAGCCTCCATGCCTCCCTTTTCTCTGGCTTCCCTGGTGTCAGTGGCAATACTGGCCGTCGCACAGCCTCTCTGCTCCTGTGGGCCGCTGAGTGTTATACAGCCGGGGCTCACCAGCTGCCGTCGCTGTGAGGATGATGGAGGCTGGACAGCAGGAGCACAAGCCCTAGAACGAGGAGGAAGAGGAAGTTGATGGAGGCTGTAGCCCACCGCGGCCTCCGCTCTTAAGATGGAGGCAGTCCAGCCCTGGGAAAGTGTGTTTGCTGCAGGCAATCACCACATTTGCCCATCATATGAGCGGTCCCTGCAACTTAAGGCTGCCAACCCATGTCTCCACCTGTACTTTCGGTGGAGACCTGGTACACTAATACCCCACACAAGCTCCTATAACAGTTACTGGTGATGATTAGAGGCTCCTGTCACAGTTATGATGAAAATGATGATAGTTCAGCCTCTGTAGCTTAGGAGGATATGATGATCACACTATCCTCTCTGCAGAGATGGTTCAACTGCTAATGTTATGTGCTGATGCATCATGGGATTGGTAGGACAGAATAGTGAAACAAAAAGCAGGGACAAATCTCAACCTCAAGATGGTGCCTAATAAACCTCAGACAAGAGGCTGCACTGCATGAAAGTGAGTGCAACACACATAAGAGACCTCCAGAGTGTGACAATCATGTGAGGGGTGCAGCGATGGAAAAATGGGTTTTTGCTGAAGTGACACTTTAAGGATTGCTCCAGTTTTTGGAGTAAAGCAAAGGCTGTCCTATTCATTGCTCACTGTGGTGTTTTTTGTTTTTTTTTCCAATTTACTTTTAGTAGAATGAATTCTGGAAGCATTGGAGAACACCACTACCGGTTCAGCCAGAAACGCATACCATATTACATCTGGACCCCGACTAACATAAGAGTTAGGTTAAATTCACATGGGCGGGCGTGCTATTGGGCCGAAAAGCTCAGCCCGATATCACACTTGCAAACATATATTTTTCATTGAAAAACGATTCACGAGCGTCAGAGTATCGCGAGTGTTTCTCATTGCCTTTGAAGGTCCCATTGAAAAAATGGGCGAGGCGTTCTGAGATGGGGCGTGTTATGATTTTTATTTATTCTTTTGTGTGTCATGTCAATAAGTCCATTAAAAAAATGGCTTTCATATTCGTGTATCTCGCAATGCACAAAACCTGTGCAAGATTCTCGCCCATGTAACTGAGCCCTTAGGGGGTGTGCATATTATGATTTACCAGTGCCCTTTCGGCATACATCGGTCTGGTATGTAAGCCTTTTGCCTCTTCTTTATGGAATATTGCAGTAGATGATGCTATTACATGCAGAGGAATACAACAAGAAGAATTCTGCCATGTGACGTGTGTTATGTTTTCTAAGGTCTGGCTGACATGTGTCACCGCATGTCTCTATAACATATCGGAGCCTTCCTTGGTGGTATACATTGGGAAACCCTCCAGTGGGAGTAGACACTTGTGTTTGAAGGCTTGCTGTACGTAGACCACCGATGCCCGCTCACCCTAGAAGCCGTACGGCAGTACATGTGTGCGATCTTCTGTGTCCAGTCTATTTAGTGTGAAAGGTGAGAGGAAGACATATTTGGCTGGTGAGTAGCAGTCTATTTGTGTCTGGCTGGGGTGTCCTGTCAGTCGCTGCTGTAGAAACCAGTCTGTGCGGCACCCAGAGATTACTTCTAGTGCTCTCAGGCTGTATAGAGCAACCTCATTTGTAGGATTCTTGTAGAATTCTATTCGGTTGTTCCGTACTTCACCGCTGGGTGTTCTACATTCCGATGTCTTTCAAGGAACATTTCAGTTTGTTGTTAGGAAAACACTTGTTTTTTTCAGCATTTTTTCTTCTGAGCTTTGCTGCACCTTGCAGGAAAAAAGGGAAGTGTCTGCAGATGTTAATAAGTCAGTAAGAAGTTATAAAATGCACTACGAACATTGGGTTCTTGGGATTTTCTCCCTTTGGGTGTGTTTTGGGTCTATGTTTATTTTTTTCCAAAATGCAGCATTCTCAATGTACACTTTTTTTCCCCGCCCCTAACCCATGGAGAAAAATGCCCTAAAAAAATCACTACAAAAGCGAGCTTGTAAAACAAAAACAAAGCATCAATGGTGTTTTTTTTTTACCTCAAATAAATGTGTGAAGGAAGTTAAGGATACCCTTTAAATGTACAGATATATCACCAATTTTTGGTCAATCAGACTAATATCAGTCTGAATTGCTGTGTATAGGAGTGCCCGTAAATAGTGTGGGTCTCCACCAAATACAGACAACTGGGTGCAGCGATGACCATTCCAGGTGCCAGCCAGCCATTCAGCAGACATCCGCATTGTGTACGGGCTCCTTAAGGGGACCTTTCACATGGGATGGAATATTTCACATGGGATGGAATATTTCCACAACACACAGCGGAAATCCACACGGCCCCCTTCCCGTGGGCGTATTTGCCCATGCAAAGGTTGTGTGCGCAATTCGCAGATAATATAACTCATTGGGTTTCGATGGGTTCGTTCACATGCGCATTTTGGTGGCGCGACAACCCCCCCTCTCCCCGCAGCGTGCTCTATTTTCCTGTGCATTTGCAAACCCAAAGTCCCCATCGAAGTCAGTGTGGATGTACAAATGCAGGCACAATACGCTAGAAGATGCGTGAAACACTGCGTACTTGTGCAGGAAAAAGAACACATCTGTATCTCATTAGAGTAGTTAGCCATTTCAATCAGTGCATTTTTTGAAACACTTGCAAATGACCATGCCTCGCAGGCACAAAAAGTGCAGTAAAATAGGCCAATACAAAAGCATAGTTCATTCCGCAAGTACGCATCGCTCAGGCGCGCCCCAATACACATGCGCTTCTGTGAAGGGGGCCTAAATGTAAGACTTTTTCAATTCTGCATCAAAATCCACATGTTAAGCTTAGACTTTTATGCAGGATGGCAAATTCCGCTGCGTCCCATCTGAAAGGTCCCTAAATGCTCAATTCATCTGACTGAAATCTGTCTCCGCTGATGAATAAATGATCAGTTGTCTTGTGTTTTCTAGGATGTTTTATCAATAACCTATTCCTAGTATAGTATTGTGTAAAACCAATACACGTTATGGTGCAGTGCTGCAAACCTATAGGAGTTCACTACGTTTAAAGGAACACCAGCTTTTCAGACAACGTCCGCTCACCTGTTCTCTTTTGTTAGTCTCATAACTTTTGTAATATACTTGCTTTCAAAATCTGGTTGCTTTACCCCTGTAAATCACATTTGGTGAAGCTGGTTTGTGTTGTAACTAGCACATCGCCGTATATTTTGCAGTGGTCTGGAATGGTACTGTAAACTTAAATCACATTAGCTTAGTACTATTCTGGGCTACTGCACAATGTATGGAGATAATAGTTCCAACACTCAGCAGCTCCAGCAAACAGCTGATACCTAAAGGGTGTCTGTGCTTCAAGAGTATGTGAACTCTTTGCACTCTGAATTATAATATAAGGAGTGAGGGAGAACCTTCATCTTGCTTCTATAAAAAATGGTGTGCAGATCTGCCGGTGTTGGAGAGCCATGCAATCCATTATACAGTATGCAGTCCAGTTAGCTTTATGAAGCAATGAAGCATCGTTAGTTATATTGGGTATCATGTGACTCAGTGTAGCTGCACATATGCTTTATCGGCTTCAGTCTAATCTCCTCTCTATGGCTGAAGAATAAGGGGGTGGTATTGTATTATGTCACCACTGGAAGTTAGGGGTGGCGACGCTGGTGATCATGATATTGCCACTTTTTCACCGATTTTTGAATGTCAGCGGTGCCGTTTCTCGCTAAAATATTTCTGCCACTTGATTTTCTTGTGCGTTTCTGCCACAATTTTTAGCGTGAGAGTCAATAGTACTCTAATATTAAAAACGCATTGCACAAAAATTGCAAGTTTGTGTTTTGTGATGTGATAAAAAGGAGGCTGTATAGGAAAACATGGGAGATAAAAAACACGCAAAATGCAGAAAAATAGGACATGCTGTGATTTTTTAAAAAAATTAAAAAAAAAATTTATTTATTACGTGCAACATTGCGTTGTGTATTGCAAATGTGAAGAAAGTTCTTGAAAATCATCGGCTTCATAATTTTGCGTTTTCACTCATTCTTGCATCGCGCAAAAATCGTGCGATTTCACCAGTGTGAAGGCTCCCCAACTGATGGGGTGCTGCCAAAGTATGCCTGGCTTGTCTCTCCTAGTTTCCATCGAAGTAAGCTATTTCCAACAAGATGCCTCCTTGCCTAAAGACATTAGCGTTCGTGAAATTAATTACTTTGACATCACCTAATGAAGTGGGTCGGGCAGCATGGATGCCATCATTTTTCTTGGGTATTGTGATTTGAAATGGACTGTGATCTGGTGAAAGCACGAAATATAACTTACCGTATCAATGGATGATGGGTACAGAAGTATAAAAAAATGCTTCAAGCAATATATTTGGCTTAGAAGTCTCTTATCTGCAGTTTATTTAGCCATTTCCATAATTGTGCTATTGACTAGGGTTTAGCCGTCTTGTTCCTTCTGCACATTGATGTGTGTTTGTAAGTTATCCGTGTCGTGGCGCTTATTGATAGCGAGGACTGAGGTCATAAATTGAAGCTCTAGTTGGGTTCCATTTCTCAGGAAGCTGTAATTGCAGTAAGGGCGCTGTTCCCGCTATTCTGTAGCATTGCTCATTAATAATTCACAAATGCAGCACTTAGAGCTGTTAACTGATTGGCAGGCAGACTTGTGGAAGACGGATGCAAAGAGAAGAGTGTCTTGGCCACCACTCATTCTGTCTTGGATGGGCAATGCTGGTTCACACTAGGATATTATGTGTATGTGAGGAATACAATGTGCAGAAAAGTACAATTTGGGACAGATCTTGGTGCTATGAACTTTCCATTGCAGAAAGATTCACAGTAGATCCAACAGGTGTGAGCATACTTATCATGTCGCAACCTGAACCCTCTGGAGGATTCTTCAGTGGGCGCTCTGACCTACACCACACCAATGACTGGAGTTGATTAATACAATGTTTCTTTCCTGTATTGTTGTCTGTGCACATGACACGGGGCATGCCCAGAGCACTGGGCCAATAGGAACTATAAGGTGTCACACAGGTGTGTTTTTAATTTTTTATAGCATTTAGCACGTTTTCAGCGCCCACTAAAACCGCTGCACCAAGCATCCATTCATTTCATAGACTAGTGTTTTAGCACGCGCTAAATGGAACATTGTGTGGTCTATTTTTCAGCATTGCAGCTCGTTTTTTGACGCCCTACATCACTCATTGAAATGAATGGGGTGTGTTAACGCTGTAAAACGCAGGAGTGGTGTTGGGTATTCTCATTTTCAATATTTATGACATATCCACAGGACGAGCCACAAATTCCTGCTAGTTATAGGTTCCAGACAATTATAAAGTAGAGAGGGTGGACTACTTAGTACGCTGCTCAATGCACTGAGTGCAGGCTTCAGCGCTGACGCCAGGGGAGGGTAAGTATAGCACATCAGCAGGCTCAGGTGGGCACCTACATTTGGCCCATAAGCTTGGCTTATAGGACTAAAAGTAGGTGACACAGACATAGAAATTGTCAACATTAGCAGGCACCCATTCTCCTGGTAGCTCTGATTGAAGCATAAGAACTGCACCTTGTGGATTAGATCTTGTCCCAGTTTGATTCCCCCGATAATAAACCTCTGCCAAACATTCTCAGGGGAACCCCCAAACCACTGTATTGCCCACTGTACCTGGCACAACGGCACAGGTCAAAACATGGGTCTTTTTGAGACCATCTCTGATGAATGCAGCAGTAAGGTGACCCAAGAGCATTGAAGGTCCAATGTGACAGCCACTCTTTGGGGATGGCTGACAAGACTTTAGAATAGGAGCATGTAGGGCTGGATTCACACGAGTGTCTGCGTATTGGGCTCACTGGGTTCTATTCTTTGTGTATTGCACGCAGAAGCGCTGGTGTGAATCCAGCCTAAGAGCTGGCTGCGGAGTAACATGAGCGCGCCGAAGCTTTCCTTACTAGCTCGCGCCCTTGGAGAGTTCTTACATATCGTACGCCAGCCTCCCACTTAGATGTTTTTTCTTCTTTCTCTCCCTTTTCTCTCTGTTCTTTCATCTCTCATGTACTTCCCCTCTTTATTCCTGCTTTTTTTATATAAAGTATATGATCGTTCATTGTGGATATCGTGTATACCATAAGCTGTGCTCTGCATTAGTGCATTGTGATAAAGAAGATACTGTGTTGGCCTTCCTGTGTAGCTGTGGACACACGGAGGGCTGGAGCGCTTCCAGCAGCTTGTAATGAGATCAGGGAGCCATCAGCTCTATTGTGCCTGGTCTGTTTGCCATGCAGGGCACTTCTGCCACCTTTGCCACACCGTGTTCTTTACAGCATTGATTATGTTGTGCTCATCGCCACTTTCCTTTGACCCTGATTAAGTAAAAAGGATAAAACGCATTTGAACTTTTCAGTGCATCAATTGCTAGTAGTCGTTGTCTTCCCCTTTTTTTGCTAGCTTGCTTTCTATGCATTTTATAGTGATTTAGTTTTGATGTTTTGACGTCTGGCTTTGTTTTTTTTTCCCCCCTGCTATATCTACTGTACGTCAGAAGGTACTGTGGCATTTAAGCCATTGTACCTGCATTAGGGTAATCCAAGGCTTACCAGCGACATTTTACAGCAGTTTGGAACATGTTTGACGGCATTTTTTAACCGATCGTGACGGGTAATGAGGTGCGTTTTAAACCTTGCTGTACTATGTTTTTTTTAATCTTTGTGCTACTTTGTGTAATGCTTGACACTTTCTGCATTATTTAAAAAATGTTAAAGCGACCCTCCGGTTTGGGGACAAAAGTCTGTTCTGGGACATAAGGGTATATCACCTACAGTTGTTCTTCACTGCTGCCCCTCCCATCTGCCAGTTTTGGGCCAGTGATTGCTGCAGCAATATTCTAAAACCTAATGCACACTGTACACTACTTGCGGTTTGGCCAGTGCTGATCACATGAGCAGCTTTGGCCAGTCAGAAAGCAGGTACAGTAGATTGGAAGTCGAACACTGCCAGTGTACTGTGGGGATTAGATAGTCTAAAGATTGCATTGGCCAGTTTGGATGCTCAAAAATAGGACCCGTAACAAGCGGATTGAGGGATGGTGAAGAAGAGCTGTAAGTAATACACCCCCTCGTCCTGCTCGGACAGAGTTATGTCCCAAAACCAGAGGGTCTCTTTATGTAAGTCAGCCCTTTAAGTGATTGCAGTCTAAGTTCTGAAAGCGTACTAATAGTACATTCTGAGCTTTTTATACGGCAGTCTGTTAGGAGGCTATTTTGTAATCTAGGACCTCGTAGGTCAGTTCTGTAGCCGATGCTTTATACAACAACCAGGGGATATTCTACAAACCGTCACTGAATGTTGTATTGTGTGTTTGTCTTCTAACTTGTATGATGCTGTCAAGTCTTGTTACACAATATATTGAAAGCTAATAAAGATTCTCCATAAACCTATAAGGGCCCATGACCACGACCGTATTTTCACGCATGCGCGGCAATAGACTCTCATTGATCCATGCACATGTGTGTAGACACTGTATCATTACACACGAGAAATATACCACAGCACGCTCTATTTCTCTGCGTACGACGCAGCGTGAGCCCAATACATTGGTATAGGATGCGTATGAAACGCTGTCCATATTCAAAACATTAAAAAATATTTATGTTTTCTGAGATGCGTATTGTTTGTATCTATTAGATTGTTGGCAGTAACACCACTGCTTCTAGCACCGGTGTGCATCTCCACTGACTACAGAGTATCTGCCATTGGGCTAAGACTGCTTTGACACCTGCATTAGGCCGGTACACAGGTGTTTTTGCATTGCGTTCCACCTGGCGATAATCCGCCCGCGGGGAACGCAGTGCACACTTTCCATAGCGTATCCCCTCCCTGTCCACGAGCAGAGAATCCTAGCATTATCCGCTCGCGGACGGGAAATTGCAGCCTGCTGCAAATTGCCGTGATTCTCTACCGTGAGCCTATCTGTCAGATGGGCCCACCGCGGAGATCCAACAGCTGGCTCCTGCTCCCCAGTGGTCTGCTCCCGCGGCAGAGATCCGCCATGGGATATCGCAATGCCCGTGGACAGGCAGCCTTAGGGCTCAGTTTAGGGTTTCTGTGTTCACTCCAGACAAACTGAAAAAAAGTATCCGTTTTTTCCCCCTTGATGTCCCATACAGACAAGCCATTAATAAGCTACAACTGGACAAGCCCTTTAAATGTATTTCCCTCTTGTCTGTAGCAAAATGTATAACTTCGACTATTGCCTTTTGTAGGGAAAAATTAAAGCTACTTTTGCGATCACTATTCCTGTGTGATTGTGTGACTTGTCCACTCATCCCATAGACCTATCATTAGCCTGGGTCTCGATATACAGAGCATCCCATAGGGGCTCATTAGTAGTGAGTCCCCCAGTGACCACTGGTGGGGGGAGAGGTGTCTACAGAATAAAAAGCTTGATTAATGCTGAATCCCCATTGGTAATATACATTAGGTTTAAGCATACTGTTGGCAATTGGCACACGTGCTGCTTTCAGCATTCCAAGAATATAGTTCAGTTTTACTAGGATGTTTTTGTATTTCTGGTTAGGATGTGTTTTGAGGGATTTTCCAGTTATTTATCAGATTTTCTAATTGGATATAAATTTTATTGTGGAGATTCTAGGTTATTTCCTATGAATCAGAATATTCCATGTGATTTTTGGTTAATTAGTTTTAATATTTTGAAACTTCCAGTCTTTGGAAACTTATGTACTATGGTATGTCATATAGTAATAATAATAATCATCTTTATTTGTATAGCGCCAACATATTCCGCAGCGCTTACATAGACTGGGGGAATGCAGAAAGACAAAAGTACAAAAATTACAGAACCACGATTACATATAGTAATCAGTTGATGGAAACAATAGGGGTGAGGGTCCTGCTCCAACGAGCTTACATACTACAAGTAATGGGGTGAAACAGAAGGTAAAGGGGCTGGAGATGTGCACGGTATGGCGAGGTGGAGAGTGAGCGATGTTATACACATAGACAATGGTCAGACATTTAGCCGTGTGATGGCAGAAACAGTGTGACTGCAGGAGCGGTTTATGATGGCTAGCAGGGATTGCAGTCAGTAGGTCAGGGAGCATGTTATCAGGCGGAGTACAGAGGGGTTTGTTTAGGGTATGCGGTATGCCTCCTTGAAGAGGTGCGTTTTTAGAGCACGTCTGAAGTTCTGCGAGTCCCGGGTAGCCTTTGGTAGTGCGTTCCAGAGGACCGGTGCTGCTCTGGAGAAGTCTTGGAGGAAGGAATGAGAAGTTCGAATTAGAGGGTCGCGCAGTCTAGTTTCGTTAGCAGAGCGGAGAGCCCGGGCTGGGTGATGGATTGAGATGAGGGAGGCAATATAGGGGGGCGCTGCGCTGTAGAGGGCTTTGTGGATGATGGTAGTGAGTTTAAATTGAATTCTGTATTTAACGGGCAGCCAGTGCAGTGACCAGCACAGGGCAGAGGCGTCCGAGTACCGGCTGGACAGGAAGATGAGCCTGGCTGCTGCATTCAGGATGGATTGGAGAGGGGAGAGTCTGGTGCAGGGGAGGCCGATCAGCAACGAGTCGCAATCATCGAGCCGAGAGTGGATGAGGGCAACAGTGAGTGTTTTCAGCGTGTCTACAGTGAGAAAAGAGGGGATTCTTGTGATGTTCTTGAGGTGCAGCTGACATGTTCTGGCAAGGGATTGGATGTAGGGGGTAAAGAAGGGATCGCACTCGAATATGACCCCAAGGCAGCGGGCATGTTGTCTAGGAGTTATGGTGGCGCCACACACTGAGATGTCAGGATGAGGTCGGTTAGTGGAGGGTGGAAATACCAATAAGTTAGTTTTAGGTAGAGAGAGGACATGGTGTTAGAGACATCGGACAGACAGTTGGTGATGTTTTGGAGGAAAGGTGCAGAGATGTCATGGGAAGAGGTGTATAGCTGGGTGTCGTCAGCATACAGGTGGTATTGGAGGCCAAATCTCCTGATGGTTTGTCCAATAGGGGCTGTATAGATGGAGAAAAGGAGGGGGGGTCTAGGAGAGAGAGTTCTCTGATAGATGGCTTACAAGGTGGGAGTAAACTTGGCGTCCTAGTAGTTTGGAGATGAAGGGGAGATTAGAGATGGGTCGGTAGTTGGCAGCGTCAGTCGCGTCTAGAGTTGGCGGAGATGGGGTCATTAGTGGGGGATGTTAAAATCACCTAAGATGAGGGTTGGAATTTTGCAGGATAGTAAGTGGGGGAGCCAGGCAGCAAAGTGGTCCAAAAAAAGGCGAGGGGCACCTGGGGGGCAGTAGATGACTTCTACTCGCATGGACAGCGGGAGGAAAAGCCGTAGCGTATGTACCTCAAATGATGGAAAAGTGAGTGAGGGTACAGGAAGGATGACCTGGTAGGTACATTTCGGGGAGAGAAGAGCACCTACTCCTCCACCACGCCTGTCATCTGGTCTCGGGGTATGGGAGAACTGCAGGCCATTGTAAGACAGTGCAGCATGGGAGGTCATGTCAGACTGCTGTATCCACGTTTCTGTGAGAGCGAGCAGATTTAGAGATTTAGCATTAAAAATGTTGTGGATGGTGGGGAGTTTATTACATGCTGACTGGCAGGTCCAGAGGGCACATTTAAAGGGGTTGTCTCGCGAAAGCAAGTGGGGTTAAGCACTTCTGTATGGCCATATTAATGCACTTTGTAATATACATCGTGCATTAAATATGAGCCATACAGAAGTTATTCACTTACCTGCTCCGTTGCTAGCGTCCCCGTCGCCATGGTTCCGTCTAATTTCGGGGTCTTCTTGCTTCTTTAGACGCGCTTGCGCAGATCCGTCTTCTCCCTTCGGCTCCGCTCGGCAGCATCGGCAATTTGGCTCCGCCCCCTTGTACGCGTCATCGCGTAGCTCCGCCCCATGATGGGTGCCGGTTCCAGCCTCCTGATTGGCTGGAATCGGCACGTGACGGGGGCGGAGCTACGTGATGATGCTTACAAGGGGGCGGAGCCAAATCGCCGATGCTGCCGAGCGGAGCCGAAGGGAGAAGACGGATCTGCGCAAGCGCGTCTAAAGAAGCAAGAAGACCCCGAAATTAGACGGAACCATGGCGACGAGGACGCTAGCAACGGAGCAGGTAAGTGAATAACTTCTGTATGGCTCATATTTAATGCACGATGTATATTACAAAGTGCATTAATATGGCCATACAGAAGTGCTTAACCCCACTTGCTTTCGCGAGACAACCCCTTTAAAGGAGTCAGGGGAGGGTTCGCATGGGCTAGCAGTTGGGCTTGAGGATTGTCTTAGTGAATTAGGTAGGGGGTAATAGTTGGGAGCAGTGGAGGGTGGGCCAGGATTGGAAGTAGTAGCAGCAAGATAGCGAGGGTGAGCAGATGGTTAGGAGATTTATGAGGGCAACTGTTACATTTGTTAGTGGCATTAGGGGGTTTGAGGCTAAGTAAGAAAGTAAAGAGTGCATGCGAGCTGTGCATAGGTGAGGACAGGAGAGAGGGGCTAATGTGAATCGAGTGCCCGAGAGGTTCTAAAACTGAGAGCAGGGATGAAAACAGGTGACAGCATTAGTGATTGCATAAATGCCTTGCACTTCAAAGCTGAGTTTGTGGCCTACCTGTCTCCTGCCCTGTCAAACTGCATCACACTTGTTCCAGCCACACATATAAAGCTCATATTTGTGAGGCAGCCATTGCGTGGCATACATGTTTACACTGATTTTATAATGAAAATAAAGGTACAACTTGGAAACAAATGGGAGTGGCTAATCACGGTCCAATTGACTATGCAGCTGAGTTTAGCTTTGCAAATCTACTGACCAAAGGGGGAGGGGAGGAGTGGAATTTATTGCTCTCCTTAGATAAGGCAAGCATCTCAGCAAGGATGGGTGAAAAGATGCTATTTGGGGGAGGTGAATGGCAGAAATGACTTAAAGTAAAGTTTCATTTAGCCAGTAAAACGTACCAAATGCAGACCGGAAGAATGCAAAATACACAATTCACAGCGCAATCAGCACCGATGGTTTAGGCAGAAGGGAATAGCAGAGCGGGTTCAGCTTGGAGTGGGGTGATGCATATATAGTAAACTGTCCTCTCCAGATGTTACCTGTAGGTCAGTAGCCAATTATGAGATGCCCTACAAACTGTATTTCTTGCAGTGATGATAGTCCTCACTTTGGGTGCCTTTGTTTTTGGGTCCTTTAATCACAGCATACTCTGGTGGTTTCCGATGGAGTTCTCTATAGTGAAAAAGAGCCAAATCGCTAAATTATGTGCGACCATAGAGCGCCACCATAACAGCACCAGTTTAAACAAAAAATCATCAAATATCTTCAAAAAAATCATGTCGCTTTTTTTTTGTTTGTTTGTTTTTTGTATTAAAAAAAACAAAAACAACCCAGAACAGGCTGTGAAGGAAGCCTTAAAGTGGTTGTCCCGCGAAACAAAGTTGGGGTATACACTTCCGTATGGCCATATTAATGCACTTTGTAATGTACATTGTGCATTAAATATGAGCCATACAGAAGTTATTCACTTACCTGTTCCGTTGCTGGCGTCCCCGTCTCCATGGTGCCGTCTAATCTTCAGCGTCTAATCGCCCGATTAGACGCACTTGCGCAGTCCTGTCTTCTCCCTTCCGAATGAGGCCGCTCGTGCCGGAGAGCTGTTCCTTGTAGCTCCGCCCCGTCACGTGTGCCGATTCCAGCCAATCAGGAGGCTGGAATCGGCAATGGACCGCACAGAAGACCTGCGGTCCACCGAGGGTGAAGATCCCGGCGGCCATCTTCGCAAGGTAAGTAAGAAGTCATCGGAGCGCGGGGATTCGGGTAAGTACTATCCGTTTTTTTTTTTAAACCCCTGCATCGGGTTTGTCTCGCGCCGAACGGGGGGGCTATTGAAAAAAAAAAAACCTGTTTTGGCGCGGGACAACCCCTTTAACAGTGTTTTGACATGATAGACTTTTATATCCCATTAAGCCCTTTTACACGGAAAGATATCATTCAAATTGACACAATCCAATAATTTTTTTTAACTAAATATAAACGCAGCCTATAGTAGACAAACGAGAAGCAAACATATTTTCGTTCGTTGTTCACTTTTATGCCAGCATAGAAATCAGTTGTCGTTGCATGTAAACAGCGATCATTTAGTCACTGACTGCTACAGTGAATGGGAACAACTGGAAGAACCAAGGAACGATTTATCTGCCTGTATAAACCGGTTTCACAAGTGAACTCTTGTTATCGTTGGCTCATGCGACTGTTAAATCGCTCCGTATAAAAGGAGCCTCAGGTATGTCATCAGTTTGACTGACGGGGAGTTTGACTATGGGAGCTTCCAGTCTTATTTCCCGTTGGATGCTTGTGTCTGGTTATTGCCTTCAGATTTTGTAATCTTTTATCAGGTTTTCACCTATCTGCTCATAGATCTATGGGAATAAGTGCTGGGTCCACCATGATAATCAGAATTGGGGACATGAAGGTTCACCAATTTGTGGAGTGGCAGTTGAGCATAGGCACTGCTGCAGATAGCGGAGTCTTTGAACTTGACTAGTTCTATCTGTGCTATGGAGATGAATGGAAGCACAAATACCTGTCTTCGGCATCCAGCTGTTCTCTGCTTGGAGCGCCCAGCTGTTATACAGCCGAGCGCTCCGAGCGAGGAATGGAGAACAGAGCTGCACCGCTGTGTTCTTCATACCCTGCCTGTTTATAGGGAGCGGGATACAGCTGAAACAATAGTATCTGCTATATCCCGCTGTGAATTCCTGATAACTGATCGTTTTCTTTCAGCATGCAGAAAGATGAGGGACGGCTTAAGGAAAACTACGATGTCAGTGCAGTAAGACACAACAATTATCGCTGAAAAGACGTCTTTGAGTGAAAATTGCTGTGTCTAAATCAGCCTTAAAGGGGTTGTCCCGCGGCGAAATCCAAAAATGTTTTTTTCTACATACCCCCACATTGCCCCGTTAAAAACAATCCCTTTGTTTATTTTTTTTTTTTTTAAATCGCTTACCTGCATCGCCGTTCGGGCAGTTTCTTCTTTTCTTCTTTTAAAAATGGCCGCCGGTCCTTTCCCAAGGATGCACTGCGGGTCTTCTCCCATGGTGCACCGTGGATGTCTTACGTTCCACTGTCGATTACAGCCACCTAATTGGCTGATCAGCACCACGTGACGGAGGCGGAGCTACGATGACGATGCACAGACCAGCTCTCCAGCGCGAGCACGCCGGAGCGGCCCCAGTCAACACAGCAGAAGACCGGACTGCGCAAGCGCATCTAAAGCAGCCAGAAGATGCAGAAATTAGTCGGAGCCATGGAGACTGGGACGCCAGCAACGGAGTGGGTAAGTGTATAACTTCTGTATGGCTCATATTTAATGCACGATGTACATTACAAAGTGCATTAATATGGCCATACAGAAGTGTATACCCCCACTTGATTTCGCGAGACAACCCCTTTAAGTAGATGGTTCATTTATATGTGTTTGCTTTTGGTGCGCGGTGGAGAGGCTGTCGGATCTCAAACCTTGTCTACAGCTGTATGTGTAACTATGGCGAGGAAACAACAATGTTTCAAATTAATAAATGCCAGATATTCCCTGCAGGGTAACGAGTTATTCTGTTTATCCCTAGATCA
Organism: Eleutherodactylus coqui; assembly: GCF_035609145.1. Taxonomy (NCBI): domain Eukaryota; kingdom Metazoa; phylum Chordata; class Amphibia; order Anura; family Eleutherodactylidae; genus Eleutherodactylus; species Eleutherodactylus coqui. The sequence goes on along the minus strand of NC_089838.1, from coordinate 206,391,158 downwards.
GTTATTTTTGTGATTAAAGTGTGAAGCACAACAACTTCCTGTTCTTGCTTCTGGGTAACCACCTCTGAGGGCAGGAAGAATGTGTTCCTGCGGTTAACCGGAGGCTGCTGTGAAGTGGTCTCATACACTTCCTAATGGCAACACGCTTTATACTTAGTGAAAACGTTACTCCATCCCAACGCATACACTTATGTGGGGTGCGGATCCACAGACGTTGTGCCACGGCATGCTAGTGCTGTGATATGCTGTAGGGCCACATACACCAGCAGGGCAACAGATGGGCTCTGTATGACACAGGACCCCAGTACAGCAGTATGCATGGATCCCTGAAAGCACTAAAGATTGTGCAGCTCTGCATGAATTGTTCGTAGTGGTTCATTTTTTTTTTTTCTTGCAATTTAATTCTCCCCCCCCCCCCCCCAATCAACCCCTAAAAGAACAAGAGGTTACTGTTCTATTCCATTGCTCCCCTCTGCACACGTGCGTGTATAGAGGGATTAAACAGAGATGGCCGCACCACTTATCTGGCTCCCCGATGTACACAGTGTATTAGTAAGCATCATTGGTCTGACAGTACACCTGCTTTGAGCAGTGTTGACCAGTCAGAGCAGTATGTAGTGTCTTAGGGCTCCTTCACACTGGAGAGCGCCACGAGAAAATGGCAGCAAAATCACAACTTTTTTTCCCCACGATTTTTGAGCGTCGTCACTGCTTTTTCTCATAAAAACATCACTGCGGCTTATGATTTTCTCGTGCGTTTTTTTTGTTTTTTTTAAAAAAAAAAAATTTTTTCTCCCAGCAAATTTTTATTTATTTATTTATTTTAAACTTGAAAGTCAATAGGATTTTCTCATTTTAAAAAAGGCATCACATCGCACAAAAGTTTACGCTTTGCGATGCGATAAAGAGGAGGCTCCATAGGGAAACATGGGAGATAAAAATGCAAAACCCAGAAAGCTAGAGTATGCCGCAGTTTTCAGCACTATTTCCTCTGTAATAAAAAATGGAATTATCAAAATACTAATGACCACCTGTTTGTGAGTGATGAGTGACTCTGTGAGTTACATGTGGTGATGTCAACGTCATGTGATCAATCACTGGGCTCTGTACTCCGTCCCTAATCACATGACAGTGACATCACCACAGGTCCTTCATCCTTGTGCACAGAATGAGATTATAGGTGGACTACATCTCCCCCCCCCCCCCCCACACACACACACACACCGCCGCAGCCTCAGTTACTATGGATACAGCAGGACTCAGTCTGGCAGTTTGTAGATTGTTGTGAGACAGTTGGACACCTGCTGGTGTGCTCATAGGACCTGTGATATCACCATCATGTGATCAGTCACATGGTCTCTTAGCTAATGAGGGATTATGGGCAACCTATATCCCCCACAAACCTCAATGGCTTCAGTTGCTATGGATACAGCAGTACTCAGTCTGCTAGTTTGTAGCTGCACAATTACATCTCACAAATGTCCACACGCATAGCTGGCGGTGCATAGTGACCAACAACATTGAAGCCTAGTCCTTCACCACTATCTTCACATCTGCTGAACGTCCTATCATGTCATCTCAAATTCTAATGCTGCCAACACCAGTCCAGCCTTCCTCTTCTTTTTTTTTTTTTTTTTCAATAGAGAAAACAGGAATATTTAATTCTGTTTTAATTTTTTTTCTTTGCTCCAAAATCAGAACTGAGATGGAAAGCCATAACTGAGCCCTGATTGAGGTGAGAACGAGCCCTTAAAGAGTTCATCTGGGAATTTGCAGTATGACTAGACTAAAGTTTGGAATACAAAACTTGGCAGTATCAGCATATCCTCCTAATATCTTCATTAGACTTCCCGTTCGCAGTACAACAAATGTGGTTTTTCAGCTTATACATCCTTTTTCAAGCTTAATCTGGAGTTTTGGAACTTGTCTTTTAATCCCCCCCCCCCCCCCCCCCTTGAATAATTAAAGTTGAATCATGCTGAATATGTGGACAGATGTGGTATAGACGTGATGCAGTTTTCTACACTAATAAATCAATAAGATAAACGTGTACACTAAAATATCGAAAAATGTAGAAGGGTGCTTCTACACCTGTGCTGGGGATTCTGCTTTCCTGCTTTGCTTGGGGAGCAGGAAAGGGGAATCCGTGCAGCCAAGTGGTTCCATCCAGCGCCGGATGGACCCCACTGACTATAATTGAGTCTGTCCGTTTCCCATTCAGCTGCCCAGATTTTTGGCATGCAGTGCTTTTTCTTCCAGTATTTTCAGCCGCATCTGAAACGCAACCTCCGGATGGTAGTTGAAATGTAGATGTGAAACCGGCGTAACTTTTTTTTTTTAAGCCTTTCCAATCCAATTTCCCTGTCACCCGCACACTGCCCAACTCTTATTTATTTTGGGTGCCATACAAAGGCATCCTATAACTGCATACCAAGCGTATAGCATATGTTTCTAACAGTATGCAGGACAGAGCTCCAATACCAAAGGCTGTTCTGCGTATGTATGTTACAGTATGCAGGACAGTGCTCCATCTGAGCTATGCAGGGAAATCTGAATGTCGGACGAGGTCAGACACTGGATTGGAAAGGGTTTAAGATGAAGTGTACAGTAGTTGGGCAACCGTCACATCTGTGTTGAAACTTCCAAATAGTAGCACTACATGCAGCGCTTTTCCTTCCGGTAAAATGTCGGACAGCGGAGCAGGAGGCCGAATGTACCTCATTGTAGTCAGTGGTATTCAAGAGAGAATCAATGGGTACCGTTCTGCGCGGTTTGGTTCCATCATATGACAGACCCATTCAGCCAGGGGATTCCCCTTTCCTGCTCCCTGAACGGATCACGAAAACTGAATCCCCACTGCAAAAGTTAAAGCAGCCTAAATGATTGTTACTGCAGAAGAAGCAATGCCGGGCTGAACAATACTTAAAAGAATAAAAAGAGGTCTGGGATAGCATCCACCCCAGAAGGTTTAGCTTAGAGTGGGTACAGTTGCATCTTCTTCTCGGCTGAGAACAGGACTATGTAGTTCCATTGGAATCGATTGCAATATTTAAACGCACAAAGCTTGCACGGAAATACAACCCTTTTGCAATGGGTGTGTTTACATGTGCAATTTCTGCCCCGCAATGATGCTGCGAGCATATTATATTTTTCTACAATTCTGCAGAAAACTCGCCCATTAATTTCTATGGACAACTTTCAATAATCGCATCACACTCGCATGTAGATGTGAGTTTTATGAGTACGATGTGATTTTGACAAGCTTTTTTTTTTTTGCAAAATGCATTGCACTTTAAGGCAAAATTGCAGGTCTACGGGTGCGTTCAGACGATCGTATATCAGGTGGGTTTTCACGCCCAGCCGATATACGGCGTCTCTCTGCAGGGGGAGGAGGCTGGAAGAGCCAGGAGCAGTGCTCTGAGCTCCCGCCCCCTCTCTGCCTCCTCTCCGCCCCTCTGCACTATTTGCAATGAGAGGAGGCGGAACGGGGCCAAGTTCTGGGAATTAGCCCCTCCCCTGTCCCACCTCTCCTCATTGAAAATAGTGCAGGGGGGTGGGGAGGAGGCAGAGAGGGGGCGGGAGCTCAGAGCACTGCTCCCGGCTCTTCCAGCCTCCTCCACCTGCAGAGAGAGACGTCGTATATCAGCTGGGCATGAAAAGGCAGCCGATATACGGTCGTCTGAATGCAGCTTAAGAGTGCAATACCAGTCCAAGTTTCTCGGACCAATAATATGCTCACCTGTGTAAATGTAGCCTAGAAGTAAAATATCAGACTACCCAAAGGGTGGCAAATGCTTCTTTTTAGGCACTTTGTAAGGTACAGATATGTATCCTTTTTATGGAATGAAGCTAAAGGTAGTGAATAAATCATAATGTGGAGTTTTTGGTCAGAGCGTTCTGATTGCACGCCTGTCTCCAATCTTTTTGAGGCTGATAAAAGTTTTACTGCCAGGCTCCATTATAGGAACCACATGTCGGACAAGAGCAGGAATTGTAAACATGATGTGAAACAGATAGGAATGTGGTGAGATATTTCTGCAGCCTTTCCTTGTCCTGTGGGGAACATTGTTAATGGGGCTAAACTGTGATGTTCCTGGTTTTAACTACTTATTGATTAAAATGATTATTGGAGACACTATGGTAGACACTGAACTCTTTGATACAGGCACCACTTCTCTTGACGAACAGCTTGAATCGGTGGACTGAAATTCCTCAGCTGGGAGTTTATTACCTATGAATCAGACCCAGTGCTGCTCATTGCAACCAAAACATTCCCTTCTTTTATCTCCAAAAAGCATCGGTTTTCAAAAAGTTTTCTTGTTCTCATTTCCCACTCATTTTGCTGCTGTTTCCACCATTTCAACTCTTTGAAGTGTTGATCCTTTTTTTTAGCTGGACTTCCCCATTTTTCTGCTGTTTACGTTTCACTTCCAGGCAGAGTGCCTGTTACAAGCCTAGCATTCTACAAGCAGTTCACTGTCCTGTATTTCCTTACCCTCACTTCCCATGCTGCATTGCTGGGTTTCTGCTTCAGTCAGCAGGGAAGCGGTATCTAGCAAGAATTGTCCCGTTTCCGTGCCTCTGTCAACTGGATACTGAAAACAGAACTAAAAACCAAGCCACTGTCGGGCCGTGTAAGCAGGCAGCCGTTCATAGTATGACTATCGGTCATACTAGGCACAGGAGTGATAGTTGGCCAGGGGCTCGTGGTATGGCTGTCGATGCTTATGTGCCCACCAGTTGTTCCATGTAAACATATATTTATATGTATGCAGTGAAATCTCTCTAAAAGACAATCTCTATGTGAAGAGCACTCGGTTATCCAGACCAGGTTTTAGCTCGACTATACATTTATACATATATTCATACTGCCCATCTTTGTTGAAAAGACCACCCCCTAGAAGACCACTTTTCAATGCAATTTTGGGTGGTTGCTTTAGAGGGGCCACTGTATCATCTTTTTAGTCTATTAGCATCCTGTTGCACGTATATAGACCTTGGGATCACAGGTAATGAATGCTCCAAAATGTTGGTCATCATCATATAATCCTTGACAGCAGACAGAGACCTCGGGGCCGATCTGCTTTTAGATTTAGTTTTTCATTTTCTGCTTGGGCCTAGGTTTATCCCATTCCTTATTGACATTGGCTAAATGTAGCCCGTCTTTTCCCTGCCATTTTGAATGTACTTTTTCTTCGTATTATTTGTCATTCAGTTCTAAGCAGGTTGCATTTTGGAAAGGATGGAGCTGTAGATACAAGTGGACAGATAGATTAATGCTGTTATGTTGACGGGTTTTGGCTTTAATATTTGCAACATATGGTTTAAAGAAAATTATGCAATGCTCTCTGAAAGGACGAACACGTAGCTGTCTCTTCAGTCCTTGTTTGAACTCATTTTGCTGAAAATTTGTACAGATCCCAATAGTGGTAAGCCATAATAATAGTGGTAATATTTTCAGCTTTCCTCTGATCAGGGTAAGTTTTTGAGCTAGAATGGCCAAATGACTGGTCCCAATACTGGCAAAAGTTTGGTAAAATAAAAAGATCTTGCTAGTTCTAAGGGCTTATTTACACAAGTGTATCGGCCGGTGTTTTCATGGACGGCCGATATACGCTTCCATCTGAGCAGTCCCTCCTCCCCTCCATGCAGTTTGCAATGGGGGTGGAGCTAAGCTCCCGTCCCTTATCCATAGCCAACAATGGGAGTGGGCGGGACAGGAGAACTTGGCTCCGCCCACCCCCTCCCATTACAAACGCCGGAGTGGAGGAGAGTGGCAGGGAGCCGATGAGGGTGGGGCAAGGGGGGAAACTGCTTTGATGGAAGTGTAGATCAGCCAGCTGTGAAAACGCCGGCCGATATCTGCTCTCACTCTGGTGCCTTTTTACCGCAATTAGCTGTAACTTCGTATATGAGTTTTGTGCAGCCCTGCAGACGGTCACTAACGTTTCAAAGAACTTGTAGTTGTAATAACACAGCATGTGTTTTTCTTTCTTTTTTTTTTTTTTTTTTTAAATGCTGTCTTTCAGATGAAAATGTCTCTAAAGTTCTGATCACTAGGGGGCTCCCTTCCTTTTTAGCTTTCTGTCCACTGCCTGTTGGCAATGTGTTTGTTCCTGGAGGTAGCATGGCAGCAGAACAGGAAGTTTTCTGAAAGGTCTGGTGTGCTTTATAGGAAAGCTGTCCCTTTGGAATAACACCATATAAGTTAGGGTGCTTCTCCAGGAGGTGAGGGGTAGCTGGGGAACAAGTGCTTTTTAAATGTTCACATGCTCCCCAGTTCCTTCGCTTTTTGCCAGTGATGATCACGCAGGAAACGTGTCGCGGATGAGTATAAAAAGGCATGCTCACCTCCCGGAACATCACAATGACTTTGCTGGTGTTCTGAGGGAACAGGTTCCTGTCAAGGAACATTTGCAATCATATGGTAGTATTGCCTTATCTTTTTTAATTAGAATATTTTTAAATGCTGCCTTGTTATGTATAGTTACAATGTATCTGAATTTGTAATTAATTAAATGAAAGTTCAGTGAAACCTCTGAGACCAAGTTATGTTGAAAAGTGGTCCTTTAGGGAGGGGGGGGGGGTGTATCCTAAGGAAGATAGCTAGTATGCATAATATACAGTGGAACTGAAAATGTTATAGAAAATCTGTCCTGGATAAGGGGGTGCTCTTTGGAGAGTTGTTGCAGTATCTACCCAGTGGATACAGGTATCTGGTGGTGTTTTATATATCTTGCACGAGGTGCTGTGATACCGTGTTTCCCCGAAAATAAGGCACCCCCTGAAATTGTCAGAAGTCCCAAATATAAGGCACCCCCGATAGTAAGGCATAGTCAAGTTGCAGGCAAGTCAAGAGGCCTGTCCCCTGCTGCCATCCCCGTTGTCTCCTACCTCCAGATGTATAGGTAGATCTGCAGACAGTCTGCTGTTATCCTGTCCCTGCTGTGCTGTACGAGTGTGCTGTTGTGAGCTCCCCTTGCTGGCTGGAAAAGTCCATACTGTACGTTCTGTTCTTGCTGTACATGTCTGCTGTGATTTCCGCCGGGAAAGCGCTGCTTCAAAACCCACGGCACTCAGTCGCTTGTTTTGAAGCGACCTGGCTGCATGCTTTTCCGTTTCTGTGGCCCGGTGAATCCGCACCACAACACCGGCTTCTCCCAGCTTTGCCGTGACAGATTTGCTGTCCCATGTGGACGAGATTTCTGAGAAATTTCGTCCACAAAGTTGGCCAATTGAGGGATTAGCGGCCACAGACGGATTTGCCGCAGGGAAATAAGACACCCCCTGAAAATAAGACGTAGCGCATATTCGGGAGCAAAAATTAATGACGTGTCTTATTTTCGGGGAAACGGTATTTACAGAGTGCAGTCTTTAACCCTCCTCTTTGCAGTAATTGTTTTTAATGTATAGTATAGCATTAGAACAATGGCTTCTTTATCATTATTCTCATGCTGCCATGATCTCAATGTCAGGACATGAGTGAAATCTTCTGTATAAACACTGTGGATAAGATATAGACAAACCCTTCTCTGTGCTATGGGTGTGTAGGAGTGGGCTTTGCTTTCAGGGCATTGGGAGTTTTGGGCAATCACTAGGCGTATTCTTCCCCAGTAGGTGAGTTCTCTGTGTTTTATTACTTCTTAATTCCAAATAATTTGTATTGTTTTGTAAGTTGTTATTGGTACATAGCCTTTCACATGCGATTTACAGCAATAGGTGTACAATATAGTAGGAATCTGAAAGAATGCCAAACTCTGGTGTAATAAGCAATAAGTAGGACAAAGTAAAATAAAAATTATAGAAAATCTAAAGAAAGAAATCGTGGTCTTGGGTCACAATGTAATGCATTCAACTCGTGTCTTCACATATGCAGGAGGCGAAGGGTATAGGCTCTCTGAGCCCCTCTAGGTGTAGAATATCGAGCGAAGGAATACCTCATGCCGCCCTAATGAGGGCCGTCTTATTCAATAAGTATATCCCGACAATTTGAACCACTGAGCCCACTTTCTGTTGAACCCTTCTGTCTGTTGGCTGTTAAAACATTTTTTACTGTGAATTAAAAAGTAGTTAGTATAGGCCGGGCTTACATGTATAGCATACCCCAATAATCCAGTCTCTCAGATACTTCATTTGGAGGGTTGACGCTAGAACGTGATTCGTACATTAGGAAAGGTATGGACCTGCTGTAATGGGGTTTGAGGTATTTTACTCACAAATCAATCCGCTGAAACCGTTTCCATGAAAAAAAAAATCTCCTCAGCGTTCCGGGAATGTGGCCTTGTTTTGGTTGCCTTCCTGTGTTAATAGTATCCGTGTGACGATGTAACAGTGCAGAGCCAGTCTGTTCTGCAGACTCCTGCCTATATGTGGCTGCCTCCCTGCTGTAAATACAGGCATACTGTGTATGTGCAATCCATAATAACATCCTGAGCATTACTTACAAGCAGAGAATCGCATGACACGTATAAGGTACATCAGCACAACTCGAAATAAGGCCGGTTTCACGCCGGCGACAAAATCATGTGGTTATTTATTTATATATTTTTTTCTGGTGATGCGACAGATCAAAGGGATCTCATTGTTGAAAGCTATCAGTCAGGAGAAAGGTATAAAAGTAAAAACAAAATCTCCAAGACATTACATAAACCAGGGAACACAGTTCAGTTGATCGTCAAGTAGATTAAATTTGACACAGCAGTGACATTACCAAGAACTGGACTTCCCGCAAAAATTGATGAAAAGACCAAAAGAAAAATTGCCTGCGAGGCTGCCAAGAGGCCGACTGCAACAGTAAAGGAGCTGCAGGAATCTCTGCCAAGTACTGGTTGTGTAGTACATGTGACAACCTTCTCCTGTATTCTTCATATCTGGGATGTGAGGGAGGGTGGCAAGATGGAAGCCTTTTCTAACAAAGAAAAACATCCAAGCCCGTCCGTGTTTTGCCAAAACCGACATCAAGTCTACCAGAAATATGTGGGCGACCGTGTTCTGGTCTGATGAGATGAATGTCACCTTTCAGCATGACAATGATGCAAAGCATACCTTTAAAAGAATGCCTTTGCCAGGAGAAAAGCAGAGTTTTGGAATGGCCCATCCAGAGCCCAGACCTAAATCCCACTTGAAAATCTATGGTTTGACCTGAAAAGGGCGGTACACACGAGATGCCCTCAAAAGGAAGAATGGGCAAAGATTGCAAAGTCAAGATGTGCCAGGCTGATCGACATCTACCCCCAAAACACTATGCTGTCATAAAGTCGAAGGGTGTGTCAGCATGTCAGCAAAGTACTAGTTTTAGGGTGTGAATATTTATGCAACCACATTATTATTTCTTTAATATTTTCACCCTAAAAGAGTTCAGTTTGTATTTCAGTGGAATTGTACAGATAACGGGTCACATTGGATTTATTAACCTGATGATAACATGGCATTTTACCGGGGGTGTGTAGACCTCATATATCCACTGCCTGTGGTTGCTGCATGATGTCCCATGATGCACTCCTACTCTTTTCTAGTATCTCACTGACTTTCCAAACAAGCAGCACAGTTTACTTTGATGTCATTTATTCGGGTAACGAATATTTGTATTAGGAGCGTTGTTACACAAATTACTTGTATAAAGTCCTGCTACGTTGGCCTTTGTTTACAATAGTTTTTTAGTTTTTCAGTATACAGTAAATCTAGAAAAGACAGCGAGCGTAACGTCAAACACAATCAAATAGGGGCCCATTACTGAAACTGCAAATAGCATATGGTGAGCGGGCTAAAGAACCCAATATAAATGGCAAGAAATAAGCTCAATGGTAAATGTCCAGCAGGCATCTCTGCATTGGCCTCTGTTGTGCCGGTGGTAAGATCTGCGGGGTCTCTTAGGTTGACAGCTTCTTATGGATTTTGCTCCTCTAAAAGCCAGGAAAAGGAGAAAAAAAAGTGTGAGTGTATTATTTCAACGCAAGTGTAAACCGTGAGTACATAACTGGTGAGGTTATGGTGTCTACCTGAAACGTTGGAAGGCCAGGTCCGTTTCTTCTTGCTTAGAGCTCTCTGGAGTCCTAGATGGTAAAACGCAGTCTCCTTTTAGAGCTGGAGACATGTATTCCTAGAAGTCAGTCATGCCATATTACAGGAATTAAAAGAAAAGTAATCCTCCATTTGTTTTACTTGATTTTGTTGCCAGAAGGAAGCAGTGGAGGTTTTTTAGAATGCCTGTTGAGCATTCAGGTGTCCGCTGTAATGGATTCTCTACCAGTTGGAAAAAAAACACGGCATAAGTAGCCTGTAATTAAAATCCACAACTTTATTGAATATGCGTTAAAATAGCCACAAGCAAACTGATACCGTGTTTCCCTGAAAATAAGACAGTGTCTTATATTAATTTTTGTTCAAAAAGGTTTAACTTTTTTACATGTATAGCTGCCTGGACACTGTTTAAATTGACTTTTTTAATTAACTGTTAGCAGGGCTTAATTTTGGAGTAGGGCTTATATTTCATGCATCCTCAAAAAGCCTGAAAAATCATTTTGCATCCTCAAAAATTCTGGAAAATCATGCTATGTCTTATTTTCAGGGTATGTCTTATTTTCAGGGAAACAGGGTAGATAATAACCCAGCAATGCAAAAACATCCAGGCAAGAAGGTAAATGATCCTCTGCTTCACAAAAGACCATAAAAGTAAATAAAAACCACAAAGGGCTTGTTCACACAGGCACATTGCATATTTTGGTCTATGAATAGCAATGGGTTCAATTCACTGCGTATTACGTACATAAAAAAATAAGCATGTAATTCGCAGCATAAATACGCGTGTGTGTGTGTGAATAAGCCTTAAGAATAATCCGTAAAAATAATTTATGACAAGCTACAGATGACTTGCTTTCCATCAGACTTCACGTGATCTAGGTATTCGATGAGCATAAGTCTTGGGGAAAGCAGATTTAACTAAAGATGTCCCTAATCTGTCTCCTACAGTGACACCTACCTGACTGTGGGCAGTTGTTCCGAGAAGGTCACCCACTACTTAAAGGGGTTGTCTCACGAAAGCAAGCGGGGTTCAGCACTTCTGTATGGCCATATTAATGCACTTTGTAATATACATCGTGCATTAAATATGAGCCATACAGAAGTTATTCACTTACCTGCTCCGTTGCTAGCGTCCCCGTCTCCATTGCTCCGTCTAATTTCGGGGTCTTCTTGCTTTTTTAGACGCGCTTGCGCAGAAGGGTCTTCTCCTTCTGGTCGGTCCGGGCACGAGCGGCGTTTTGGCTCCGCCCCCTTCTACGCATCATCGCGTAGCTCCGCCCCGTCACGTGTGCTGATTCCAGCCAATCAGGAGGCTGGAATCAGCAATGGAACGCACAGAGCCCATGGTGCACCATGGGAGAAGACCCGTGGTGTACCATGGGAGAAAACCGCAGTGCATCCCTGGGAAAGGACCGGCGGCCATCTTGGGAGAAGAATTTTATAAGTTCATCTTTCATCACAACGGTGAGTAGCAAGCGGTTTAAAAACCGCTTTAAAATGCTATTTTATGCCAGGGGGGTGACAGGGGGAATGGGCTAATGTAAAATTTTGATGTTTGCCGCGAGACAACCCCTTTAACATATAGAGCGTCTATTGCTCCCCAGCATATTATCACTGGGATCCTCAGGAGATATTCAGGAAAAAAGAGGAACAGACCAAAGCAGAGTCATTGACTTGCACCGATGCCTCATGAGAAGATCTTACATCCAATTAAAGGGCGTGGGATATCTAATCGAAACTGATAAACCTAGAAGGATGATATAAGTGGCATATTTAATAAAGTTTTTGATTTTCATTGTAGTGGGGATACTTGCTGTGATTTTTGTTTTTCTGTGATTTATTGGCCTTATTTTTGTCTGCATTAATTGCTATTAGTTTTTGTTGCTTTTTAGTTTATTTCAAAATTTTCATTGGTTATCTTCTGACAAATGTACTTGGCTTCTCAGTTTTATAACCAGGTTGTTGGTCCAGTGTGTTCAGGATAGACGTCCACTTGGTAGTCACTGCTGTCCTCTCCCCATGTAGTGTAAGCTGTGTCCTGTACTCTCTCCTTGCCGGGTCACTAGAGCGGACACACCACTTTTCAAGTACACTCCCCTTAGTGGTCATACAGGGTCACCCTCCCACATTGCCTCATCAGCAGTAACGGCAAGTAAATGTCCATTCTGCGTTACACAGACAGCCAAGTGATTTAAGTGGTAAGTTAACACTGTAATGCTTCATTTTCCTCTTAATAGTATTGCAGGTGAATTAAATTTGTTGTCCCAGGATTTTAACTTGTCCCTCCCCTATTGTATAGGTATAAGTGCCTGGTGGGGTTTGGACTACTGGGACCTTCACTAATAATGAGACTGGCTGGGTATATAATATAAAATAAATCTTGCTATTTCTATAACGCCAACTTATTCTGCAGCGCTTTCAGTTAATTTATTTATGACCCACCACCAAACTGGGTACTCATTTTAACGACCTCGGAAGGATGGAAGGCTGAGTCCACCTTGAGCCGGCTACCTGAAACACGTGGGGATCGAACTCGCAACCTTCAGGTTGTGGACGAGAGCCTAGAACCGCATTTCTGCTGCCGTAGCACTCTGCGACACGCGAGGCTTTAGGTATATGTGCTTCTGCCCCATTCATATCTATGGGATTTCCAAAGAGAGGCAAAGTACAGCACTAGACTATCTCCGGCTGTCCCATAAAGCTGAATGGAGTGGCAGCGCACTTGCTCATCCCCTGCTACATTCATGTGGGGGGACTTGGGACCCTTGCTGTTGTGGTGATTATTCAGACATTAGCTCCCTATCCTGTGAATAGGGGTTATGGGCGCTTTTACACGGGATGACCTGTCTGGTACAGATGCCCGAGAGGACGTCCCAGTCAGTTCTGTGCTTTTACACAGGAACTGATGCTGCTCGGCGATGGGAGCTGGAGGGGGTTGGGATTGTTCAAGCCCGCCTGCCTCCATCCAGGGAGTTATCTAAAGAGGACAGGGTCCTTAAAGGAACACTAAACCTAGCAATGGGTGATAGTTAAACAAGAAGTACAAATGCTGTCATTGTTCTTCAGTTTGCAGCATCAAAATTTGTGACTTTTGTAAGCCCATTTGTCTTTCACAAACTTCCCCCAAGTATTAACACTCTCCAATCCACTGTCTGACTTCTGAAGACATTATGATTTAAGGCTGTACAACTCCGATGTTGGAAGACGTCCGTCGGGGTTCTCTTACTGTATATTGCCAGCCTCTCTGCTGTCAGAGGCTATCCAATGTGTCTCCTCATGCAGTACTGGCTTTAGCCAACATATAGCGCTGTTGTATAACGGCAGAAAAAGAGTAAGCCCCCTAGGAAAACCAGGATACAAATTGGATTGGAAAGGGTTAAAGGGCTTCCACCTACTTCTGATGTGTTCTATACTGCTGTGGTGTCATGGATGATGTTTGCATTACTTCCTAACAGGACCTCAGAATGGCCTGCTCATATTATTTGTGAATATTTTAAGAAATAAACTGCAAATAAAGAAATGAGTATTTTTAGAAATAACAAGGAAATAAAGTCCACGGAGCAAGTCCTTTCTAAACAGTTGGGATTTCCTGGTGGAGGAGGCGGGAGGGCTTCTGATTTTCCCTTGCATCAGTTATATCCTGTTCCATTGGCATGGAGCACCTGAAGTGGTTTCAGAGAAGGACCTGAGGATGGTTCCCTAATGTACAACTAGAAAGCAGTACTAGAATCCGCTGCGCTACAGATGCCCTGAAGTCAGCATCATCCCATTACGGTATTTATAACTTGCCATGTCACCTGAAACTCTTAATGTTGCCTTGATTGGGGTTTTTGGTTCACATCTGACTGGGGGACCTTTCGGATAGGTATCTTCCAGGTACTTGAATTGTGCGCTACGTTCCATAATAACACCAATAGGTTGATATAGCTTGCTGTAAGCATTGCTCCGGAGCACTAAATATGTGGATGGTCTAAACAGAAAATAAAATCATTTAAAACCAGTTTTCATCTGTTTAAAGCATGGTGAAAGGGAAGCATTATGGGGGAGATTTACTCGGACCACCATTTCATTCGCCAGCCAATGTAAAGGGTTTAATACATTTCATGCGTTTTTGGGCCATCCGTGCACTACGATCTGAAATCTACTGTGACTACGAGCTGGTATAGATTTCTGCTATAATTTTGCCAGTTTCTGGTATAAATTGTAGTAAATCTTATTGGCTGTGTCAGGACTGGGGTAAAAAAAAGAAAAAAACGGGCAGAAACGTGGAACTTTTTTTTCCTGCAAAAAACTGCTTGTTAAAATTCTCCTAATGTGTTAATTTCAGTGTAAAATTTGAAAGTATAATTAATATATTCCCTGCTTTCAAGAGACTTCAGCTTCATATAAAACCTAAAAATAGGCTGCTCACGTGAAGCGTTCTGTCTGCAAGGGTGCATTGCTGGGGCATGCAGGAGGAGCGGATAAGGCTGGGCGCACACTCGCGGTAAGAAAAACCTGTTGCATCCATGTAAACCTGACCCCGTCCATCCATGTGCAGTTTCGTATGCCATCTGTATGCAGTCCTTGTGTCCTTTTTTCTTTTTTTTTTTTTTCTTTTTCTTTTTTTTGTCAGCATGTTTTTCACATTTTGACACAAAAAAGTAAATGGTCTCACTTTAAAAAAAAAAAAAAAAAAAAAAAAAGTGCTGCCTTATTTTCCCCTATCCCTATAAACAGACTCTCATCTGTAAAGTGGAGCAGAATAATATATTTTAGAAGTTGTTGTTCTTTTCGGTTTTTTTTTTTTTTTTTTTTTTTTTACACAATACGTGTATGCGTTTAAAAAAAAAAAAAAGCAAAACTCTGTGGTGTGTTGCACCACATTGAGTAGTATGGGTCCATATGCTGTCTGGGTGGAATCTGTTTTTTGAGGTCTTTTTAATTCGACACCACAGGGAGAAAAAAGATGATTTGCTGGAAGCCTAAGGCCTCATGTCCACAGGGAAAATCAGGCCCACCGCGGGTTCTTCATGCAGAATCCCGCAGCAGGTCCCTCCTTTCCCACGGGCATGAAGCCTAAAAATAATAATTAGTAACCTGTCCGGACGCTGCGGATCTGCCCTCTGTCGCGGTCGGATCTTCTTTCTTCGGCCCAGTGGATGTGCTCGGCACGCCGGCAGCGTGCGGCGCACATGCGCCATGCACTTTTTTTTTGGTTTTATATAAAACTCCTGCTCTCCCGCGCCGGAGAGCAGGAATTCAGCTGCGGGTGTGCCGCGGATCCAGACAGCTTCCACAGGCTTCAATAGAAGCCTGCGGGAGCCATCCCCGCGGGAGACCCACACTTACAATGCAGCATGTGGCGGGTGTTTTCCTGCACACGCAATCCGCGCCTCAGGGGAAAATGACATCTGCAGGTATTTAATTACCTGCGGGTGTCCAATGCATTATGATGGGGGCACTGCAATTATTGCTAGGGAAAAAGAGGGGGCGCATGCTGCGAATTGCCCCGATTCTCCGCAGTCAGCCTACCTGTCAGGCTGACCTGCGGAGAACCGTCTGCCGGCTCCTGCTCCCGGGCGGTGGCTCTCGCAGTTGAGATTGGCCGCGGGATACCACAACGCCCGTGCACAGGGGGCCTTAGAAGGACAGCAGACCTATAAGCTCCTGATGGGTAAGGCTGATCTTGCCCCACTGGATTTAAATTGCGGATTCCGTGATCGGCATAGATGATCGTTGGTAATACGTGAGCATTGAAAGGCATGTAGTTTTGCATTTATTTTCTTCACACTAGTCAGTAATAATTGCAGATTCCACGAGCAGAAGAAAAATCAGTTTCTTCTATTTTACTACAGAATTCATGACCATTGTGTGTGTGTGTGTGTGTGTGTGTGTGTAATTTTATATATATATATATAATATAATTTGTGAAACCACCCTAAAGCAGAACATTGAGGCTGACTGCACACGGCAGAGCCAGATATTGTATATACTGGATAATATATCATGTAATTTTAAAGCACAGTATCTTTGTGGTAGTAAAAAAAAAAAAAGCCTTTTTTTTTGTTTGGCCAAGCCAAAAGTGGATCCACTTTTGCTTTCAGTTCAGAGAGTTGCGTGAAAAACTCTATTTATTTTAATAAACCTGTGTGTAACCACTTACAGCTAGCATTTAATGGTGACATTATCCATGGTTCAGGGCTGGATGGTTCCCAAGGAACATTCAGCCAGGGGCCTGAATAAAATCGTTGCTGGCACCCAACTTCCTGGGGGTGATTTGTTAATGTCACTAAATGCAAATTTTGCTCCTAAAAAGATGCTTCTGACTACAAGATTTTTCTTGAATGGCTCATGAGTCCTTAATTATTTATTCCATCCATGCCTGGGGTGTTAATATACTGGTCTCTGAAACTCGGAATGCTTTGTAAAGTAAACAAGCATTTAATTACGGCGTCTCCAAAACAAGTCATGGCTTTTAGGATATTGTTGCTTTTCAAACTGCCTTAAGAAAATAAACTCAATGTCCAAAATGTCCAGCTTGTGCCCCTAGTCTTTTACGAGCCCAACAGTATCCCTGATTGCTAGAGTTGTATCAATAGGCCACCCAAGAGACCCAGGTATTCTGTCCATTTAGGTTCATTCAGTTTGTCTAATGATAAAATGGCATTCTGTATCTGTATAATTGGTTTATGCTTGTTACCTGTAATATATTTAGATCTCTTTCCATCTAAAGGCCCTTTCATACACAACGATTATTGATCAAAAGCCATCTTTTGATTGATATTTTTGTGTGTAAATGTCCGCCCATCATGCACTTGCTGTGCACTTTTTGTCCATCGCTGACTTCAGGTCCGCATGAAATCCTCGTCCCTCAGGACTATAAGATAAGACGGACTGCACACACAGAGTTCTCCTCCGCGGGCAGCTCTGATAACAGCTGATAACATTCTTTAACAGCTGTTTACAGCCGCTGTCCTGCTGGAGAACAATAGCGATGTATTTAGAGAACAGACCACCCGCTGTTCTCTAAATACATGCAATGAGGTACTAAAGGGCTGATTAGCCCATTAGTATCTACGCAAAATGATCGCTCAAAACTGTCAGTTTCTGATGAATTTTGGGAGATCATCTGTGTGTGTAAACGCACATTAATTTTTTCATCTGCACCTTCAAATTTTCAAGAACCAATGGTCTGTATTACAAAATATTCTTACATGTCCTATTCTCATCTGTTTTCACAAACTAGAATGGCAAATCTATTATGCAAGATATGTGAATATGGCCAAGAACATGGATCGGTCTCTGCTGTTCAATGTGACTTGTGCCTGAGTTTCTCAGACGCAATCTGCATACAGCCGTCCAAATAATGCCCAAGGCAAAAATCTGCACACAGTTTTTTTGAAAATCTCATTTGCATGTATTGTACCATAATCTGTTGCACATTTCTTTGGGGGGGATGAATCTGCTCCGAAAGTCCACAAGAAATCCACTTCTGAACTTGGCTTTAAACTCTCCTGCTGTGCCTGACAATGCACTGCCCTCCAGAATCTGTTCTATGTTCGGAATCTCTAGTTTGAGCCTTAGTTGTTTCTAAAGTTCTATGTGCCGCTTGTGTTCAGTGCAGTTGTGGAAGCTATGGAAGACTCAGATCCTGATTTCAGCAGAAAGACCCTGTGAGGAACAAATGAGTCTGATCTGCCGTTCCATTGTGTTGTAATTCCTCATGTATTCTGTATCTGGCACACGCTCCTCTATGAGGTCATATGCCCCATTTCCACCCACCCACATTCCTGTCATAAAGCTTCAAATCTCCTCATTGCTTTATTTTATTTATCGTCTAAGTAACTAATGTAACCTGAATGAGCTTCTCTCCCGTCCTCTAATACTGCCTGTATTTGTGGAATTCCCAGGCCATCTTTATATGAAAGATTCTAGTTGTAGGGCTTTTTCCTTCTTCTCCATTTTTATATGACCTGTTTGGTCATCGGGTTCACTTTATTAGCAGAATCTAGTGGCTGCAGAAGGAAAGATGTGGTTCTTCTACAGTTGGCTCCTTGGAAGCCAGGACCTCTGTATTTGATTGTTGTGTCTAAGTATTTTCCCTGTTTTGGCCCATCACACTTCTTTCTGAATTTCTTCCGTTTTTTTCTTATGCTAGGTCTATTGACACGTCTTTCACTAGAAATCTAGTTCTAAATCTTTCGCGACATCTCTGAAATCTGACTGAAATGCATTAGGTTATGTTTTTTTTAATATTCGTATGCCGATCATCTGTTTTGTGTTAGTTAAAAGAAGCGTCTGGTATAGACCACTTCCCTTAAATATGCCCTTTGTTACATTCTGTGCTAATTGAAGGAGGTACCCAGCTTTACGGAGACCATCGGTTTCCATAGACATGTATGGATACCCATTTGATTTCAGCGGGCTATGTAAACCTTTTCAGATTCGAAGTCCGTTTATGTGAAGCTACTTTTTAGCTGTTTGAAAAATAATTTTCGAGGATCTGATATTTCCATCATAATAAATCCTGTAAGAGCGCTTCCTCCCCATCCATTGAGGAAGATCTTAGTTTGGCAAGATTTTTTGCAAGACTGGCTATACACTGAATTTTGGCTTGCTTTATGTCACATTTGATAACTTTTTGACAAATGATGCAATACGTTTTTGCAATTTTTCTTAAGCAAGGATTTTCCGTCGATCAGTATGAGAAGTATCGGATGAAATGGTTTAAATATGTAACCCCCTAGCATAGCTATAGGGGTCGCAATGGGGCAATATGTCTCCACCAGCAGAATGAGTGAAGACATGTGTTGAGTGCCCTTACATTCACACAACTGGTGATTGGCTGGCTGTCCAACACATTGAGGACTGTGTTTGTCACTCTGTAGCCTGGTGCACCCTTCAATCTTGAATCCCGTGCACCCTGCCCTGAGTAGCTCCTCTAGCTCTGCCGTGCTGACACTGGTGTGCTCACAGCCCTCGACACAAAAGCATACAGCTGGAAGCTGCTGTTGTAGCACTCCCTGTGCAATATAGCACAGCATGCTTCTACAGCACTCCGCCTCTGGAGGGTGCTTTTACAGTATTTCCTGGCCAGATGGCTGCTGCAGCTTAGGTGCAGAAAGTTTCTGCAAGTGCATTGCGATGCCGAGCACTACTGCTCCTGGTTGCCGGACAGATCCTGCAAGGGCCTATGCCACTCACCCTGCGGCCGCTCCAAGTCCTCGGCGTCCAAATAGTAGCAGTGGTTCCGGCAGTCCTGCTGCTGTCGCTCCTCCTGGAGCTGGAGGAAATGTACTACTCGGACATCTCCTCCAGCCACGGGACACCCACGCCGACCAAGCCACACCACAGGGAAGCGCTGGGTCCTCTGTGACCCCACTGCTACCAGACTGGGACGGCAGCCAATCCAGAACTTTGGGGCGTTAACCAGGGTGTTACCTGTCCCTTAGTAGGTCTCCGCTCATACTTCCGGTGTTGACATATTGCACCAGTACCAAGCCCAAGCTTTTCAATGCGTTCTTTCACATTAGCGATATTTTGTAGGCTGCTACCTTGCGAGAATAAAAAATTGCGGCATGCTCTATACAGCCGCGATTTGCAATGTTTTTTTGGCCTACATTTCATCATGGACCCTTTCTTTGTGTTACATCGCACGAAAACATGGTTTTCCCGAGGTGCGATGCAACTTTTACAGTAAAAAAAATCTTAGTGTAAAAGCCCTAAAATATGCCTATGCTGCATAAAAAAACAAAAACGCCCAAAAAACAATACTTCACCTAACAGGCACTGTCTGCTCTGCCATCCTCAGCAGCTCCGGCAGACTTGCTTGTAGTTTTCAGACAGTGCTTCCTGGTTTGGAGGTTCAAAATCCCCGCTTCCAGGAAGTACTAGCTTCGATTGGCTGAGCTGCGGCGCTCGAGAACCAATCACTGCAACGCTCAATGAACCAATTACAGCCATCGCATTCAATCCCCTTGTATCGGTAAGTATGGCCGTTCTCAGGGATTTTTCTTTTATGTGAATTTGATCCCTCTCTTAGTATTTTTTAATTTGCACTCTCCTTTTTATTCCCCTTCGGGTGAATGCCCACTGACTGATTTCTACCGCGTTTCCCACAGCGGAAATCCGCAGCTATTGGGTTCTATTGAACCTAATAGCTTTCTGCCTGCCAATGCTCACATGCGGAATTCTACTGTGGATTTCCGCAGTGGGAAATAAATCGTGGCATGTTCTATTTGCTGCGGATTTACGCCGCAAGAATCCTCCATTAATATAGGATTAATGGAGACCGTGGAAATCTGCAATCACCAGCAGGCACTTTTTGTTTTTAATTGTGGTACTCCCGCGGCGTAAATGCGTAGGCGTATCCCGCGACGCTCGTGGGCATGAGCCCATATGTGCTCTGTTGGCTGCTTCAACTTGGCTCCCCTGTATAAATCTCCTTGTTTTCTTTCTTCCTGCTGTTTGATACCCTTTTGTATGTAAGTTCAAATCCTCTGTTACTTCATTCCAATAAATAAAGTGTAACAAGATGTAAAGATAAATACATTTTCTTTACAAAATAAATATATAAATAAAAGATGTCACACATCTATAGTGTTGAAAGACGATTTAGTCAACCGAATGCAGGAAGAGCCATGCAGTTTTATTGGTCTTATTATTGCCAAAATCAGCAACACAATAAAGTTGTTAAAAAGCGCTAAGGGGACCTGGAATTATGTGCCAACTAGTATTACATGAGACATGATTAATTAAATCTGTACAATAAAAACCATTTTCATTGTGGTTGTTGCAATCTTAATGTGACTAGGGATGTTAAGAGTGTTGGTACTGTATGGTAACTCTTAAATGTTAGACTGAAAGCTGTCTATCAGTAATGCGCTAAGTCACACAGCTCAGGCTATGTTCACATAGTGTTAAAGCTCTCCATTGAGCTATCTGACAAGCACTTCAGTTTAATTACTCGAAAGCTCTAATTAAATGGAACCCACAACTGAACTATTCACTTTAATGAGGCAAATGCAGTTCAAAGGTCCAAATTTTTTTGCGCTTCATTAAAGTCAATGTTATGTTTGAGTCCTGTATTAAAACGACCCCCACCCTTCTCACCCCACCAGAAAGCTCAAAGGAGAGCCAAAACTCTACGTGAACATAGCATCAGTATGACTGAGACTGTGTTGTGTGTAAAGCAACCCTCCGGTCCTGGAGAAAGAAAGATGGCAGCACCACTTCTCTGATTACCTGTTGTACAATAGTATGCATTGGTAGTCTAAGGGCCCATTCACACACAACGATTATTGCTCAGAATTCGTTCAAACAAGTGAAAGTGAGTGATAATCGTTAGGTATAAACGCGAAGCCATCCATGCACTATGCAGAAAAATAGTCATTCGTTCGTTCACTTGTCATTAGGTTTCAACGGCATTCGTTCAGTTGTTCAGTCTTTCAAACGACTTGAGGGGAGTATTTATTGTTTGCCCAGCTAAACACAATGACTCCTGCCACAGAAGACAATAGCTTTTGTTTGAATTAAAAACCTTCAGGTCAGAGATTCTTCCCATAACACTCACCCACCTGAGCAAACATATGCAGTGTTTACATAGCTAACGAGGGAAATGAAGAGGATTTCAAATGAATATCTTAATTTGTAAACACTTGGCCCCGGGCCTCCCTGTCCCGTAGGCCCCGTAGCAGTCGTGTGGTCTCCCTACACTGGATGCATGGCGCTGATGCCACGTGTGCAGGAATTGTACTGCAGTTATATGTACCATGTAAATGTTACCCAAGAGACCTCTTCAAAGAAATGCGGAGATTGTGTTTTTCTATTGGAGATGCTGTTCCGTCTCTCCCATCACTCAATAGCCCTAAGACTTTCTGAAAAAACTCCTACACCAACTGAGTAGCACTCATGCGTGGAAAGAGGTGAACGCAAGGGGCAAGTATCAAGCTCTGTGTATACTTCATCAGATTAATATCCGGTTTAAGCAGAGCCAAGTGCTATTTCAAAAAGCCGTCTGTGTTCACTGCTATCTCTTCAGCCGTGGCAAGCTCAGATTGCACTTCTTTTTTGGCTTTGTGTCCCTCAAGACCAGCGTTTTTACTTTCACTGCTTACTAGCAAACACTGTTGAATTTACTAAAGGCCATTTAAAAGGTGTAACTGCTGCTTGATGGGGGGATTTTAAAAGGTGTTTTTATTTTTTTTGTTTTTTTTTTGATGAGGGGATTTAAATTCGTAACTTTAGCTCTATGAATCGGTGAGCTGCTCTTATCACAACTCCCATTCACTTCTGTGGGAGTTACAGAAACAGCATGCAAAAGCCAGCTCTGATGTTTGCTTAATCCCTGCCACCTCCAGCCATAGCATATAGATGGATATTTGCATCTCAGCCATGATTGATAAGGGAATAACTCTCCAATTACACAAAGCCGGAGCTAGTTTTATGCTAGGCGCACACTAGCCGTAACGGCGAGTTCCATCTGAAAGACTCGGACACAACTTGAATTGGTCAGCACCCAGACACTACATGATACAGACTTGCCATTAGATTATTCACATGAACCGTCAGTCCGTGAGGAAATAATGTCCATGTATGTGTATAGGTCCATAGGTCATAATAGGACCATTCCTGACATTCACTTCAAAAACTGTATCCCAAAACTTACTCCAAAATGTCAAGTGAACCGTTTATTGGGTTGAAGCGAATCAATTAGCTCAACTTTTTTATAACTAACTTTAGATGCCCAAATTCTAAATATATTCAGAAATCTGTGTTCTGTTAGTTCACGGTGGAAATGGTTGGTAGGTTTTTTTTGCAAAAAGGCTACAATTTTGTCAGTTTTGACATAGTTGCTTTTTTGTCTTACTAGATTGACCCAATGTTCGCTACGTGAACATAAACATTTACAACCATTCTTCCAAACATTTTAAGAACTGCCGAGCCGAGGTTTCGCTTGAAAAGTTCGCCGTCCACGGCTTGGTCTTCCGCATTTTCGGGACATGACGACAGTCAGACTGGTCAGCACTTGATATGTACATCGATTACAGTAGTAATGCTTGACTCTCGCTGGCGGCGCTGGTGGCTGAAGCTCAATAGTGCCGCTAGACTTAATATAGGAATTTTGACCTGGCCTGACAGATCACTCAATGTAACAAACTTGCATTTTATGATTTTACAGCGGCGGTGGTGAGGATGTCAGAAATCTAATGACACCAAAATCATCCAAAGGTCACGTAAAGGGGTCAAAGTGTAGTGGCAGAAAGAGCTGTGTCCAGATGTTTCCTAGAAGTCAGTAGTAAACTACGGAAAGCCCTTGAAATTTGGCTTTTTTTTATATTCCTTTTGTGTCATTGGGCTCCATATTTTTTTTTCTTCAAAATCTCAGCATACTCTGGATTTGGGTTTCTATTTTGTGGGTGTTTTCCCATATGCCCTCTCCTGTAGAGGGAAAAAAAGCATGTGTGGCTTAAAACTCCCACAAAAAATGAGCTAGTTAAAAAAACATATATGGATTAAATATCACATGCAATTTTTATGGTGTTTTTTTCCCTACTAAACAGATGAAATGCTTCCTTTAGAGTGTTTCTTCTGCCTATGTTATTAAAGCTATCCTAACTTTAAGCAACAGAATGATTCTAACATATCGCACATTTTTATTCTTTAGGTCTGTTAATTGGACAGACTCCACTACTTAAAGGTATGTGACCTTTTGCATGCTTAATTGTTTGATTTAAATTATTGTGAAGATAAGCATTCATGTGATTGCCCCATACTGCAGTGTTTTTCAACTCTAGTACTCCCAGCAGGTCATTGGTACTGTTGTATCTTGACGCCACCGGAAGTGATGGGTGTAGTCAAGTGTGAGGCTGTTTGACAGGCAAGTGACGTTCCCCGTACCGGATTGGCTGCAAATGTCCTGACTGTCTGAGAGTGGAAGCTCTTTGTGCTTGGCTGGAGGGTTAGGGTTAGGGGTAGTTTAACAGTTAGGATTATATTATCTGTGAAAGCTTCATTGTGAATGCGGCAAGCATTTTAAGCAAATAATGTTCGTCTAACTGTTTAACTACCCCTAACTCACCATCCCAGCACAAAGTGCTTTCACGCTCCTAGCAACTTACACGCCGGTGTCTTAAACCACCCCAGGCGCCGCCGTCGGTGGGACCTTGCCAGATGTGTCTTCTGTGCCCTGCACTGTGAACCGACGCTGCTGATGGCGACCCAGGAGTCCACACGCGGCAGCCTTATTTTGACAAGGCATAGTGCCGCAGCATATGCCGAGCCGGGAGCCCAAATGCTGCAGCATTACTCATGGCAGCACTCTGCAAGACTCCACATAGAAGACAGAGGAAAAGGAAGCCACTGCGCCGGGATCAGTCACCCCAGCCGTCCGACAGCATTGTCAGGAGCCCAGCACACTAAAACACCAGCGGAGGGGTCAGTGCAACCAATGAGCTACTGGGGGCGTCACCTGCCTGTCAAGCATCCTCACACTTGGCTACACCCACCATTTCCTGTGGCGTCAAGGTACAATAGTACCAAGGTCATAATTTTAGGATATCCTACAAAAAGAACACTTGTAATTGTTAATGCCCAGAAATCTGTTGCAGTACTAAGGATACCCAGTAAACAGGACCTCTTGGGGGTACTTGAGGACTGGAAGTAAGAAAAACTGCCAAACTGCTTCCAGAAGTTAAGTGTTTTGTCTCTGAATACTCATAGACTTTTGCCGTACGGTAGATTAACTGCTGGTTCTCTTGCAACCTATGGCTATATATTGTGTGGTAAATAGTGGCTAAAAAGCTGTGAAACGGCAACCCTTGGAACATTAAAGCTGGGAAGTGATGGTGGGTTGTCCCACCTTCTTTGCAGTATTGTATTCAGCTGCAGCAAAACTTTCAATTTAGGCGAGTGGACAAGGCTGCAATACCAAGCACAGACACTGCTAAACAAGCGGTGCTCTGCAGCACATACCAGCCCAAACGGTGAAAGAGACATGGCACTTGCAAGAACCGTTTCCTTTTCAAACAGCTGATCAGCGGGGTTGCTGAGAGTCAGACTGCATCTAATAATGATGGACTGTAAACTATCGAATTTCAAAGAACATGTTTAAGCTACCAGTGTCAGAAACACTGCAGATGAAAGGACGAGTCTGGCATATATGGCACAACCTTCCAAGTAAACATTATTTGTCAGTGAATGGAGGATGTAATCTGCGTTTTAAGGCAAATAGCCTGAGTTATGGGCAGCAGTGTAACATGAGGTGCTAGTTCAGCTATCCATGGTTCAGGCAAGGGGTTAGGCACCAATTTGGGAGATTGAGGTGTGTGTCGAGCAATGTGTGGGCTGGCCTACAAATCCAATTATTCTCCTCCCTAATTGCTAATATGGCCAGAGATGAGCTAATAATTTATCAGACTTGTTGCCCAATTTAAAATACCTCTGCTCCTTAAACGTGCAACAGTTTGCTTTTAAGTGCAAAGAACTGCAAAAAGGAGTGTTGCCAACGTCTCCAAGATGATTTACTCCCACTCGGGGATCAGAAATATAGGCTCATTCCACAGCCTTCACTACTCCTTAGCTGCCTACTTTGCCTATTTGGTTACACCTTTGACATAAGAGATGGAGGACTCGTGCTTTAATACATCCAGTATTATTATTTTCAGTAGGGGGAATTGTCCACAAAAAAATCTTGCAGCTAATCCTTAGCTGTCACCCCGTGGAAACACTGATGGCCAAACGGATGAATATGCGTATTATTGTGAATCTCAAGGTCATCCGCCTTGGTGCTTCAGTGTCTGAGGTGAATGAATTGGATCAATCGTGAGATATAGTTAGACCCCCGATAGAGAGTAAGGTCTAGCAACTATTGCGGTAATTCAGGAGTATTTGGGTACGTCCACATGTAGTGGAAGTGCTGCAGAGCTTTCCCAGCGGAACATTCTGCAGCATTTCCGCATATAACATACTGTGACAAAATCCATACAATCTCTGCATTCTGATTTTAGCAGCAATGGCACTACCTTGACCTCTCAATACATAGTGCCACGTCACGACACCCGGCAGCCTCTAGTGAGCGCTGAGCCGCTGGTCACGTGATGACCCTTCCAAACCATTGGTGCGAATTTAGAAAATTTTTTTTTTCTTCCCTTAACATTTTTACTCCTCTGTACGGGAAACCCACCTTTCAGATTCTTATCTTTGAGAATCTCTGCTGTGACTGAATGGGTTAAATCCTGCTGACAGCCTCCCTTTTAAGTTCTCTCACTGCTATTAAGTATAATCCTGTACATCTGGGGACACAATAAAATTGTGTGCTGCATACCAACATATTTGGGATAGTAAAGCGCAATAACCAGCTCACCTCTACCAGGGACGCACAGACATGTAGCACACATGACTTAAATATGAAGGAGAGCGTTTCCAGCATTCTTCATATGTATTCTGGCTGTATTTTGGGCATCCATAAAATCCATCACCACTTGCGTGTCTTGGGGCGGCACATTTCCCTCAGTCAGAACATGACATTTCATGTGTTCCTTTAATAATGCCTGGATACTTCTTATCGAATAGATGCTGGGATATACACTAGTGGAAATTTAAAAGTGTTACACCAGGATAGCGTTGCTTAACCCTTTCCAATCCCCTGTCTGACATCTCAAGACATTCTGATTGAAGGCTGTACAGCTGCGATGTCAGAAGACATCCGGCAGGGTATTCTTACTGTATATTACTGGCTACTCTGTTGTCTGGGGCCTTTCCAGCATGTCCCATACTGCAGTACTGGCTCTAGCCCGCAGATGGTGCCATTGTATAATGGCAGAAAGAGAAAAAACCCCTAGGAAACCCTGAATCCAAAATTAGATTGCAAAGGGTTAAAACCAATGAAATTGGAATCAAAGTACCGCCATATGAAGGGTATTGAGTAATTTAAAAACTGGATGAAGTATGTGTGTTAGTATGCAAATTATGGGGCCATTTCTTATGTTAAATGCTACATTGTTCTAGTTTTAGAAGTTCTAAAGCGTGTTATGTAAGAAGTCTTCCTCCCCAGATTGTCTGTGATCAGGTATGCCAAATCCTAGTTTGAACTCCATACGCCCAATGTTTCACTTTTACAGAGGCTGGATAATTTGCATGTTCCAAGTGGGGGCATCCTATTATGAAATCTCCCAATTGACTGTTAATGCAATGTCAGTAGAGAGAGCGGCTCCAGTACTCACAGACCTGGCATGGGTCCATGCCGAAGGACAGTGGCACATGAAGACTGGCAAAATGTGTGGGTGGCAGTTATTGATAGGCGACTGCAGTACAAATCTGAGTAGTGGTTGGAGTCAATCACCCCATGAAGGATTGTAATCCAATAGCTTGTAGTTGGGTTGCATTCTTGGACCCTTGTGCAGTGTGTTCTGTTAGCCTGATTGCACTGCCAGCAATGACTAATCTGGTGTACTAGACACATGAATGGGATTGTGTTTAGTGACAAGTCCCAATTCTGTTGGGGACATAGTGCTCTTCAATGTATCTGTCAGCGCTTTGGAGAAAGGGCCCACCCCGCTGTCATTTCAGAGCACCACACAGGTCCAGCCCCTGGAGTAATGCTTTGGGGGGTAATTGGTTATGACAGTAGGATGGAGTTGGTGGTTGTAGAAGGCACTACTGCTCTCTAGGGAGAGTCTAGCTGATTTGTGGCCACCCTCCATGTAGACTCACCTGAGTGTGGCCCTTATAGGGTTTTTGCTATGCACCAACAGTTGCGTGTGCTGTATTGTATTTCTCAGTATTGGACTGATTTTAGCGAGGAACGTAATAAATGTTATGTTTGCTTTTTCAGTGATAGAGGATTTATAGAGCAAGCTATTGTATATTTTGATTCAGTGATAGAAGCGACAATAAAAATTCCTATCCGCTCTGGCTAACGTCTACTCCCATCTCAGGGAGTTAACCATAGCCGCTTTCATTACAGGCACACTTTTACAAGTATTCTTTTACGGTTTTAATATTTAATACATAGCATTTTGCACATTGTAAAGAGAATAAATGCTATCAGTCAGTCCTAGAGTTGGGACTTGTAGTGATAAACTGTGTGACACAAACTTTGCAAGGACAACTATTATAAAATAGTCACTATAGGTCATGTGCACTACAGTACTTATATGTAAGCCCATTCTTCTAGTATACATATAGGGTGTTCTTGGATCGGTGAACTTTGACGTCTTTGTTCACTTAGAAGTGAGTTTGCTGAGCCTGCAGCCATAGACATGTGGTCTACTTCCTTTCTGCATGTGACAGCAGATGATATAATGCGATTTCTAATGCAGACCAGACACCGGTTCTGGTCTTAGTGTTTCCAGGTTGTGCTGAATGGAGCTGACTCCTGTGTATTCCAGTGCATGGGGTCTGTCTAGAGTGGAATACATTTACTGAAATGGAGATGCTTCCCACTGAAGAGGCAGGAAATGCTGCGTGGACAGCAAAGAAAGCGACTCCTGAAGCCGATCAGGTTTCAAGGCTGGAAGAAGCGTCTTGTCTCATCATGATGCGTCTATAGCTTCCATCCGTAGTCTGCCTCTCTCAAAGGCATTTTTGCGTGTAGTGTATTGTATTACATATATAATATTAATCATACACTTATTTATGATGCTCATGGAGTGTAAATGGACCTTGTACATAGATGTGATTGGTCCTATATATCCATGCTATGAACCGGTAGTCATTCAAGATGTCATATGTTGCCCTTTAATTAGGCACCGAAAGTAACATATTTTTGTGAAGCCATGTTTTCTGCTTCTAATCCATTCAACTCCATTTCTCAGCAGTATATCTGAAAATAATTCAGCTATTCAAGATTAGTTTGAAGCTCTGATGAGCCGCGCTCCTGATCCACTTGCCGTCTGCGCTCTTCTGCACATAGTTCTCTGCCTCCTGCGCAGTGCGTGGGCCTCGTTTCTTATAAAACTCCTCACTATGAAGTCTATATGTATAGAAAGTATTATCCACAGCGGGCTGATTATGTGGAAAAGGCGTTTCCCTCATACCGAGTAATCTCAGACTATAGCTTTGTTTGTAGCTTTGTTTCTTCAGTCACTAAAGCTCCCTGCCCTCCGCTCTGTATGAGACATTTCCATCCAAGGATCAGCTTCCTCCTGGCTCATAGCTGGAGATGTCACTTCTCATCTGCTGCCAAACTTTTCCCTCCTTCGATATTAGACTCATTTCATGTTCCTCAGATGACAAAAAAAGAAACTAACAATAAAGTGGATGATGATAGTTGCCAATGTGACATCTATCCCTGGTTAACTTTTTTTTTGCTTTTCTCTTGTTCTGATCCTTTATGACCAGAGGTGGATAAAATGTAGCAGTTTTTTAAAAGCCGGCTAGGCCACCCCTGACATAAATGTCTCAGATAATACTCTAAAAAGGCAAACTGCTAAAGCAGCAATAACCTATAAACTTATTGAACTTGATGATAGTAATGACCAGAATTTCTTCTTGGAAACATCTGACTTTATATATAGAGTATAGCGGCAGTAAATCAGCATCTTTGTATCATGTAATGTTTCCTGTTTTGCTGCTATTTCACGTACCGTTTTTGAAACAAAGTGGATTTAAATAAGGAGTCGCCCCCCCCCCCCCTTCAAAATAGTCCAGCTACCATTAATTTTGAATGCATGTGTATTTGGAAAACCATCATGCATTTTTCACCATGTTCGTCAGTTAGGCCGGTGGATCATGCAGCAATTTACCGCTGTGGAGCCGGCTGCATATTGCAGCAAAATAGTACTGTGCCTGACAGCATATCTCCCATAAGGTGTCATGTGCAGTCCAGCTTTTTAAAAAAATGTTTTTGTTTATATTTCCTGTGCCCTTGCAATACCTAGGAGGTGAGTTTGGAGATTTATAAGGCCATGCATTATCCTCTGGGAAATATGCAAATAAGTAAGATGGAACAATACCTCTGCAGTGCCACCTGTTGGAAGGCAGCATTCCTGCAAGCCAATGTTGGAGTCTTTATGCAAGTCTTTATAACAATGACTGGGAATTGAAAACCTCCTCGCTCACCTTCTAGGTGCTCTCCTTAGACTTAAAGGGGTTGTCTCGCGGCAGCAAGTGGGGTTATACACTTCTGTATGGCCATATTAATGCACTTTGTAATATACATCGTGCATTAAATATGAGCCATACAGAAGTTATTCACTTACCTGCTCCGTTGCTAGCGTCCCCGTCTCCATGGCTCGGTCTAATTTCGCCTTCTTCTGGCGTTTTTAGACGCGATTGCGCTGTGCGGTCTTCTGCCTGGTGAATGGGGCCGCTCGTGCTGGAGAGCTGGTCATCCTAGCTCCGCCCCGTCACGTGTGCCGATTCCAGCCAATCAGGAGTCTGGAATCGGCAATGGACCGCACAGAGCCCACGGTTCACCATAGGAGAAGACCCGCGGTGCATCGTGGGTGAAGATCCCGGCGGCCATCTTGGTGAAGGAAGAAGTAGGAAGAAGGAAGACGTTGCAGAGCGGGGATTCGGGTAAGCTATCTATATATATATATATATATATATATATATATATATATATATATATATATATATATATATATATATATATATATATATATATATTTAACACATCCCTTGGGGTTGTCCTGCGCCGAATGGGGGGCCTATGGAAAAAAAAAAAAACGTTTCGGCACGAGACAACCCCTTTAATTTCACACAGGTGAGTGCAATATCAGGCCGTGAAACTCTGCCCGATATCGCGCTTGGGAACATGCAATTACCCCCGTGTGTGAAAAACACCTTGCATCACTTCAGGCAAGTTGGATTGACAAGTGTTTTCAATTACATTCACATGCACCTCCCACGCCGTGCCATATTTTTGCCGGCCCCATTGAAAACAATGGGCAAGGTATTTCAGAGGGAATGCCCAAAAATAGGACAAGCTGCGTTTTCTATTTTTTTTCCCCCCCTACGCATTGGGATTAATGGGATTCATAATCGTACGAGATTTGTGCGTCTTGTAACGCAGAAATCTCACATGATTTTTTTCAGGCATGTAAGAAGTGATGATGCCCTCTCCAACCCACGTCATAGGTGTTTTATGCTTACAGTCATGTGAGACTAGCTGAAAACAGAGAGAGAATCCACCTTGCTATATATATTGTCTATTATTCTTAGACATGAGTCCCCAAGCTGTGGCCTTCACTTACAGCCTCCTTCACATAAACTATTATCGCTATATCCTATACCGAGAACACTGGCAATCTGATGGTAGAACGAGTGTTTCAAATTTGAAACTAAAATGTTTGAAAGTATGAAAACTGCAGGGAGAAATTTCAGGTTTTTTTTTTTGTTTTTTTTGCACATAGAGATGGTAAGGCCCGGGGAAAAAAAAACCTGAAAAATTGGAAAGGTTTTACTTTCCCCATTTTTCCTAAGCCATTTTTTTCTGGAAAAATTGAAAAAAAGTAGAATATGTTCTTTTCCAATATATGGTATTCAAGCTATAGAACATAGAAAAATGGCTTTGGGAAATAAGTTTTGTTTTTTCCCCCCAATTCTTTTACCCCTCCCCCCCCTCAGGCCTTCCCATCTTGCACCATATATAATGTGGCTCCCAACCATCACTCAGTTGAATGTGGCTTACAAGGTATAAAGGGTTGAGGACCTCTGCCCTATTAAAGTGTTTTGCCAAGTTAACACAACTGTGCAGTTACTGCATGCGTGGTTTTGCCTTCTCACTTGTCCCATGATACATCACTCCTCCTCTATGTCTACAACCTCATTTATTTTGAGTTACAAAATTATTTTCCAGCTTATTAAGTTACGTTTGTGACTCATGCTGTGCTGCATGGGGTCTGTAAAATAACACAGCCTCCGTGGTTCATAGTGACTGCGCAGACCAGCAAGTATGAAGAGGCTAATCACATTACTCAAGAGGGAATGGATGGAATATCTCTTGTTTAATATGGAAAATACTAAATTACATGCTGCTTGTACTACTGTAATTTACTGTGTTTCATAGTGTGTACATTTATCAGTTTGAGATACTGAAATTGGGGATGCCAAGTATCTTGCATTACTGTAATTTTTTTTTTTTTTTCCTTTTTTTTTTTTTTTTTGTAAAAGCTCTTTTCCTATTTCTATTATTTTCTTACATTATGGGACAAAAGAACAAAATAAAATTGCTGCCGAGTCTGTAAAAGTGATGGAACCTAGTGGTGCCTAATGGAACCCATAGACTATAATGTGCTCTGTATGGTTCTGTCACTTTACAAAAAAATGTCTCAGCATGCTGTACTAATTTTTTAAATTATTTTTCTCCCCAGTATTTGACAGAATGAGCTGACAAATTTGAACAGAGCCTAACAAATATTTGCACATGCAGTGATGTGCACCCCTATTAACAAAGTGTGCAGAATTGACCGTGGAACAACACAAAGTATACATACAGGCTGTGAATGTATTGGCTATGCACATAGTAGTGTCCATACTTCCATTGATAACGGTTTCTTTGTACAGGGTTCAGAACTGACTACTAGTTAAAAGATAACGTTTTGGCTGCCTGCGGTCACCACTAGAGGGAGCTTATTGCATACTATTTACACATTGAAGTCAGTACTACAACCCTATGTAGTTCAATCCATAGTGACTGCTGCAAGGGAAATTCAAAAACTCTGCCAGATAAGCAGAGCCCCAAGCACTATAAGAATGTATTCAGACAGTGCAGTAAGACTGTCTTAGGGAAAAGCATGCGTGTTTCTGTCCTGGTTTTCAATGTGGTTGCTGTTTTTACAGCTTGCATATCAAAACCCCCTTCAAATCGTGATTAAAAAAAAAACAAAAAACTACAGTTTTGCCTAAGTAGTGTTTTTACTGTACCATCTGAATACAGCCTAAAGGACTTGCCTAGCGAAGAATACTGGACCTAGAAATCGCATTAGACAGCGTTTACGATTTGGTCCCTAGAAATTGCATTGAAAATGAAAATTTGTCCTATATTTTAGGTGTACCAGAAAACACTACATGAAGAATAGTTTATTGCCTCTTTATCCAACCTACTTATTTTATAACTGTTTTGTATTTGCTTTGTGCTTCTGGCATGCAGACCGGATGTTTATATTTTCCGACCTTCCATCGATTTAGAGATATGCACTTTGGATTGATTTTGTATAATCGGATTAGAGACTCCTGCAGTCAAGGCTTCATAGAGCAGAGGGTTTGTATGTAGTAATGTGGCTCCTTTCTGTAATTGTGTGCTACAATTGTTTCTATGTCTGTAATGTCTCCAGCTTTTGGAGTTTTACAACTAGAAATTACAATGCTTCACTCATTAATGACAGACGATGGTTGTATCATCAAGGAGTTAATCTGCCTTACTTGTATGGTCCAGGGCCGGTTGAAGAAGGGATCCTCTGCTTAGGAGTACCTGGGGAGTGCACTAGACTATTGGAACATGCAGTGAAATGGGCTCAGTCTGCACAGAGCAAACACCAAGCCTGTGACCCACCTCTTCTAAATGGGAATCTGAGCCTGATGTTTCTAAAATCCTTTTCAAATGAAATTGGCCTTTTAAGCTTTCTAAGCATATTTCATATACAATTTGTACTTTTTATAATTAATTGTTAATCAATGATTTAAAGGGGTTGTCCCGCGAAAGCAAGTGGGGTTATACACTTCTGTATGGCCATATTAATGCACTTTGTAATGTACATTGTGCATTAATTATGAGCCATACAGAAGTTATTCACTTACCTGTTCCGTTGCTAGCGTCCTCGTCTCTATGGTGCCGTCTAATTTCAGCATCTAATCGCCCGATTAGACGCGCTTGCGCAGTCCGGTCTTCTCCCTGGTGAATGGGGCCGCTCGTGCCGGAGAGCTGGTCCTCGTAGCTCCGCCCCGTCACGTGTGCCGATTCCAGCCAATCAGGAGGCTGGAATCGGCAATGGACCGCACAGAGCCCACGGTGCACCATGGGAGAAGACCCGCGGTGCATCGTGGGTGAAGATCCCGGCGGCCATCTTGCTAAGGTAAGGAAGAAGTCGCCGCAGTGCGGGGATTCGGGTAAGTGCTAAACGTTTTTTTGGTTTTTTTTTTTAACACATGCATTGGGTTTGTCTCGCGCCGAACGGGGGGCCTATTGAAAAAAAAACAAACCCCGTTTCGGCGCGGGACAACCCCTTTAAGGAAATGCACAAGAGGGTTCATGGTGGCCTCTCCACTCTCACTGGAGCTATGTAACTAAAGCTTCGCTAGGAGAAAGCTAAATGTATTTTTTTTTTTTTTGTGCCTGAGCTTATCAATTTTAAAATCCATTTACACATACAGATAATCTTTCAAAAGATTGAAAGATCAGTGATCATTTTGCATAAAGTACTAATAGGCACTAATTGCTATTATTACTTTATCAGCTTCATTTGCATGCAAATGAGCTTCTGGGAGCTGTTGCAGAACTCAGCAGGAGCTCTGTAATTAGCTCCATTGTTCAACCAGGGGCTGCCAAGAGAAAACAATGTAATCTCTAACTCCCCGTGGAGAATTCAGCCCCATGGACAGCAGACACAGTCTGTGGTCCTACTTATCAGCTGGTCAGCAGGCACGGCTGACAGCTGAGAACAGCTGATACAATGTTATCAGCAGTAATCGGCTCTCACAGCGTGTGGTCCTGCTGATCAGCTGTTCTGCTGGATGATTGTTTTCCAGCAGAACTGAAAACTGTTGTTAGGCAGAAAACTGAAAGATCGGCACATTTAGACACAACGATTATCGCTCAAAAGATGTCACTGAAAATTCACTTAAAAGCCAATTGTTGCATCTAAGGCCTCATGTCCACCAGCAAAATTGAATTGCGGATTCCTGCTGCGGAATCCGCATTCAATTTTGCCCTTAGGCATCCATTGGCCATCAGCGGGCAATTAATTTGAAATTTGCACTCGCGGATGGTATTTTAATGGATTTGCGTTTTCTCCCGCACGTGAGAAAAAACGCAGCATGCTCCATTTTCTGCGGGTCTCCCATGGGAGCGCGGGAGAGCAAGAGTTCAAAAAGGAGAAGAAAAAAAAAAGAGTGCACGGCGCATGCGCGCGGCACGCAGCCGGCAGAGAGAAAGAAGATCCGGCTGCGACGGACAGGAACCCACAGCGTCCGGACAGGTAAGAAAAATCTATTTTCAGGCCTCCTGTCCCTGGGAAAGGAGGGTCCCGCTGCGGGATTCTGCATGGAGAATCCGTGCGGGCCCGAATTTCCTAGTGGATATGAGGCCTAAATGGGCCTTTACAGTTAAGTTTTTTTTATCTTAGCTGGTGCGATTAAAATTCCATAGTAATGCCATAAGTGTTATAAATGGTGGTCGGAATGCCCACTTGGAGTTTGTATCTACTATTTCCATGCAGAGTTGACTGCACATTAAGGTTTCAGTTTTCATCCATCCTTTATGAATATAAATTTGTCAAGCTAAAATCGTTTAATTCGGCCCCATTATTGTCCAGTGGAACGGCGCTTTAACAGTAGGCACAACCCATGAAGTCTAGGGGGCTGAGCTGCAACTTGTGGATATGTAGGTCACTAGATTTGGTAGAAAGCAGTCCTGTTCTTCTAATCCTGGACCGCCCTTTCAGTCGTGGAGTTGCTACTTGTCATAAAACATCTAGCTAAAGGGGTTTTCTTGTGTGGGACACTCGTGACGGGTCAAGTGCTGCTGTACTTGGGCTGACCCCTGTGGAGTTGTACTACGGTTCAAAAAATAAATGACTTGGTGCCAATTGAAAGAAATGGCTGCTGTGAATGGACAGAAGTGATCTTGCAGTACAGAACGGACGTGTACAATGTGCTCTGCTACCGTACTGCGGCTAGTTACACATCTGTGTTGAAACTTCCGGTTGGATGCTCGCAGCGCTTTTTCTTCCGTTAAGGGGTGCTTTTACATGTTGCTGATTTTGCTGCAGATTTTACCTTTTCAATTGAATTCTCATTTAAGGGGTGAAATCTGCTGCAGGTTTGTGACAAAATCTGTGACAAGATTCGCAGCAAATCGGTACTGTGTGAACACACCCTAAAACCCCATTCTAATTAATGGGGGCCGTTCGCTGCTGTTAGGCTCAGTCCTGAGATGAAGCCATTCCACTGCGGGGATTCCCCTTTCCTGCTTTCTGAACGGAGCGGGAAAGCGGATCCCCATGTGCAGATGTGAAACCCCCCTAATACACGCTCCACTGTTTTCTCTACTTGCCTTTAGTTATTTCTGACGCTTCGTACTTCTAATATATTTACAAGTCTATACTTGTCCGCATTAGCGCCCACAATGAAGACCATGTGTAGACCGTTACAGATGACTTACACGTTGGCCACATGTGTCGTGTTTGGCAGGATGGAGAGGGCCCTGCATTAATACGCACAGCGTTATGTCAGTACATTTGCCTAAAAGGATTAGTCAGTGACTCAGCTACAGTATATAACTCACGTCCAGTAAATGATTCCAATGATGTCCTCTGGGAACTTGTATTGTGCTATTTAATGTTTTACTCAGCACTGACTAATTATTGTATGGCCATAGTGGAAAGTGACGTATAGGAAGCTCGTGCTTTATGTGCTAGCTGGGAGAGTTACAGCCAGTGGCTTGCAAGAATCCCTGATTTCCACCCAGTTGCCTTTGGGGAGCTCTCCGAGTCCTTTTCACCTCTCTTGAGTTGACCCTCCCTGTGTTCTGTAGGTTCAGGCTGGGAGAGGCTTCTTCAGGCAGATTTCATTCCTCATCGTGTAGCGTCTCAAGGCAGAAGCAGCTGTTTTAATTCCACATCTCGTGGGACTGGGACATGGTCTTGGTTACACCTAAAAAATCGGAAAATTGTTAGTGCATGATCTGAGCTCCACCAGGACACCTAGTCATTGCGTTTTTAATAAGAGACAGCTGGATTCTGACAGCAGCTGTTGTCACATTACACTGCACAGAGACTGGGAATGGAAATGTATTCTTCTACAGTAGTCTTAGGTAAGGGCTGTGCGCACTTAAATTTTTTTTTTTAGCGAATGCCAAGAAACTGCATATAATTCTATACAAAGCACGTAATTGGCACATAGGCCCGAATTACTGCTTTATAGCACCCCCAGCAGCCAAATTAACATGGACGGGGCTTAATTATAGATGGAACTTCTCTTTATGCTTTAGAAGTAGGGAATCTCTCAGACCTGAAAATAGAATTTTTACTGTAAAATTGTGCATTTGAAAACGAACCTAAACCTTATATATATTGACATAGTATATACAGCTGAAAAGAGTAACATTGTAAGTCTGTCCAGTTTAGCCTATTACCCCTCCACCCCCTCCCCCACCCCACAAATGTTGATCCAGAGAAAGGCAAAAAAACCTCAGAGGTAGAAGCCATTTTTCCCCATGTTGGGGAAAATAAATAATTCTTGACTCCAATCTGGCAATCGGAATAATCATTATAACATATAATATTGTATCGCTCAAGAAAGGCGCCCAGGCCCCTCTTGTACTCTTTTATTGAACTTGCCATCACCATAGCCTCAGGCAGAGAGTTCCATAGTCTCATTGCTCTTACAGTAAGGAGCCCCCTTCTATGTCAGTGTAGAAACATTCTTTCCTCTAGACATAGAGGGCGCCACCTTGTTACAGTCCTGAGTATAAACAGACGATGGTAGAGATCTCTGTATTGTCCCCTGATATATTTATGTATTAGGTCGCCCCCTCAGCTGTCTTTTTTTCTATACTAAATAACTTGAATTTTGATAACCTCTCTGGGTATTGTAGTCCGCCCATTCTGTTTATTACTTTAGTTGCCAGCCTTTGTACCTGCTCAAGCTCCGCTATATCCTTCTTGAGTACCGTATTCATAAGTATAAGAAACTGCAAAAATTGCTATTGAGACCTTTACGATTTGGGGGGAAAAAAATCTTTCTTTTCATCAAAAAAAGACCATTACCCTTTAGAACACTTCTGACTACTCTCAGCATCCTATTGACTAGATTTATGTAAAGTGGTTGATTCTAATTGCTTCCAGGAGACTTGCAATACATTCCAGAGGATTTCTTAAAAAGTTAGAGAAGGTTTCCCCACTTCACGGTCGGGTTCTTCCCACAGAAGTTCTTTGGTTTTAGATCAGGTGATTAGGATAGCCTTTCTATTTTCAGGTTGCCCTCCTTTTTTCGTTCTTCACCAGGTAGTTCTTGCAAAGCTTTGAGGTGTGCTTCTGGTCAAGATCCTCCATCATGTTGGACAGTTCGTGCAATGCAGTTGGACATCATCTTTTCATTCACTGAGCGTCATATGTTTAAATTGTTTTTTTTTTTTAGACTCCTCCGTCCACAACACCTTTTTAAAATCTTAACAGTCTAATTCTTGTGTTTCTGCAGCCATTTTTTAATTGTATTTTATTTACTGCCCTATGGAGAGGTGCCCTATTCCGCACAGCAACTCTACTGCAGAGGCCGGCTGATCTAAGTCTTGTATTGATGATTTACACAGATAACAGCTTGACCTGCTTGAATTTTAGGAGAAGCTCACCGTCTTTCATTTGAAGGGGGATGCCCAATGGCCTTGTCCTCTTCTTTCGTAGTTACCTGGAGCCTCGCTCTTTGTGCTTGATCTTTGTTGGTCCCAGTTTCATGAAATGGCTTGCTAATATATGCAACAGAGAACCTGAGGATCCTTAGTTTTGAGGCAGTGTATTGAATGGAAACAGCGTCTCTGTTGCAATATGCACGGATTACAGCCCTAGCTTCTTGGTCCACATTTGCTCGCAGTTAGGGAGTTCAGCTTGGGCCCCCCTCCATACTGCTCCTCATGGCTGCTGGCTGTTATCCACCTGAAACATTCTGTTGCATCGCTGGGTCTCCTAAGTGGCCAATGATGTAGAACTAACCGCACGGGACTTGCTATAATGTAAGGGCTTACTGTTTGCATTCCATTTTTTAAAAAACCCATTGAAATCAATGGGGGTGGGGTGGGGGGTGGAGGAATAATTTAATTCCGGTAATTACGTTTCTTTGTTCCATTTTTGGAACAGAGACGGAAAGCCCTAACGCATATGTGAACAAACCCTTATTGGCACATTGTATGTGCCATGGGCTGTGGGCCTCCAGCAATCTGAAGATTTAAAAGGATCTGATGCTTATTTAATAGATATGGTACCAGAATTGTGCTTACTGCATGGATACAGTACCAGAATTGTGCTTAATGCATAAATACTTATGAAGTGTTGGGGAAAGGTATGCATTGTGCTAAATCCTTGGTGATGTCTGCAGTACACGGTGGTCAGCGATTAATGGCAGGCTCCATAGGGAAAACATTGGAGACAAAAAAAAGCAAAATGCAGAAAGATAGGACATATAGATGGATAGATATAATTTTTTATTTATTTTTTTTCAAACTCCACATCACATGAGTGAAAACATCATAAATGGTAATGAAACCATTGAAAATCATTGGTTTCATTATTCTTCGTCTTCACTCGCTCTTGCATTGCGCAAAAATCGCATGATTTTATTGCATGTGTGTAGGCGCCCTGAGTTCTGGTGGGTGATGCTTTCATCCATTGAAATGGCTAAATCAGTTTAATGAGTGCAAGTTTGTGTTCTTTTCCTGCGCAAATGCTCAGGAAGATAGAGCATGCTGCGTATTTTATTGCATACACCAAATACATGCATGTGAATGAACCCTTTGTGCGCACTATTTTCTTTCTTTTTTTTTTTTTTTTTGTGCAAATACGCTCATTCGGATCCAGCCTTAAAGTATTTTAAAGTTTGGAAGATGAGCAAAAGTGCTTCCCGCTGGCAGGTGTCTGTGATCTAGAATCCATAGTGCTGGTTACCCCTATCATGCGCTGCGCTCCTGCCATGTCTCGGCTCCCTTTCCTAAACGTCCTGGTGATACTGCTGGAGATCCGGTTTGGCGGGGAGCATGGTACCTAAGTGACTGCAGTCTCTGATACATTATACACTGCAAGTCTCGGCAAGGGTGAAGCCTTTACAACAGCTGCATATTTTCACAGGGGTCCACGCCAAGTTCAGGCCTTATGGAAGAATCTCAGAAACAGCTGTACTATGCCAGCATCCATC
This sequence comes from Eleutherodactylus coqui, assembly GCF_035609145.1. NCBI lineage: Eukaryota > Metazoa > Chordata > Amphibia > Anura > Eleutherodactylidae > Eleutherodactylus > Eleutherodactylus coqui. The sequence goes on along the minus strand of NC_089838.1, from coordinate 206,351,090 downwards.
CCTCAGATCAGCTCTGGTAGAGGCGCCATAAATGATTAGTCACACGCCCTCCTATGAATTACTTTTTTGTACTTTTATATACAAACACACTACATCAAATCTGTTACTAAAGCGGTGTTCAGAAGTGGCGGATTTGTTGCCGATCTTTGGCAGAGTCCTTGTAGAAAATCTGTGCACAAAGTAAAGCTGCAGCAAAATTTAGTATAAGACTTGTGAATGTCAAATGAGAAGATAAAAGAATGTCTCTACAGCGCCACCTATTAAGGTGCGTTTACACGAAATGAAAATCGTTTGGTCAGTGGCTGTGTTTTTCACTGAGCGATTTTAAATCATTCACTTCACGCAGGCATGAAAATCATTGTTGGCTCAATTGCTAATTCGTTTTAAATATTGATTGATCAGTTCTCAATCACTGCTACAGTGAATGACTGAATAATTTAGTGAGTTAACGATTAATCTGCCTGCATGCGCAGGCGGCACAAGTGAACTCTGAAGACATTCGCTCCTGCAAACTATAAATCCTTCCATCTAATAGCAATCTTAGAAGGCAACATTACTGCAAGGCAATGTCTGATGTTTTTAACAAGCCTTTAAACAATAAGTGGGAATATAAGCCAAAGCCAGAGTCCTCTCCAGAAGGAAAAGATACTCCTATACAAACAGACTTCCCAGAGTACTCTGCCAGAGAGTAACAGAGAAGGAACCATACTCCAGACTTGATGTCAAAATGACATAAACCTTTATTTACTACAGGGCTTCATCCCATGGCCAAGGTCTTATGCCAACGTTGCAGTCAGTGTCCTGTTTCAGGCAATTGCCGTGATGGGTTGTGACTAGTGGTGCCCATGCTAGGATACATGAACTTCCATCAGACCATTAGTGACAACCCATCACTACAATGGGAGAGCGCGGTACTACCAAACGGGGCCACTGCGCTGTGGGTGGGTATCTGGTTGTCACAACTCCTTCCCATCAGTTGATCGGCCGTTGGACGCTGTGTGAAATATTCCTACATGCGATGAAATCCTGATGATGTAAATAGCTTTTCACACTATTCTTGCATCAAGCCCAGAGTGCAGTTCTTTCTCACTTTTGGAAAACCAGTAATACCATAGAACACACACTTTCCACATAAATTGTGAATAACACAAATCTATTGCCATAGCAAGTTGTTGGGCACCATGCCAGTTGTAGTAACTGCTTCCCAGAAGCCCTGCCAGTGGTGTATGTTCAGTTAAGATGTACTTTCAACTCCGGACATATTTTTATGTTTTAGGTACAAAATTATGTGCTGATTCTTTTCATTACATATTTTTTATATACAGAACTCTAAATTCCCGCTCCCTTTCACATAATCTAGCCTCCTGCATCTGTCAATAAGGGCTCCTGCACACTGGCGATCGCGACATCGCTGCGTTTTTTTTTTTTACCGCAAATGTCAATCGGACTTTCCAATCTTAAAAACGCATCTCACAAAAATCATAGAGCACAAACTTGCGATTTTTTTTGTGCGGTGCGTTTTTAACATTAGAAAGTCCGATTGACATGTGCGTTAAAGCGCGGCGATATCGCGATTGCCAGTGTGCAGGAGCCCTAAAGGGTGCTTCAGGCTTACTGCATACTGTTTCAGCAGTGACCACTAATATCACTGCACTCTTGTCAATTTCCCAAACTGGTTGCCAAAACTGTATAGGTTGTCTGGCAGTGTGAGCGGTGTATGGATTCTGTAGACTATGGAGCCCATACACCTCTCTAAGTAGTAATGGAAACCGCTGAACGGGCACAGCATCCAAATGAGCGCTTCTGCCCATTTGTTTTAAGGATCGGTGGGGTCTCAGCATTCAGACTCCTACTGATCTAAACTTCTGACGTGTCACTATAACATCTCAGAAGTAAAAAAAAACAAAAAACAAATAATTTGTAGTTCTCCTTTAATTTGACATTCAGACAGGTTATGAGGTCTGTTTTGCCTGGCGTTCTGCTGTGTATACAACTTGACGGCAAAGCCCTTTTCTAGCGCTAATGCCCACGACTGGATTTGCGCCGCATGAAACCCGCGGCGCTTCACCGCACCTATTAGGTTTTGTTAAACCATTAGCTCAAGCTCACGCTGCCGAATTCTGCAACATGAAATTACCCGCAGCATGTCCTATTTGCCGCGGGAATACGTGCGGACGCCTTCCATAGTAGTCAATGGAAGCCGGCCGTCACGCTATACTTCTGCTGTAGCACAGCGGAAGTATAGCGTGAATACACGCACCGCCAGCCGCGTCATACGACACTTTTGGCGTGTCATGCCCTGTACTGCACATGCCCGCCGCCACGTCATTTGCGGGAGCTATGCAGCGGATCCGGAGAAGAGTTTGGGGGATGGGGGGGCCATAACGAACTCCGTTGCGGTTTTTCGCTTGCAGAGCCTGTCACGTCCGTGGGCATGAGCCCTTACATGGAATGATTATTACGTTTAAAAAAAATAATAATAACTTTGCTGGATCGTTCACATTTAAATGATTGTTCCGTGTAAACACCGCCAATGGTCAACGATAGTTTGTTCACTTATCGTTTGTTCATTTCATGCAAGCATAAAAACCATCATCAGCTTGTTCACTAATTGTTCGGTTTGAGCACGAATCGTCGGTCATTCTCATTTACTGGTTCAGTGAACTGAACGATGGCGTTGCTGTAGGATCCAGAGACACTGAGGCAGATTCTTCAGGATCATAGCTGCTTTAATATAGATCGCTACATATGAGCCCAGTTGGAATCCTTTCCTAAGACCGGACTGTGGAATAAAGGATACATACTTTCTTATACAATTCGCAAAAAGACATTCCTTCCTGATCTAAATACAAACTGGTTATATTTCACCACAGTATTACACAGGCACGATTAACCCTACAATTGCTGTCTCATATCCTGCCCTAAAATAGCAACATCTTACTTGTATTTACTCTTTTATATCTAAATCTCAACTGCCACATTGTTTAAAAAAAAGAGGTTTTTTTTTGTTGTTGTTTTTTTAAACTGACCGGCTGAAAGAATTAGCATTTTGATGTGACTGTAGCATGTATTACGATGCTCATCTGAGACTTCCTTATAATTAGTATCTAGTGACTGCTGATGGCCGCTACTCAGCTCTCCTCCCCGCCGGCACGCGAACCTTGTCTTTCGAGCGGGCAGGTACTCGCTAAGGGCAATGCTCGCTCGAGCAATTGCCCTTAGCGAGTATGCCCGCTCATCTCTATTAGTATCCATTGGGCAGTAGTTACTTTGCAGTTATATTTGGAGCTGCCCTTATTAGTTCACAGGGACTTTCAGCAGGGGGAGAAGGCTTTTTATGCACCTTTCCTGTGCGCAGTAATCACTGTGACAGTAGGGTTCTTTTTAAACTTAATTATTTACACTGGGAAGAGCCCACTAACTAATTTTAAACATAAAATATAACTTTTATTCACTCTGTTAAAAATTGAGCTCACTGACAAACATACACAGATATATATCAATCTAAATGATCAATTTACGATCAGTAAAGTATCAACACTGTAGTTCCAATATCAATAGATTCTGTTGGTGGACAAAAAGTATATAAATTATGCACGATCAACTTGTTTTTGTGTATCGTGCAGAAATTAATTTATTCTCCCACAGTCGACGCGTTTCTTCAGTCACCTCCAACCTGTGACTGATTCATCAGGATGGGGAGACAGTATATTACAGAAATAGGTCCACTTTGATGATGGATAGTGAGGATGTATTAATCACTTATCAAAAACTCCCTTTTTTTTCTTTTCCTGTGGATTTTTATATAGTACGGAAGTTTTCTTTTCCCCAAAATTTGATGATACTTGTGTTGCAAATGGTCTGAATTATGATATTAATTGGTTTCAGCTCAGTACTTGAAGTATCCAGCCCAGATTGATTTAGGTTTAATCATGGTTAACGGATGCCATCCGAGCTAAATCTCTAACCACATTAATGATATCATTCAGGAATCATGTGGTTACGATAATACACGGACTGGCATCCAACTGATGTATGTATCTTCACTGTGACTCTGTTAGACTAATGGTCATCAGTGTGATCTTATTCCATAAATTATTCTAGTAACTTACTGGGGTACTTCTGTATAGCTGTCCCTGAGGTTTGTTTATAAACCATCAGTAAGTAGCTAACAGATGTTACACAGATACTTGAAATGTTTTTATATAGGCGGTCATAAACACAGTTGGGCCTCAATATTATGAGCCCATTGATAAACTGTGTTATCATTAGTGTCCTTAGTGCAGCTTTAGGTTAGTCTAAGTCAAAAGAGCTAGATACTTTGGCTCAATTGCAGTGACTGAACACTAAAGCTGACTTAGTTTGCTGCCCAGATCACTAAAGAGAGCTGTAACATAGTACTGGAATCGGATGTGATATCTGATAGCACCCTTCAACCTTTCCCACACAGCACAGCATGTGCAACCGCTGGGATCAATGTCCCACAATAAACTGACAGACCTGGTATCCTCTGGTTTGCCAGGGTTTAAGTATACCAAACTCCTCCCCTCTCATTGGGGGCTCGTCTCTGTTTGCACCTATCACAAGATATCCGGCCCTGAAGTGGGCGTTCCCATCTGCTGCAATCATGTGACCACTAGTGTCCCATGACTCAAATCATGTGGCTGCGGATGTCATGTGACCTATTAACTCACGAGGCGCCACACAGGTCCTTAACTATTGCAGAAATTCAGCATTATATCCTGAGTACCGCTGTCTTGCTTGACAGTTTGTTGTTTATGTCTCACTAGCTGTCTGCTTGTTCAACGCCCATACTCACTGTCCCCTTATTAGTTTGAAATCGCTCACTTTTAACGGAGAAACTATCTCCAACTGTTTTATTATATGAATTATGTATTAAATAGGCGATCCTATTGTTTTATGATCACACTACCTAGCAAACCATTATGAGCAATAAAACATTAGAACAGGGCTGTCGTGTCATTTCTATGATTTGTGCAGTGATATTTATTTGGAGTGGTATATTTTAATTGTAGCTCAAGCTAACAGCAAATGAACTGATTTTTCTTGCTGAACAAGATAAGTGTTTCCATAAAAAGACTACACCATTGTCTTCATTAAGGTTTTTTATTTTTATTTGATCCATTCATCTCAAAATGTTGCTATTATAACCTGTGTGTTATTACAACCACATTTATTTTACAGATGTATTTTTGAGGTCCTCACATTATATTCATGGTATCTATTAACACTTAAATGAAAGGAGCAAACGACAAACATTCATTCAAGCCATTTGGAGCCACTGAATTCAAGCGATGGATCCATCTTGATTCCTTCTGAAGTAGATCACGATCTACATTGCCTCTACGTGCCGTCAAACGCAGGGTCTCAATTCCTCTAAATACCACCTTATGGGGATCATTCCCATGTACGTCTCGGATGTGGTTTGCTAAACTAGTGCTCTCATTCCTGTTTATGTTTCCTATATGTGAGAGCACTCTTCTTCGCAGTTCTTGTATCGTCTTACCTACATAGTCCTTTGGACAAGGACATGTTGCGACATATATAACGGCTGTGGTTCTGCAGTTTATGAAGCTCCTAATAGAGTAGGTTTTACCCGTTGCTGCACCAGTGAAGGTTTTGGTCCTCTCCATAAAAGGACAGGCTTTGCAGCCCGAACATCTGAAAGAGCCTGAAATTGGGTGTTGATCCAGCCAGTTTTGTGGGTCCACTTTGGGAATATAGTGGCTGTGCACCAATCTGTCCCTCACGCTCCTCCCCCTCCGGTATGTAATAGAGGGTTGCTCAGATAAACATCTTGTGAGGTCAGTGTCCCTTCTTAGAATGTTCCAATATTTTTGGAAAATTCCCCTAACTTTGGCGGATTTTTCATCGTATGTTGCTATCATCCGTATTAAACCTTCACCCTGTTCTTTCACTTTTCTTGATAGGAGCTCAGTTCTTGTTCTTACTGCCGCTGCCGTTTGCGCCTCTCTAATCACGTTCTCTGGATAACCTCGTCTTGTGAATCTATCCGCCATTTCTCTAGCTTTTACTTCGAATTCCTGGGGTTCAGAGCAATTTCTTTTCGTCCTCAAAATCTGCCCTTTTGGAATGCCCTTTTTAAGGGCCCATGGATGGTGACTTTGATAATGGAGGAGATTGTTGGTAGCTGTGGGCTTCCTATAGATAGTAGTTGCCAAGGTGCCAGTCGAGGTTTTGGAAATTTGGAGGTCCAAGAACGTGATTGATTGGGAGTTAATCTCTGATGTGAACCTCAACCCAAGATCGTTTTTATTCAACATGTTGACGAAATCTTGAAAGGAATCAGTATCCCCTGACCACAGTATAAGCACATCGTCTATGTACCTCAGCCAGATGTCTACCATGTTTGTCCATTTTAAGTTGGATTCTTCAAAGACAAATTTTTCCTCCCACCAGCCCAGGTAAAGATTTGCATAAGTGGGCGCACATGGGCTCCCCATTGCGGTACCCCTGAGCTGGTGGGAGAATTTGCCATTAAAAAGAAAATAATTATGTTCAAGGACGAACTGTAATAGTTCTATTATGAACATGTTATGCAGACTGAAATGTTGACCCCTTTGGCTGAGGAAGTGCTTTATTGCTTTGAGGCCACCATGATGGGGAATAGATGTATAAAGAGCTTCTACATCTAAGCTTGCAAGATAAACTGTTTCTGGGACGCAGATGCCATCCAGTTTCCTGAGTACGTCCGTGGTGTCTTGGACATATGAAGGTAATGCCTCTACGAAATTCCGAAGAACTTTGTCGATATAGACACTTGGATTCTGTGTAATGCTGTTAATCCCAGAGACTATTGGGCGACCTTTAAGCGGGGACAGGCCCTTATGAACTTTGGGTATGGCGTAGAACGTCGCCACCTGAGGATAACTGATATGTAAGAACTCAAATTCTCTGTTGTCAATTAAGTGATTTTCTAAAGCCTTGGTTAATATTTCTTTTAATTGTTGTGAGAATTCATCAGTAGGATCCTTTGAGAGTTTACCATAGCTTGAAGTATCTTTTAAGAGCTGTAAACACATTTCTTGGTAATCTGATTTATCCATGATGACAATGTTTCCTCCTTTATCTGATTGTTTTATTACAATATTGTGATCTTTTTCTAAGGAGACCAAGGCTTTTTTTTCCGTTACTGAGAGATTTTGGTGATGGAAACACTTTTCTTGTGATAGTAATTGAAGTTCTTGTTTTACCAGAGTCTCAAATATATCAATGTGTGGATTATCACCAACAGGCGGCATACTAGTACTTTTATTCTTCAAGTTCGTAAAGGGGCCTTCCCCTATGGGTCTGCGAGCTTCTTGTGAGAGCTGGTCTAGGTCGTTAAGAGCAGTGATGTCGCTCGGATCAAGATTCAATTCAGCGCTTTTCTTACGCTCTTGAATGGCGTAATACTTACGCCAGCGTAGCTTTCTAAGAAATAGCGCTAAGTCTTTCTCCCACGTAAACAGATCAAACTGATGTGTAGGCACGAATGACAGACCTTTTTTGAGGACTGTAATTTCGTCCAAAGACAGAATCTTCTTTGACAAATTAATGATAGTCATATCTTTCTCAGGATCCGGTAGAGTCCCTGTACTCTTATTAGTGGTCCCTTCATCCATTAAGTTTATTGAGGTGGTCCCCTGCGTTCGCGTAGTAGATAGGTAGACATTGGGCCTAAAAAACGATCTCCAGTCGGATTATATATTCTTCCCCTACCCCTGGTTCTACCACGTGAGAAGTTTCTGCCTTTTGTCCTTTCAAAGTATTGTCCTCTGCGTAACGATTCGTTCCCAGATAATTCACTTTCTGAGGTGCTGGCCTCTGATTCAGTTTGTGATCTGTAGTCATAAGCCTTATTCTCAGAGAAATCTCGATGGTCTCGGTTAAATTGATGGTGTTTTCTCTCTTTCAAGTAGTTGGTATATTTATCAATTGTTTGTTTGAGGGTCTTCTCTTTTTTGTCAAAATCAATTTCTTCAGAGAAGTTGTTGGCTTCTTTTATCGCCTCATCTAATAGCTTTTTGTTTTTCTCATGTGAATTTTTTTCTTCGTCTAGGAGTAAACGCATGAACCGAAAGGAACACTCAGATGCTTCCCTTTCCCACTGCTGCATAAATGATGTTGTCCGCAGTTTGGGTGGTGGTAGTGTCTGAATTCTCAACCCGCGTGGGATTATTTTATGCTCAAGGTACTTTGTTAAACCTTGGACCTCCCACCATGAGCGGGTGAACTCTTTATAGGTTGAAGTGAGACGTTTAAAGGCTTGATTTATGGAAACACTAGAACCGCTCGGTTCAAAATTTTCATTTGAGAATACCGTGTTGGCTTCAACAAGCCAGGGGGACGTATCAACGCCTCCTGACAAAAAACCTGTCATACTTTTTATTTCACTAATCACTGTGACAGTAGGGTTCTTTTTAAACTTAATTATTTACACTGGGAAGAGCCCACTAACTAATTTTAAACATAAAATATAACTTTTATTCACTCTGTTAAAAATTGAGCTCACTGACAAACATACACAGATATATATCAATCTAAATGATCAATTTACGATCAGTAAAGTATCAACACTGTAGTTCCAATATCAATAGATTCTGTTGGTGGACAAAAAGTATATAAATTATGCACGATCAACTTGTTTTTGTGTATCGTGCAGAAATTAATTTATTCTCCCACAGTCGACGCGTTTCTTCAGTCACCTCCAACCTGTGACTGATTCATCAGGATGGGGAGACAGTATATTACAGAAATAGGTCCACTTTGATGATGGATAGTGAGGATGTATTAATCACTTATCAAAAACTCCCTTTTTTTTCTTTTCCTGTGGATTTTTATATAGTACGGAAGTTTTCTTTTCCCCAAAATTTGATGATACTTGTGTTGCAAATGGTCTGAATTATGATATTAATTGGTTTCAGCTCAGTACTTGAAGTATCCAGCCCAGATTGATTTAGGTTTAATCATGGTTAACGGATGCCATCCGAGCTAAATCTCTAACCACATTAATGATATCATTCAGGAATCATGTGGTTACGATAATACACGGACTGGCATCCAACTGATGTATGTATCTTCACTGTGACTCTGTTAGACTAATGGTCATCAGTGTGATCTTATTCCATAAATTATTCTAGTAACTTACTGGGGTACTTCTGTATAGCTGTCCCTGAGGTTTGTTTATAAACCATCAGTAAGTAGCTAACAGATGTTACACAGATACTTGAAATGTTTTTATATAGGTCGCCCAATAGTCTCTGGGATTAACAGCATTACACAGAATCCAAGTGTCTATATCGACAAAGTTCTTCGGAATTTCGTAGAGGCATTACCTTCATATGTCCAAGACACCACGGACGTACTCAGGAAACTGGATGGCATCTGCGTCCCAGAAACAGTTTATCTTGCAAGCTTAGATGTAGAAGCTCTTTATACATCTATTCCCCATCATGGTGGCCTCAAAGCAATAAAGCACTTCCTCAGCCAAAGGGGTCAACATTTCAGTCTGCATAACATGTTCATAATAGAACTATTACAGTTCGTCCTTGAACATAATTATTTTCTTTTTAATGGCAAATTCTCCCACCAGCTCAGGGGTACCGCAATGGGGAGCCCATGTGCGCCCACTTATGCAAATCTTTACCTGGGCTGGTGGGAGGAAAAATTTGTCTTTGAAGAATCCAACTTAAAATGGACAAACATGGTAGACATCTGGCTGAGGTACATAGACGATGTGCTTATACTGTGGTCAGGGGATACTGATTCCTTTCAAGATTTCGTCAACATGTTGAATAAAAACGATCTTGGGTTGAGGTTCACATCAGAGATTAACTCCCAATCAATCACGTTCTTGGACCTCCAAATTTCCAAAACCTCGACTGGCACCTTGGCAACTACTATCTATAGGAAGCCCACAGCTACCAACAATCTCCTCCATTATCAAAGTCACCATCCATGGGCCCTTAAAAAGGGCATTCCAAAAGGGCAGATTTTGAGGACGAAAAGAAATTGCTCTGAACCCCAGGAATTCGAAGTAAAAGCTAGAGAAATGGCGGATAGATTCACAAGACGAGGTTATCCAGAGAACGTGATTAGAGAGGCGCAAACGGCAGCGGCAGTAAGAACAAGAACTGAGCTCCTATCAAGAAAAGTGAAAGAACAGGGTGAAGGTTTAATACGGATGATAGCAACATACGATGAAAAATCCGCCAAAGTTAGGGGAATTTTCCAAAAATATTGGAACATTCTAAGAAGGGACACTGACCTCACAAGATGTTTATCTGAGCAACCCTCTATTACATACCGGAGGGGGAGGAGCGTGAGGGACAGATTGGTGCACAGCCACTATATTCCCAAAGTGGACCCACAAAACTGGCTGGATCAACACCCAATTTCAGGCTCTTTCAGATGTTCGGGCTGCAAAGCCTGTCCTTTTATGGAGAGGACCAAAACCTTCACTGGTGCAGCAACGGGTAAAACCTACTCTATTAGGAGCTTCATAAACTGCAGAACCACAGCCGTTATATATGTCGCAACATGTCCTTGTCCAAAGGACTATGTAGGTAAGACGATACAAGAACTGCGAAGAAGAGTGCTCTCACATATAGGAAACATAAACAGGAATGAGAGCACTAGTTTAGCAAACCACATCCGAGACGTACATGGGAATGATCCCCATAAGGTGGTATTTAGAGGAATTGAGACCCTGCGTTTGACGGCACGTAGAGGCAATGTAGATCGTGATCTACTTCAGAAGGAATCAAGATGGATCCATCGCTTGAATTCAGTGGCTCCAAATGGCTTGAATGAATGTTTGTCGTTTGCTCCTTTCATTTAAGTGTTAATAGATACCATGAATATAATGTGAGGACCTCAAAAATACATCTGTAAAATAAATGTGGTTGTAATAACACACAGGTTATAATAGCAACATTTTGAGATGAATGGATCAAATAAAAATAAAAAACCTTAATGAAGACAATGGTGTAGTCTTTTTATGGAAACACTTATCTTGTTCAGCAAGAAAAATCAGTTCATTTGCTGTTAGCTTGAGCTACAATTAAAATATACCACTCCAAATAAATATCACTGCACAAATCATAGAAATGACACGACAGCCCTGTTCTAATGTTTTATTGCTCATAATGGTTTGCTAGGTAGTGTGATCATAAAACAATAGGATCGCCTATTTAATACATAATTCATATAATAAAACAGTTGGAGATAGTTTCTCCGTTAAAAGTGAGCGATTTCAAACTAATAAGGGGACAGTGAGTATGGGCGTTGAACAAGCAGACAGCTAGTGAGACATAAACAACAAACTGTCAAGCAAGACAGCGGTACTCAGGATATAATGCTGAATTTCTGCAATAGTTAAGGACCTGTGTGGCGCCTCGTGAGTTAATAGGTCACATGACATCCGCAGCCACATGATTTGAGTCATGGGACACTAGTGGTCACATGATTGCAGCAGATGGGAACGCCCACTTCAGGGCCGGATATCTTGTGATAGGTGCAAACAGAGACGAGCCCCCAATGAGAGGGGAGGAGTTTGGTATACTTAAACCCTGGCAAACCAGAGGATACCAGGTCTGTCAGTTTATTGTGGGACATTGATCCCAGCGGTTGCACATGCTGTGCTGTGTGGGAAAGGTTGAAGGGTGCTATCAGATATCACATCCGATTCCAGTACTATGTTACAGCTCTCTTTAGTGATCTGGGCAGCAAACTAAGTCAGCTTTAGTGTTCAGTCACTGCAATTGAGCCAAAGTATCTAGCTCTTTTGACTTAGACTAACCTAAAGCTGCACTAAGGACACTAATGATAACACAGTTTATCAATGGGCTCATAATATTGAGGCCCAACTGTGTTTATGACCGCCTATATAAAAACATTTCAAGTATCTGTGTAACATCTGTTAGCTACTTACTGATGGTTTATAAACAAACCTCAGGGACAGCTATACAGAAGTACCCCAGTAAGTTACTAGAATAATTTATGGAATAAGATCACACTGATGACCATTAGTCTAACAGAGTCACAGTGAAGATACATACATCAGTTGGATGCCAGTCCGTGTATTATCGTAACCACATGATTCCTGAATGATATCATTAATGTGGTTAGAGATTTAGCTCGGATGGCATCCGTTAACCATGATTAAACCTAAATCAATCTGGGCTGGATACTTCAAGTACTGAGCTGAAACCAATTAATATCATAATTCAGACCATTTGCAACACAAGTATCATCAAATTTTGGGGAAAAGAAAACTTCCGTACTATATAAAAATCCACAGGAAAAGAAAAAAAAGGGAGTTTTTGATAAGTGATTAATACATCCTCACTATCCATCATCAAAGTGGACCTATTTCTGTAATATACTGTCTCCCCATCCTGATGAATCAGTCACAGGTTGGAGGTGACTGAAGAAACGCGTCGACTGTGGGAGAATAAATTAATTTCTGCACGATACACAAAAACAAGTTGATCGTGCATAATTTATATACTTTTTGTCCACCAACAGAATCTATTGATATTGGAACTACAGTGTTGATACTTTACTGATCGTAAATTGATCATTTAGATTGATATATATCTGTGTATGTTTGTCAGTGAGCTCAATTTTTAACAGAGTGAATAAAAGTTATATTTTATGTTTAAAATTAGTTAGTGGGCTCTTCCCAGTGTAAATAATTTCCTGTGCGCAGAGACTAAACTTTGTGGTACAACAGCACATTGTATGTGGATGGACTTTGGCATCTGGGGTGGGCTGGGTAGGAATGGGTTGGGTTTAATTGTTTGTTCTAATTGTTCTTATCACAGAATCTTTTCTATTAAAAAGTTATTAGAATAGACTGGTCTTAGAAAAAGGCTGCTAATATCTTATCTGGAGTTCTTTGATCAACACAACTGTAAATATAAGAAACTGAAAAGCAAATGCCTGCTGCCTCTATGCTGGAGTACTGTACAGTTATTGCTGATCAGATGGGATTACTTTGTAGTGATGCCTTTTGCTGGATAGTAAATATCAGTCTACATTCATAGCTGCTTTAGGTCAGGGTCACCGAATGTTCGTGTATCTGGGGAGAAGTCTGTGCTAGCTAGAATGTGCTACAATTCAAAAAGATGCAAAGCGGCGCCATTTAACGATATCTGTTCTAAAAATTGGGATTTACAAATATGCTGCTTTCTTGTATATAAAACTTTGGATTCTGTATAAAAAGAAACAAAGCAAGTAGACTGCTACATATCAGGACTAGCCTTTCCGAATCAATGGGGACAGTTACTTGTTGAATTACCGTCTACTTCAGGATTTTAGGGCAGGTAATTTGTACGTGTCCACCCCCCACCCCCACCCCATTAAGGGGTCACTCCAGCAAAATCACATTTGTCCATACCTGCCCTCACCTGATTATCTGAGGTCTCCTTCATATATTTCAGCCACTTCGATGCGGTGCAGCCCCCTATCTGATGCTTATTGGGTACTATCTTGAAAGTGAGATTTTTTTTAACTTTTTTCCAGGTCAGTCCCATGTTGTATCAGCACAGTATTAGCTGGGGCTGTTCCATTTCACCTGCTAAAGGAGGACACTTTAATTCTCATTTACCTTTTTATATTTTCCTAAAAAAGCTAGAGATCATAATTCAGTCAAGATGATGAGCTGTGATCTAATCTATTATGACAGTGTGACAGGAGTGGTGTCGTCATCGTCGTCAGGAGTGCCAGTGTTTAATTCTAGGCAGTTTCTGTGGTAGAGATCATGTAATACTCCCATACAGGCTGAGAAATTGAATAGAAAATGAATCCATACCCCCAAGCAGACCTGAGGTGGTCAGAACTAAGAACACTTGACCATCTGAGGAAAAGAAAAGGCCACGGACTAACTAACCAAGGTAATAATGAATAATTTTAAAAATTCCTTTATATAGGCACGTATACACAGGATAACCGGATTAGTAACTTCTCCATTTTGTTACTGAGCTTTGTCCAGTCCCTATAGTGCATGGTATGAAATGTCAGCGACTTGTGAGAAGGGTGCCTGCCACTTTGTTGTGTCTGTGCCAGGGATAATCCTTGCACACCTGCAGTGATCCCTCACTCACCACTACTTTTCTGGAGTGCTGTCACTCTTTAATCCTGCAACCTTTTCTCCTTTGTGTCTGCCAGTGCAGTTTTTTTGGACTTAGGAACTGAACTATGCAATTCCCATCTACACACAGTCAAACTATCTGGCCAATCCCTGACTCCCAAAACCTCAGGCGTGCTCTAAAAATGCATGTCTTCAGGGAGGCATACCACATCCCCTAAACCAAACCCCTCTGTATCAACCTGATAACATGCTCCCTGTCCTACCGACTGCAATCCCTGCCAGCCGCCATCAACCGCCCCTGCAGTCATACCAGTTCAGCTAACACACAGCTTAAGTCTGACCATTGTCTGTGTATAGCATCCCTCACTCTCCACCCCGCCATACCGTGCACCTCTCCAGCCCCTTTACCTTCTGTATCACCCCATTACTTGTAGTATGTAAGCTCGTTGGAGCAGGACCCTCATCCCTACTGTTTCCATCAAATGATTACTAAATGTAACCGCGGTTTTGTTTTTGTTTCCTGTCATGTAAGTGCTGTGGAATATGTTGGCACTATATAAATATTATTATTATTATTATTATTATTATTATTATTATTATTATTATTATTATTATTATTATTATTATTATTATTATTATTATTATTATTACAATTTGGGCATTGGTACTCATGGAGGAAATATCGGACCTTGAGCGGCTACAAAGGCGGACAACTAAAGTAATAAACGGAATGGGCAGACTACAATACGAAAAAAAAAGAGGGTAACCTTAAACTAATGGAAAGCTTATCCTAATCACCTGATCTAAACCCAAATCGAACTTCTGTGGGAAGACCTCGACTGTAAAGTGAGGAAACCTTGTACAACTTCTCAAGAAATCCTCTGGAATGTATTACAAGTCTCCTGGAAGCAATTAGGATCAACCATTTTACATACATCTAGTCAATAGGATGCTGAGAGTAGTCAGAAGTTTTCTAAAGGCTAAAGGTCTTTTCTTTGATGAGAGAGATTTTTTTTTTTCCAATCGTAACAAGGTCTCAAATAGAAATTTTTGCTGTTTCTTATATTAATGAATATGGTACTCAAAAAGGATCTATCAGAGCTTGAGCAGGTACAAAGGTGGGCAACTAAAGTAATAACCACAATACCCAGAGGGGTTATCAAAAGTGGAGTTATTTAGTTATTGAAAAAGACGGCTGAGGGGCGACCTAATAACTATGTATAACTGGGACAATACAGAAATCTCTGCCATCATCTGTTCATACCCAGGACTGTGACTAACAAGAAGGCATCCTCTATATCTAGAGGAAAGAAGGTTCCTACACCGACATAGAAGTGGGTTCTTTACTGTAAGAGCAGTGAGACTATGGAACCCTCTGCCTGAGGATGTGATGATGGCAAATTCGAGCGTTACAATATTACATGTTATTGTCACAAATTACTTCAGTGGGGTCAGTGATCAAGGGATTATTCCGATTGTCAGATTGGAGTCGCGAAGGATATTTTTTCCCTATAAATAAGGAAAGTTTGGCTTTTAACTTTTTTTTTTTGCCTTCCTCTGGATTAACACTGGGCCGAGCAGGCGCGGGTTTATAGGCTGAACTGGAAGGACATATGTCTATTTTGGCCTAACCTAGTATGTATAAACAGAATTTTTATTTTTTTTAAAGCCCATTTGGAATAGAAACAGTGCATGTACAGTATGTGTGAATGTACCCTTAGACTTTGGTCACATCTATTATTGGCTTTTGATGGCTTTCACCTATAACAGAACTTACATCTGAGTGCTAGATCTGTCATACCACTGATCCTACCGGTATCTAACGTGTACCTCATTGGCTTACGATGGGTTCTTTTATACTGTCTGTTGCTTTTACAGCACAAAGAGGCACTGCATGCTGTGCTATACTTGCCATCAAATATGATAGAAATGCTGATGGAGCCTCAACAGCAGTCTGAACATGGGCTTAAGGACGCTTTTGTAATTGGCTCAGTATTTGGAACATTGTCAAAATCAGGAGTAGAATTTACTCAAAGAAAAGTATATTGGAAGGATTTGCACAATACTTGTTCTGGCTTTGAAAATACCCTGTTTACCTGAGAAGACGACAGGGTCTTATATTAATTTTTGCTCCAAAAGATTTTACTTTTTTACATCTATAGCTGCCTGAACACTATTTACAATGACTTTTTTTGTTAATTCTAACTTGGGCTTCATTTTGGAGTAGGGCGTATAGTTCAAATATCCTCAAACATCCTGAAAAATCATTCTGCATTCTCAAACATCCTGAAAAATCATGCTAGGGCTTATTTTTGGGGAAATTGATTATTGATGCTAAATACTACAGGTAAATAAGGCCTAAGGCCTTGTTCGCACGGGCGATCTCTCTCACTCCCCGCCCCCCGCTGCCCCAGACCAGAATGCAGTTACTCGAGAAGAGCGAGGCTCGCTCGAGTAACTGACTTATCCGAGCGTGCTCGCTCGTCTCTATTACTGTGGGGTTTTTTTTTGTTTGGGACTTTTTTTTTAACGCACCTCATCACCCATTGCAATGATGGGGTGTGTTAAATGCCCTCTGAAAACTCAGACAAATGGTGCGTTTTTGCATCCGCCTGTGTGAGAGCAGCCTAAGGCTGTTCTTGTTGCTGTGGTATTTTACTGCAAATGCTCAGTAAATTGTATGAATTCTTATTCGCACATTGCATTATGTTATGCTGCCATTTTGCAGCTGTTGAATGACATTGTTTATCAGACTTGTAGAATAGTCTAGTTCTGGAATTCTCCTGCCCCCGATGTGACCGTGTACGTGCCTCCATAGGAATGCATTTTATTTATCTACACTACCAGTCAAAAGATTTATTATTTACACAGTTTAATGTCTGAAATGAAAGCATAGAACAAACAAGATAAATAAAAATAATGGAGTAACTTTGTTTCAGGAAATTAAATCTAGATTTTTGACCCTTCAAAGTAGCCGCCTCTAGCTGATAGAAGGGCTTTACACAATTGAGGCATTCTTTCTACACTTGTATTCAGATATTGTTCAACATTTCTTCCCAACATTGTTGCAGAAGTTCCCATAAATGTGATGTACTTGTAGGTTGCTTTGTGTTCACCCTTCAATCCAGTTCATACCAAACAAGCTCAATGGGGTTTACGTCTGGAGGCTGTGCAGGCCATTCCATTTTTTTTTAAGCCTACTGTCTTCTTGTCATCTTAAGTAGTTCTGACATAACCTAGAAATATGATTTTGATCACTGTCTTGCTGTAATATGAACCCCTGCCCAACTAGGCATACACCAGAAGTTATTGCATGGCATATAACAATGCTGTGATAGCACTTTTTGTCAGTCACCCCATGCAAGTTTCCAGCTCTAGATCAAGCGAAAGAGCGCCAGACCTCCATGCTTCCTCCTCCATGTTTTGACAGTTGGTGTCACACACTCAGGAACCTTCATTTCACTTGCTCGATGGCGTACAAAAACCCTGCATTTTGATTCATCAGTCCATCTGATGAACTTCCATTCTTCAGTAGTCCAGTGGAGGTGTTGCTTGGCCCGGGAAATTCTCTTTTTTTGTATTTTGAAACGCTATCTTTTCTCCTTAGGGAGAGCACCTAAACTGTGAGTGAGGAGACTCAAAAAGTCATTCATGTTCCTCTGGGTAATATGCAAATAAGGGAGATGGAATAATACCTCCATAGTGCCACCTATTAGAAGGCAGCGTTCCTTCAAGCCAAAGTTAGACTCTTTATACAAGCCTTGTAACAATGACTGGGTATTAAAAGCAAAACCAGATTCCATGCATAGACAGCTGTTTCAGGGTATTTGCCCTCATCGGTGTGCAGCGGGAGTCTGGCTTTGCTAGTGAGGCGCCTGGGACGGGTGTCACTAGCAAAGCCCGGCTTCTGCTACACACTGATGATGGGCAAATACCCTGAAACAGCTTCCTGTGCATGGAATCTGGCTTTGCTTTTAATTCTCAGTCATTTCTACAAGTTTGGCTTGAAGGAATGCTGCCTTCCAATAGGTGGCGCTGTGGAGGTATTATTCCATCTCCCTTATTTGCAAGTCATGACGTATTACATGGATCCATGATAATGACAGGGTTAAAGGGGTATTTCCATCTCAGGGTTTCATGGTTGAGATGAGAAACCAGCGTCTGCTTCCCAACCATCTCGCTAGGCCTTAAAGAAACGACCAAGGCAGCTGTTTCCGTAATACCCATTAGAGTAAATGGGAGTTATTGAAAGTAAAGCACAGCATGCTGCTATGCTGTTCCTTTCACACCCGTGTTAAAGAAATAGCGTATCGCTCTCTGCTACTCTGTTTTTAATACCCATTCAATTTAATGGGAGGTATAGAAACAGTGTAAGGCTACCACCTTGCTGGTCCTTACAGAAACAGCCACGGGGGTAGCCTTACACTGGCTGTTTCTGTAAGGCTGCCTGTCCGTGGGCGTTGCAAAATTCCGCGGTGGATCGAAATTCCGCGGCGGAGATCCTCCACGGGAGCCGCCACGGGAGCCGCCACCCGGGAGCAGGAGCCGGCAGACGGATCTCCACATTGAGCCGATCTGACAGATAGGCTGTTATTGCGGAGAATCACGCTCGTGAGCGGAGGAGCGCTATGGTTTTCCGCTCATGGACAGGGGGTGGGGTGGGGAAGCGCTTTCCATAGCAACGCTATGGAAAGCTTGCACTGCGTTCCCCGCGGCCGGATTATCGCCGCGGAGAACGCATTGAAAATACGCCCGTGGACAGGTAGCCTAATGACCAGCAAGGTGGTTTGGAAACAGCCGCAGGGTTCTCATCTTAGTCATAGAACACTAAAATGGAAATACCCCTTTAACCCCTTAAGGACCAAGCACGGTAAATATATGATAACAGAAATATGGCACGGGAGTAAAGCCTCCGCTGCTGCAGTCAAGCAGGAGCATGTCTCGTCCTTAGCTGTTAGTTACAGCTGAGGACTCAGAGGAGAAGGGAGAAGCTGTTTTTAACCACTTTTGCCTTCTACTTTTCAAGCTACATAGAACTCACTGAGCGCTATGTACTAAAGAGTGAAGTATTATTTCCACAATGGGACCCAGTGATCATGTGACCGCCGGGCGCCCTCTTTCACAGTAGAGCTGCAGGATCTTAGCAGACCCTGATCAGCTCTATTAGTGATTATTGTCACTACGTGGGGAGGATTTTCTCTAACTATGGCTCCTATCGATGCCCCAGCTACAGTAGAAAAGTATGATAATAAAAGACGACCACGTGAATGACCCCCAGAAGTCTTATATGACGTCATGTGGGTTATAGATGGTAAGAAAAAAAAATCGTTACAAAAATAAAGTAAAAAAAAAACAGATTAAAAAAAATATATATACAGGAAAATGACCCACTGCCGACGCCTAACAAAACATTCACTATATGCGCCCTATAATCAAAAACGATACAAATTTTGTATATCAAAACGTCCGAAACAAAATGAGGAACCCATGTGTGAATATACTAGTTTTAAAAATAAACTATATGAATGAATAAAAAAAAATATATATATATATTTTTTTTAGCCACAATTAAACTAAAAAACAGAAAAAAAGTCAATTAAATAAGATGGCCCTATATGTCACGGGGGAAAAAACGCTGCAAAAATATTTTTGATAACTGAAAAAAAAAACAGGCATTAAAACCACCACACGGGTAACTTATTATTCATATGGCTTCCTTTTTACAAACCTTTTTCTAAGTACATCTTCCCACCCCCAAAAATATAGATATGGAAAATTTGAAGACAATAAATCTCGGCATTTTTACTTTAGAATGCCTCCAGAGAGACCTTAAGCGGTTAAGTTTGTCTTCGTACAGAGAACTGAGTGTACTTCCATAAAAGCATCTCTTCACATGAGATTATTCTTCTGCGCTTATCGCTCACTCATGTCATTCAGGCTGGCTGACAGTGTTGATCTGGTGTTCATGGCGCTCAGCTTTGGGCAATGTCTTCCATTACATTCTGCACACTTTACCTAGAAGACTTCGGGAAAAGTAGAGTTGTATGTATTCCTTCACATGCTTGTCAGTGACAACTAGGACTCAACAGGTACTGCAGCCATATTGGTTGCTAATTTCAAAATGGCTGCTTGAACTGATGATCTGCTGTCATTTTTGAAAATATTTGTTTTTTGAGTTGCTTATATTACTCAATTAATGGCCCCATTCTGTTGCCAATATTTGGTCAGTATTTAGATGTCAAAATTTGTGAGTGGGTCACAGAGAGAGAAAGCATTATGAAAAGAGTTGTACTTCTTCCATATTTTGGACTCGCTCCTGGTTTTAGCCATCTGAATGGTGCCTAATAGTGTAAAGCTCGCCAACTTGTAGCATGATTGTTCTGTAAGGTCTTTATTTCCATGTTAGAACAATTTTTAAACTATGAATTAGGGCTCATGACCATGAGCGATGCAGATTTCCGCCGCAGGAGTACCACGATTCAAAATAAAAAAGGGGCAGCGAGTGATCGCATTTTTCCTCGTGAATTTCCACGGTCTCTATTCCTTGATATCAATGGAGCCCTCCCGTGGCGGAAAACCGTGTAAAATCGAACATGCACAATTTTTCCCCCGCTCATGGAAGTCAGCGGTAGAAATCCACTTGTGTGCATTGACAGGCAGAAAGCTATTGGCTTCAATAGAATCTTGCCACTGCGGAATTAACACACAGATTTCTGCCGCAGGAAATGGGGCGCAAATCGGCCTGTGGGCATTCACCCTTAAGGTTTTCCTGCAACTTTAAGATTGCTTCACTACCACAACCTGTCCTGCCTGGTTTGCTGCTGACCAGCACTTGTCTGCTGCAGCCAATCACTGGCCCTCAGCATTGACCTTCTGTAGCCAGTGATTGGCTGCAGCAGTCACATGTCCTGTCAGCAGCAACTAGGAAAGACAGAGTGGTTGTGAAGCAGTTTTAAGTTGTGGGAAAAATCCTTTTACGGAGCCTTGATGCCTAAAATTGTAATGAGCAGAAGACTTGATTTCACTTTAGCGCACATATTACGCCTGCAATATCTGCACACCCCTGCCCACATTTTACTGAACCCAACTTACAGCTCAATGAGGTTCAGCAGTGCCTTCAAGAGAGATTACATCTGAAGTCATAAACTTGAGTAGAGGATGTTGTGCCTTGTATTATAGATCCGTACAACTTCGGATACTTTACATGACCTTGTTTTATCTCATTGTTGTATTTATTTGGTTGCAGTATATATTTGAATAGTGTTACAACTGGCTATTGTCATAATTTTTCTTGTGGACATGGAGTATATACCGTGTTTCCCCAAAAATAAGACCCTGACATATTAATTTTTGCCCCAAAAGAGGCGCTAGGTCTTATTATACTTGCCTAACAGACTCTGTCCAAATCCCTCCCGCTGCTTTCCGGAGCTCCGACACGCTGAGCAGCGGCATTGATTGGCCAATTCATAAATCCTGCCTCCACAACGCGATGGGTGTGATTTGGTTCTTTGACAGTTGCTCAGCCAATCATAAGCTATTGCATTGGTTCATCAAGCACTGCATAGATTTAGCTGAGCAGTGTTCGAGAATTAATCAGAGCCATCGCTTCCTGGAGGTGGGGTTTATGAATCCGTAGCCAGGAAGTGATTATCTGTGGGTGAATGACAACAGCAGGACACGCTGCGGAGCTCCGGGTAGCAGCAGGAGGACCCAGGCCCAGCCTGCTAGCTAGGTATTTTTAAAAAAAATATATAATACAGACGGCTTATTTTCGGGGTAGGACTTATATTTCAAGTCTCTACGAAAATACTGAAAAATCAGTTTAGGGCTTATTCACGGGGAAGCAGTGTAGCTATTGACCTGTCTCTATTGTTCATTTTAGACTAAAATACGAAGGATAAAATAGCAGTAATGCATTTTGTGGTTCCTTTAAAGAAAAAAAAGAGCCACTGACAGATTTGGTGACTGTGATGTGACACGCACCCTTTAATGGTAATTAGGGCCGCATGTGCTTCTTCTTAAATTAATTTGTTCTTGGAGTGTTTCCCAGAGGAGAGGGTGCATTGTGATCCGTTACACTCACAGCTCTCATCATACAGTAAGGTCACCGACAGATCATGCTACTTGTTACTCTGCTTCTCATATTATTGGCGGTCTGCGGTCCAGTATGAAGAGTGATATTCTTCTTTTCCCTTTTCACAATCTCTGCATCTCCATTCTGTCCTCTCTTCCTTTTATGATGCAGCTGCTGTCTTCTTCATGTCTTATCTTTATCGGTTTGTCTTTTTTGTTTGTCCTTCCCCTCTCCATTTCATTCCTGTCCCTGCTGGTTTATCTTTTTGTACTTCCTGCACTATATCTTCTTCATTCTCCACCCACCTTTTTTTTCCTCGTTGCTCTCTTCTGTCCCTTTCTCTGTGACATGATGAGTTCAGTAGTTAATGGAAACCACAGTGAGATACTGTTGCACATTGTGCGGTATTACTGCTGATCAGACACTCCAGGCCGGGCTGCCGCATTTCACTGCAGCTGCTACATTGGACAGGATTGTCAGAAGGCCCAATGCTACACAGCACAGGTTTCTAGAATAGGTTCTTCCATACATTATCTAGACCCTCTTCTCTACAGTCTTATTAGATAACCATTAGGAGGGATTAGATTATGAGTCAGCTAGGTACAAGGCGCGATCCAAGTAAACCTATATTCTGGGCAATGTGCTGACCAATATAGTAGTTGTATAACCACCATATAATCCGAATAGCTTTGTCATGTCCGTGCTATAAAGCCTTTTTATGCTTTGTGTGAATATGTTCTATGAGTGTAGGATTGTACGTTCAGATTTATGTATGTAGTATAAATCTATAGTACTGATATTGAGACTGTTGAGCAAAGTGGATGACCTTTCTGGATGTGAATGTTATATGCACCTGCACTTAGATCTATCTGTATTAACTGTATTCATTGTTTTCAGCTTGCGGGTTTTGTCCAGTTATCAGTCACCATGGTTGCCCTGTCGCTAAAGATCTGCGTACGGCAGTGCAATGTTGTCAAAACCATGCAGTTTGAGCCATCTACTGCGGTGTATGATGCCTGCCGGATCATCCGTGAGCGGGTCCCAGAGGCTCAGACAGGCCAAGGTATTTGCACCCATTTTATTCAGTTTAACACATATTTTTTAAGTAATGGTAGAAATACAAATGTTGCATCCTGGACTCCGGTATTGTTTATTATGCTCTGACACGTAACACCACAAATCTACTCTAGCTATAAGGATAACCGCTTTATTCTTGACACTAGTTTTTAAATTAAATTTAAACAGTGTGGAAGAGAGGAACACTGTCATGTTAGTGCTTCTCCCTGTGTATTTAGGACTTTTCATATGGTTCCATTGTTAATAATGTGTCAGTCTTGTACAATGGAGGTTCTTGTTCAAGGAAACAGTGCTTTGTTGTGCTGTGTCCAACTACTGGGCACATACCCCAGAGCCTCTGTATGACTTGACCTCTTCCCTTTGCCCACAGCATTCGACTTTGGTCTCTTCTTATCTGATGAAGATCCGAGGAAAGGAATCTGGCTGGAGGCTGGCAGAACCCTGGATTATTACATGCTGAGGAATGGGGTACGATCTGAAGATCGAGAATGTGCCAGTGTGTTCCACGAATGTGCATGTAACTGTTTGATACTAGTACACATGAAAATCAAGTTATTGAACTTAAAAAGTTCCAAGTTTAATGTGTCACATATCCAATTCTCTGTGAATATTTCTGGGCTAAGCCTGCTCAGTCTTGCCATCATTAGTGGAAAAGTTTTTTTTCTCTAGAGCTTGCTCTTTTTTCTACTTTTTTTTTTTTTTGGTATTTGCATTTTTTGCTATAAAGCACACAATACAGGGTAGAATTACAAAAGAACACCTAGTCTTGCAAAGGACAGATGAATATTCTGAAACGGCATCCCATAGTCCCTTGTAGAAAGATCTCTGACATATTGAGCAGTAAACTTGAAGCATGTATAATAAGCCATAAACAACATTGAGGTCTAAACCCCCTCCCCTTCCGCCATGTACTCGTGGACTTTAATCAAGCATAGTAAACAACGCGTTAACGAACCCCCTCTTAATCAATCTATTTTTTAACTCCACTAGCTGATCTGCATTATCCAAAATTAGGTACCAAGCAGTATCTTTAGAGGGGCTCATGAAATCTTTGATTTCTGAACTACTAAGGAACTCCTCTATAAAGATTCTCCATTTTTTGAAAAACTTTTAAGCTTGTGATTCTGCACATCTTTCTACCAGTATTTCTAATTTTCCCATATGCAGAACATGTTTAGTTTGCTGTATAATATCTGACATTTTCGGGACTTGCAGATGTAACCAGCATGCTAATAAACGTTTGGCCACCAGAAGGATAGCATGAACCATATCTGCCACCCTTGTTTTTTAGAAGAAAATGAAAGTCCCAGGTCTGTAGACTTAAAGGGGTTGTCCCGAGGCAGCAAGTGGGTCTATACACTTCTGCATGGCCATAATAATGCACTTTGTAATGTACATTGTGCATTAATTATGAGCCATGCAGAAGTTATAAAAAGTTTTATACTTACCTGCTCCGTTGCTGGCGTCCTCGTCTCCATGGTGCCGACTAATTTTCGCCCTCCGATGGCCAAATTAGCCGCGCTTGCGCAGTCCGGGTCTTCTTCTTTTCTGAATGGGGCTCCGTGTAGCTCCGCCCCGTCACGTGCCGATTCCAGCCAATCAGGAGGCTGGAATCGGCAATGGACCGCACAGAAGCCCTGCGGTCCATGAAGACAGAGGATCCCGGCGGCCATCTTCAGCAGGTGAGTATGAAGACGCCGGACCGCCGGGATTCAGGTAAGCGCTGTGCGGGTGTTTTTTTTAACCCCTGCATCGGGGTTGTCTCGCGCCGAACGGGGGGGGGGGGGGGGGTGTTTAAAAAAAAAAAAACACGTTTCGGCGCGGGACAACCCCTTTAATAGTAAAGCAATCTTGCAAACTGTTTAATAAAGATCTGACATCCTTTCCAATAGGATTGAATTTTGGAACATAACCCGTATACCATATAGGAGATTAGGTTTTGGCTGGTTACATTTGGGGCATGCATGTAAGCCGTCAAAGGCATTAGGGTGAGAGGGAATATCAAACCTGTAGATGGCTCCATGTATCAAACTAAAGTGCGATTTCTCTCCATATTTCATTGGTGACCCTCAATAATTTTCTGGTAAATATGAGAGTCCTTAAGTTCCCATGCCCACCTCTGAAAGAGGGAAGGATAGCTCAGATTTCATAGGTTTCCCTGATGTGTAAATACAGTACGAAAAGTGGACGTTTTCTCCAAGAGGACCCCACAAGTAAATCTAGTGGATTAGTTACATATTCCTTAGTGATGCGTTCTATTCTAGTTCCTAAAAATTCTCGCAGTTGCCCATACGGTAAGAAATGCGAGGAGATCATATGCTAGTAGTCATTCTGTAAAGGTCATATATCTTGCTTCCTGAGAATGTTGCAACTGCTGTACACTCTTGATGTCTCTATTTCTCCATGCCATAAACTATTTATTGTCCTCATCCTCTGTAAATTCTGGATGTCTCCACAAATCCAGATGCCTAGAAAACCTGAAAGATCCCCAAAAGCCTTCTGTATCATCTTCCATGTTGCAATTGTGTCTTAAGCCAAAAGAGAATGCTACCCTGGTAACGGGAGAGCTGAAAAGTATGTAGAAGCGTGTTCAAGCTCCATAGGTGTAGAAGGTTAGATTCTGGAGTGTAATTTTTAAAAGTAACTAGAACCTTGGAGCCAGTCCAAACCATGTCAAAAGAGGCTTGTCCGCTTATAACTATGGCTATCTGTGAAATAAACCCCTCCCCTATCCTTGTGTAGAGAGCTGCCATTCTTTATTGTGAGACAAGAGTTGTAGTCAGCTATTTTTTGTGACACAATTTCTTCCCCTCTCCATGCTTTTCAGTCCTAGAAAGGTTAAGAGAAAATAGTGCTACAGTGCAGTGTGAAAACCCACCAAAAACCCATGTATACATTCATCACATTTAATGTGTTTTATTTGGTTTAGGATTTTTATTTTTTTTTACAGTAAATTTATATATTTTTTATTTTAATTCTAGATAGTTATTTTTATATGGTGACCATTAATTTGCTTTCCATTAAAAAAAACCAAAAACATTAATTTATGGGGTAAAGACGGAACTGTTTCTTTTTATCGCTCCAAAAACGGAACAGAGAGACAGAAAGCCGGAACGCAGGCTAAACTCTAGCCCTTAGTTTATGTTCTCCAACGCAGAGACTCCTCCACAAAGAAGAGCAACCCAACAGTAGGCAGGCTGTTTCAGGGTTCTTGCTACCCAGCTCTGAGAGACTACATTGCAGCCAACCTGAGGAAGAGCATTAGGGAAGGAGAGAGCAGCAGCATGAACCAATGATGTCACAGGATTGTGTTTCAGACTTTCTAGCCAAGCCAAAAAACCTACTGCACACTGATGAGGGGCAAATGCCCTAAAACAGCTGACTGTGTATGGATTCTGGCTTGGCTTTCAATTCCCAGTCATTGTTACAAGGCTTGTAGAAAAAGTCTAACATTGACTTGCAGGAA
The DNA here is from genome assembly GCF_035609145.1 of Eleutherodactylus coqui. Classification (NCBI taxonomy): domain Eukaryota; kingdom Metazoa; phylum Chordata; class Amphibia; order Anura; family Eleutherodactylidae; genus Eleutherodactylus; species Eleutherodactylus coqui. The sequence continues at coordinate 206,324,354 of NC_089838.1, read as the reverse complement.
TGCTGCCTTCTAATAGGTGGTACTGCAGAGGTATTGTTCCATCTCCCTTATTTGCATATTACCCAGAGGAGCATGAATGGTCTTATAAGTCTCCCCACTCACCTAGATGTTCTCCCTAAGGAGAAAAGAGAGTTCCAGATTCCCTGTAGACACTATAGATAAACTGTAGTCACAGCTCTGCAATAATGGAGCTGAACTAAAAAGCAGCCAAAGAGAAAGATGTGAGGAACATAAATAGAAGGTAAGCATCACCTATATGTACTGACTTGTATATTCTTTATGAGCTCCTGACTGGGCCAGCTTCTTTACGACCTCCTAAGTAAATTAAACTGATTCCACTCCTTGCAGTGAGGTCTGCACAGGTGGTTTTTGAAGCATTTATTACATCATTATGGCCCAGGCTTGCTGTCGTCTTGAGAAATTCCAACCAATGTATTTATGACTTACTATGGCTGTCTAACTCATTTTATTGCTCTTTCAGGATGTTTTGGAATATAAAAAGAAACAGCGACCACAGAAGATTCGAATGTTGGATGGAGCTGCAAAAATGATTATGGTGGATGACTCTAAGACTGTAGGAGAACTTCTAGTGACCATCTGCAGCAGAATAGGTGAAACCATTATTCCCTGTTCTATGTAAAACACAAATGAGAAGCCAGAGCAGATGAAGTAGAGGAATAGAAGAAGGAAATAATATTGAAAACGGGACAATGTAACGATGATGACATGAATACTTTCTCTGTGGCAGGTATTACTAACTATGAAGAATATTCTCTTATCCGGGAGACTGTGGAAGAGAAGAAAGAAGAGCCAACTGGGACCCTGAAGAAGGACCGAACTCTCCTCCGAGATGAGAAGAAAATGGAGAAACTGAAAGCTAAGCTTCATACAGAGGATGAGTGTGAGTGATCAACAAGAGGACAACATTAGAGATGAGCGAACGTACTCGGATAAGCACTACTCGTCCGAGTAATGTGCCTTATCCGAGTACCGCTGTACTCGTCTTGAAAGATTCGGGGCGCTCCGCTGCTGACAGGTGAGTCGCAGCGGGGAGCGGGGCAGAGCGGGCGGGAGAGGAGAGAAAGATCTCCCCTCCGTTCCTCCCCGCTCTCTCCTGCAGCTCCCCGCTCCGCAGCGCGTCCCGAATCTTTCAGGACGAGCAGAGAGGTACTCGGATAAGGCACATTACTCGGACGAGTAGTGCTTATCTGAGTACGTTCGCTCATCTCTAGACAACATCAATACACCTGATATAATCTGTCCTCTTTTACAGTTTGATTTGCGCTGTTATACATAGTTTTAGAGTTGCTTGAGAAGCCATAGATTTTCTGTCCTGCAACATTGTTACTATTGGTTTTTTTTCCCCATTAACCTAAAAGTGATTTCTCATAAGTGACTAATTAAGATCTAACTGATTCTACTACATGATATTTCAGTGAATTGGCTCGATCACAGCCGCACATTTCGAGAGCAGGGAGTTGATGAAAATGAAACCTTACTTCTCCGTAGAAAGTTCTTCTATTCCGATCAGAATGTGGATTCCCGGGACCCTGTACAGCTGAACTTGCTGTATGTGCAGGTAATCTACAGAGACAAGGGTGAGGACACAGGTGTGAAGAGGGTTCAGTTAAAGGGACACAGTCATCACCTTTAAGACCCATAAACAAAGTTACGGGGCTCAAAGATGAGGAAACAAGGAGTCCAGGAAAGGTATCTTTCATACTCATCCGGTCCCTCTTTCCAGCGCTGTACACCTATGAAGTCCTCATGCACCAGCAGCTTGACTCTTCATGCACTCCCATAGAGGTGAAGGGGAGGTACATGCGCAGAAAGAGTCAATCTGCTGGTGCATGCTGTCTTGGTTTATGGGACTCAAAGGTGATGACTGTCTCTTTTTTGTCTATCATTTATAGTAGATGGATATCTTCAGCATTTCATAACATCTCACTTTTTATAGTTGTTCCTCTTAGATACAGCGCAGCCTATTAATTGTCCTCTTGGCAGAGATTAAAGATTTTATCTTTTCTAGGCTCGTGATGACATCTTGAATGGTTCTCACCCTGTATCATTTGACAAGGCCTGTGAGTTTGGAGGGATACAAACCCAGATTCAGTTTGGACCTCATGTGGAGGCCAAACATAAACCTGGATTCCTGGAGTAAGTAAGACTAGAGTAGACTTTTACTATTGAGGTATGTAGTTGTGTGGCATCACCAACTACATACCAGTGAGTGTCTGCAAGAGACTTGTACTGCAGTCATGTCTAACTTGGGCTTGTTTCTTGAGTTACTGTATCCGTTAGACGTATATACTGTTTCATTCTCTGAACTGGTTAGGAATTCAGGTTGTTTGAGGCTCAGTTAAGGGCCAGCACTTATAACCTCATTAGACAATTCACATAAAAGCTAGTAGACAGTGGACCAAGATCTACCAACTTTATTTTGGGCAGCTGAAAAAGTGTTTTGGGTTTTTAATCTACTAAATTTTACAACACACTTATGTAACATACAGTACTGTGCAAAGTGTGGTTCTATACATTATTTATTGAATTAGAGGGAATATAGGAGAAGCTTATGATTTGTTCCCTTTCGGAATAGTTTTAATAGAAGGTATACATATTATACATATGATCTAATTATATATTTTATATGCTAGAGATATTTATTAATATTAGGATTGAAGAAAGATAATAAGGATTGATAATGTATATTTGTGATATCTGTAGGATGATACATGTTTTAATTTGGGAGATCTATTGATGCGATCATGTGACAGGTTTTAGTAGAGATCGTAGTACGAGATCTTTTTATGAATGAAATGGGTGACGTGAATAATATCACATGGGAGATAGATCGATGCGATCATGTGACAGGTTTTAGTAGAGATCGTAGTATGAGATTTTTTTATGAATGAAATGGGTGACGTGAACACCACCACGTGATGAATGACGCATCATGACACGAGATTACCTCGTGATTCCAAGATGGCGCCGAGACGCGGCGTCCTCCGTATCCATGTGTTGTGAGTAATAATGAATTTGTTTGTTATATAAAGATGTATGTGTGTATTTTCATGAAATGCTTGATAAAGACGGCTGTGAACCGTCGAAACGCGTCGCAAAAATAAATTGTTAATATGAATATAAAGTTTTGTATCCTGGTTCCGGAGCTCGGGGGTACTTTTTCTTGTTATATACCTATAAACTCATTAGACAATTCACATAAAAGCTAGTAGACAGTGGATCAAGATCTACCAACTTTATTTTGGGCAGCTGAAAAAGTGTTTTGGGTTTTTAATCTACTAAATTTTACAACACACTTATGTAACATACAGTACTGTGCGAAGTTTTAGGCAGGTGTGGAAAAACTGCTGTAAAATAAAAAATTTTCAAAAATATTAGTGTTCATAGTTTATTTTTATCAATTAATAAAATGCAAAGTGAACACAAAAAAAATATGTACACTTGCACACAGATTTTGAAGGAACTCTGCAGGAAGGTTGTTCCAAACATCTTGGAGAACTAACCACAGATCTTCTGTGGATGTAGGCTTGCTGAAACCCTTCTGTCTCTTCTTGTAATCCCAGGCAGACTTAATTATGTTGAGATCAGGGCTCTGTGGGGCCAAACCATCACTTCCAGGACTCTTTATTCTTTACACTGAAGGTAGTTACTAATGACATTGGTTGTATATTTGGAGTCCTTGCCCTGCAGTAGAATAATTTGGGAGCCAATCTAACACCTCCCTAAAGACGTTGAATGATAGATAAGTATTTGCCTGTCTTCTTCAGCATTGTGGGCACTTTTAATCCTAATAAAATGCCCCCTCCCCAACTCATTTCCTGTTGAATTGTAGCTTCAAACTTGCAAGTAACCTCCACCATGCTTCACTGTTGCCTGCAGACACTCATTATTGTACGGCTCTCCGGTCCTTCGACGAACAAACTGCCTTATCCTACAGTCAAATATTTCAAATTTTGTCTCATCAGTCAAGAGCACCTGCTGTCATTTTTCTGCATTCCAGTTCATATATTTTCGTTCATAGTAGAGTTGCCTGTCATTCTTTCTACATCGACGGTATGACATTTTGACTGCCATTCTTCTATAAACATCACTTCTGGACACAATTCTTCGAACAGTAGAATAGTATTCCACTGGTTTCTGCTAGTTCTGGGCTGATGGCAGTGTTGGAGAACTTCTGATTTTGAAGGAAAGTAAGCATGATGTGTCTTTCATCTACTACACAAAGTTTCCTTGGCTGGCTACTGCATTTACGGTGCCAGTTATTTTTGTACTTCTTCAAAAGAGCTTGAAAAGCACATCTTGAACCCTCAGTCTGCTTTGAAATCTTTACCTGGGAGAGACCTTGCTGATATAGTAGCACACCTTGTGGCTTGTTGCTGTGCTCAGTCTTGTCATGGTGTGTGACATGAAACTGTCTTCCACTACCTCACCTTTGTAACAGTTTGGCTATGTTAGTCACTCAGTTTTAAGCCTCCTACATAGCTATTTCTGTTTCAGTTAATGACAGTATTTCAGCCTACACATGAAAATGACGGTCATTATTACTTCTTTGGTATAATTAGTTAAAGAGGTTGTGTGGTTGTAAACTATTAATGTCCTATCCTGAGGATAAATTATTAATTAGATTAGCAGGCTTTTGTTGCTTGGACCCCCTGCCGATCAGCTGTTTGCTGGGCTTGTTCACTGTGTACTGAACTAAATTGTGCTGAAAACAGACAGTTCCGTTCTTAATGTGATAGCCAGGCATGGTAATGCAGGCGAATTTCCGATTAAAATGAATGTGAACTTTGTCTGCAATACCAAACTTGGGCAGTGCAGTGGGAACGGAGCTGTCTGGTTCATGCAGAAACCTGCTCAGTTCACAAGCATGCCAACCTGGCAAACAGCTGATTGGTGGGGGGTCCCAGGCAGTGCACCTTACGAATCTACTATTGATGAGGATAGGATAGCAGTAGTTTACAACTGGACAACACCTTTAATCATACACCTAACTATAATCCTACTAAATCCCTGACATTTTGCAAGTGTACTTGGAAGAATTGATGCTGATTTGAAGGTAAAGGGTGGTCACACCAAATATTGACTTGACTTAGATTAATCTTTTATCCATTCACTTTGGATTTTAATCCTTTCCAATCCAATTTTGGATTCAGGGTTTCCTAAAGGGCTTTCTCTTTTTGCTGTTATACAACGGTGCCATCTGCTGGCTAAAGCCAGTGTGTGTGCGCCAGAGAGGCTCCAACAGCGGAGTGGCTGGCAATAGATGGTAAGAATACCCTTTTGGACATCTTCTGACATTAGAGCTGTACCTGCTTCAATCAGAATGTAGGAAGACGTCAGACAGTGGATTGGAAAGGGTTAATAGACAAAAATAAATTATTAACTCTTCTAGAGTCAAAATAATTTTTTTCCACAACTGCCTTAACTATTGCACAGTACTGAATGGGGAATCAAATGTATTCCAGTCAGAAACATTTATCACCTATCCGCCAAGTCAATAAATGCTAGATCAAGGTTCGACTGCTAGGCCCACCGACCATTCGCCAGAACAGTGGACCCCCAGACCACATTTTTTCCTAGCTGCAACTAAGTGTCTAGAAGTAATTTGAATGGAGCGACACATGAGCATGCACCCTGCTGCTCCATTTGAAATCTATGGCACTGATGAAAACAGTCAAGTGTTCTGGCCATCTATATGGGGGTCATTACATAAGTGACAAATACTTCTGTCTGGAATACTCCTTTTAGGTCACGTGCAGAAGTGACATATTTTTGCTAATTTCACACTGAAACGCTGCAACAAAGTGCAAAGCTGTCGAATAGAATTTTCATAAAGCCCATTCACATGCAGAAGAAAAGTTGGCACTTGACGTGCTGCATATTTATTGGACAATTTTGCAATACACATCATGCTGCAAATTTAGGGCAAAATCTTGTAAGTAGGCTAAGGCCTCTTTTACATAGTGGGATTTTGCTACAGATTCCACTAACCAATCCACTGTTAAGTCCAGCTTTTTGCCATTCTATTAAATGGCTTGCAAATCCACGCCGTAGTAATACATTATGGATTTTTTTGCACATGGATGTTGCAATCCACATTGCAGAAAAAAAATGTAAACATGTTGATTTTTTGTATTGAATCGAATCTGTGTTGGGTGACCACACATGGATTTGCCACATTCACTGGGGCTAAAGACTTTTTTTTTTTTATACAAGCCGATTCCCGTTTGAGCGAGTGACGTCACTGCTAACTCGTTCACAATAGTTTGCGCATCTTGGTTAGACAGGCGGATCATCGGTGAGAATTGTTTAGTGCCTGACCATCTGTAAAACACTGAGAGCAGAGTGTTTAAACGGAGCGATAAATAAACGAGCCAACGATTATTTTTAATTCTGCTGATACTGAATGACTGACGAGAAGTGCACGATTCTCTGTAGTCATAAAGTTGTTAGCTCGCGTTTATACATAAATGTAATTCACTTTTGTTCGTTTAAGCGACAACTGTTACGTGTAAATGGGCCATAAAACCTTGGATCTGTATGTGGCTGAGCCTATGGGTTCTGCCATGGATTGACTGTCAGATCCCCACCGGAAAAATCCAACGTAGATCTAAAAGTTTAAATGCCCGTGTGACATGCCGTAAGGTCCCCCTCACACAGCTGTTTTTGTACAGCGCTTCTCGCTGCGTTAATCGCTGTGTAACACTCCCATTCATTTCAATGGGGCTGCTCACACAAGTTAGTAAAAACTAAACCCACCAAAAATGGTACAATTTGCTTTTTTTTTTTCATTTCTCCCCACATAAAATTGTTTTGTTTTTTTTACCCGTACAGTAAACCGTGCATTAAATGGTACCATTGCAACTCGTCCTTCAAAAAAAAAAAAAAAAGCCCTCATGCAGCCATGTTAATGGCTTTTGGGTTAGGGTACCTTTTATACAGGGCAGTTATCACCCGAATAATTGCCGGAAACAGCGAATTTGGGTGATAGTCGTCCCGTGTACACATAGCCACTGACAGGACATTGAGTGAGAAATGTGTCAGTTCTAATACACTTGGTTTTTAGCTCACCGAAAAGCAAAGCGACTATAATCTATGAACAACTGCTTGCTTGAAGTGAATGGAGTCGGGCGCTTGTAGGATGGTGGGGCGGCTGTCAGGTCCCATGTAAAGATTCATTAAGACCGTAAGAGAATACACATAAAGTTCACACAAACTGAACGCAAGTGTTCTTTTAAACAAGATCTTGGTCGAGCTTTCTTCGGTGTATAAAAGTGCTGTTAGTCAAGTTGACTTTGCCTATAATTTGCTAATACAAACTGTTTTTATCTTTTATTTTGTTTAAGCAATCAGTAAATTCATTACATATTTCTTATAGCTTGAAGGAGTTTCTTCCTAAGGAATATATCAAGCAGAGAGGAGCAGAGAAAAAGATATTCCAGGTACTGTTGACCATTAACAAGACGTTCCCTTTTAGTATTTTTCCCAGTGGCATTTCAAAGTATTTACCTTCTCCTACACTGTTCAGAAGGATCTGTGGTTCATATGTTGTTTTCCTATTTCCATGGATGCTTTGGCTTTCTACTATTAGACAGTTGCACACACTGTAGTTTGAACAGATTTTATGATCCCTATTATGGGATGCACACACTAATTTCCATGTCACTTCAGTTGAAAAAGTATGACAAGTCTTTGTTACTCAGTTAACATTCTACATAGTTTTTATAACTTTTGCCTGGTGTATATTATAGTCTTATTGTGTAAGCTGTGCCTTTTGTATAACACTCTGCAATGTCATTTTATGGCCACCAGGAACATAAAAATTGTGGGGAAATGACAGAAATTGAAGCCAAAGTGAAGTATGTGAAGCTAGCTCGGTCCTTACGCACATATGGAGTTTCGTTCTTTTTAGTTAAGGTAGGAGATATGTGGATATTTGTCTATTACTCGAAAGTTGTTATTGTTTAAAGCGACCCTCTAGTTTTGGGACAAAATTTTGTTCTCCGGAGCAGGGCGGTACTTGCATTTGTTTTTCTTTGCTGCCCATCCAGTCCACCGGTTTCGGGCTCTGCTTTCAGCTGTCTAAGAGGGCTGCAGAATTTTCTGCCTTCCAATTGCATGTTGGGCACCGCTGATCAGATGAGCAGCTCTGGTCAAACAGAGAGCAGGTATAGTGCAATGGTGGTCCTAACACAATCAGTGCACTTTGGGGATAAGGTAGTCTGAAGACTGCATTGGCCATCTTGGATGGCTGAAAACAGAACCCAGAAACAGCAATTTGGAAGGATGGTGGAGAAGAACATCTGCAGGTAATATAACCCCTCTCGCACCACTCTCAGAACAGAGTTGTTTTTATCCTGAAACTGGAGGGTCGCTTTAAATGTACCTTTATATTCTGCTGTTAACACACAACTTGTCTTATGTGCCTTGCTAGTACAGAAGTATCAACTGTATCTGCTAGATATCCGGGAACATAGCTTGCACAACACTGAAAGTTTTATTCTAACTTTGGTAAGGGAGAGTAGCCTAAAAATTATTGTAGGTGGCCAGTGATCATCTGGTCACTTCAGATCCATTAGCAGAAACCTGCAGTATTCAGATGATAAAGGTAGTGTTAGCTGAGAAAAATACATGTTGAGTCGATGGCAAATACACTACATTTTTCCCAGTACAAATAATGAGGGAGATTTATTAAGGCCTCATGTCCGCTGAATCCCGCAGTGGTATCCGTGCATGCCCGCGGACATGGAGAGAAATACATTTTCTTACCTCTCCGGATCCAGCGTGCGTCTCCTCTGAGCAGGCCAGATCTTCCTTCTTTAGCATGACTGATGCATCCGCCGACGCATGTGCAGTGCTTTCATTTTTGTTTTTGAATCTCCTGCTTTGCCACAGATTTGTGGCACAGTGACAGCTGCTGGTGTGCCGCACATCAGACGGCTTCCATTGACTTCAATGGAAGCCAAAAGAATGTGGAAAAATACTGGTGTGAAGGCGCGACACTCTAAGCTACTAGAACAGTGATGGCGAACCTTTTAGAGACCGAGTGCCCAAACTGCAACCTAAAACCCACTTATTTATCGCAAAGTGCCAATACGTCAGGGGGCGGGGCTTATCACGACATATGATTTTACCCCCGTCGTTCTAAAAAGGACAGGGCCGCTTCAAAATAGACAGCGTGCAGATTTTGACTGCTTTTTGGATGCAGAAATACTGCAGAATGTCCTCAGGGGAAATTTCTGTGGAAAATTCTGCAGCATTTCCGCATCCAAAAAGTAGTCAAAATCTGCACGCTGTCTATTTTGAAGCGGCCCTGCCCATGTCCGCCACATGTAAACATTCCCCACCACACAGCAGCCCCAGCGGTAATAGTGACACCCCTCCAGCAGCCCCAGCGGTAATAGTGACCCCCACCGCACAGCGGCCCTTAGCGGTAATAGTGACCCCCCCCCCAGAGTGATAATAGTGACCCCCCACCACACAGCAGCCTTAGCGGTAATAGTGACCCCCACCCCCAGCGGTAATAGTGACACCCCCCAGCACCCCCAGCGATAATAGTGACCCCCACCCAGCAGTAATAGTGACCCCCCCACGCTGCAGCAATAATAGTAACCCCCACCCCACAGCGGCTCCAGCGGTGATAGTGACCCCCACCCCACAGCGGCTCCAGCGGTGATAGTGACCCCCACCCCACAGCGGCTCCAGCGGTGATAGTGACCCCCACCCCACAGCGGCTCCAGCGGTGATAGTGACCCCCACCCCACAGCGGCTCCAGCGGTGATAGTGACCCCCACCCCACAGCGGCCCTAGCGGTAATCGTGTCCCCCACCCCACAGCGATAATAGTGACCCCCCCCAGCGGCCCCCAGTGCATTAGGGACACCCCCCAGTGGCCCCCAGTGTATTAGGGACACCCCCCAGCGGCCCCCCAAGTGCATTAGAGGCGCCCCCCAGTGCAGTAGTGACACCCCCCCCCCAGCAGCCCCCCCAGTACATTAGGGACACCCCCTAGCGGCCCCCCAGTGAATTAGGGACACCCCCCCCAGCGGCCCCCCCGTGCATTAGTGACACCCTCCCAGCGCCCCCCCCCCCGTGCATTAGTGACACCCCACAGTGCGCCTCCCGAGACCCACATACTTGCCTCCTCCTGTAAGCTCAGCTCCTCTTCTGGTCAGCGATGGTTCTGGCATGCATATAAACTTTTTCTTCCCCACTTCTGCCTCAATAGGTAATTCCCAGCAACCTGATTGGTTGTTTGGTGAATCAGCCAAACCAAGCAACCAATCAGGTTGCTGGGAATTGCTGATTGCTGCAGAAGTGGGGAAGAAAGTGTTAATATGCTCCCGGAACACATTCTGACACACACGCTGCTGGACACCGCCCCCTCCCGGCGGAACCAAGTAGTAGGAGACGTCGGGGCAGGGGGGAGGGGGATTCCAGCTGCAGACTGAAGTCAGTGTGTGCCGGGATCAGCGCGGCTAGCAGTGCCGTTTGTGAATGCCGGCAGGGGAGCCGCGGCCCCTGCTGGTATTCACAAGTGGTGAGCGGCCGATGTGGCGCGTGCCAGCAGGGAAGGCTCTGCGTGCCGCCTCTGGCACGCGTGTCATAGGTTCGCCACCACTGTACTAGAAGATTATGGTCCAATATGCGATAGTGAAAGCACTTCTTTTTTTATTTCACAAGATGAAAACCAGCAATTGAAAACGCGTTTCAGGGACGAGCCTTCGTCAGTTCGGCTGGATTGAACACAACAGGATGCCTGGGGGTGACACAATTCCTGTTGTGTTCAATCCAGCCGAACTGACGAAGGAGCTCGTCCCCGAAACGCGTTTTCAATTGCTGTTTTTTATTTTGTGAAATAATAAGGAAGTGCTTTCACTATCACATATTGGACCTTAACCCCTTGAGTGGCAGGTTTCCTACCACCCTGTCGTGCCCACCAGGGCAGGTTTTTTAAAATGGTCTAATCATTGAATTTCAACTAGTTTTGCAGTTGCGTCTCAAGAGCCATAACTTTTTCATTTTTCCATTGACCTGGCCATATGAGGGCTTGTTTTTTTGCGGGACAAGTTGAGATTTTTTAAACAGGGGGGAGGAAAAAAAGAAATGGGGAAAAAAGAAAAAAGGGGCCATGTCATTAAGGGGTTAAATAATGTATTAACTTCCTTCTCTGGGTCATTACGACGCACATGGATACCACATGTGTGATTGTATTTTTGATTTTTTACAAAGTAAAGGGAGACAAGTGTTTTTTTAATTTTTTTAATAATTTTTTCACTTTTTTTTTTTAAATTTTTTATTTTTTTTTGTCCCTTTAGGGGACTTCCACAGGGACCCATCAGGACCCCTGATCACATTCCAGGGGTCCGATGGTGACAGCCCTTTACATGCTGCAGTGACAGCCCTTTACATGCTGCAGTCACATAGACTGCAGCATGTAAAGGGTTAACACAGCAGAGATCGGAGGTTTTCTCTGATCTCTGCTGTAAGAGCTAGTACCTAGCTGTCCTCTGACAGCTAACAACCAGCTCTCCCTGCCACAGAGACCATCGGCTTGCTTCTGACAAGCCGATGGTCTCTATGGCAACCTGTAAACAAAGCAGGACATTGCCGACATGTCGGCAATATCTTCTGCTGGTTTTTCAAAGCCCTTGCTTTGTTCTCTGTGGGTCTGTGCAGGCAGAGCACAATGTCACAGCTTGTGGCATTGTGCTCTGCAGCTCCCATAGTGATACATAGCCCGGAAATCTTCCGGGCTATGTTGCTATGAGCAGTGGAGCTCGTCACGGAACTTTTCCGGGCGTGCCACTCAAGGGGTTAATCTTCTACTAGCTTAGAGTGTTGTGCCTTCACACCAGTATTTTTCCACATCCTTTTCGCTATACTCATGCCCTCCTTGGTGGAGCGTCATCTGGTTGGCAGCACCTCCATTAGTTGAAACACTTCGTACTCCAGAACTATTTCACCACTCTCACTGGGTCTTGCTCCACCCTCCTTTTTCATCTCTTTTACACATATTTCAATGGAAGCCGTCCATGCGGGATCCGCAGGAAAATGAAGCACGCTGCGACTTCTTTCTGCGCATGCCATCTGCACACCGGGGGGGAAAAAAATGACATCTGCATGCTTTAAATTGCCGTGTAGATGCTAATGCATCCCTATGGGCAGCAAAAGGTGCGGATCCCCCATGCAGAAGAGACACATGCGGATTTAATCATTAAAATTCACCTGTGGTCATTGGGCCTAAGGTATTTGATACACCAGTTCTAATCTGAAGTGCATTGGAGTAAAAATGTGCAAAATAAATGAAGAGGTGCACGCCTGCGCCTTTTAATAAATTTGACACTTCTTGCTGTCCTAAAGCCAACAAAATACAATCTGACTGCTATGGGCAGGCTTGGATTTGTACTGCTTTTTGCAACAGTTTCTATGTTAAAATGTAATAAAGTTTTCAGACCACTATTGACCAATGCCACCCTGCTAAACTCCATCCAATTCTACTTTTTTTTACAAAAGGGTGAGCAGAAACATAAGTTGAAAATTATTGTGTAAACGTGGTAGATGCCATATTTTTGTGACTCTTTGTATACTGTAAACGTGTTGCAACTAACTTGATAAATTCCCCTTAATGTTGTTGTTCCTATTATTGGCAAATATTTCCCATTTTTGAAATTGTTCTGATCTTTAAAAAGCCTTGTGTATGTAAACCCATCCTATGGCTGTAACTCAACCTGACTGAGCTACCATTTGTGCATTCACTTAACCCGCTGTGTAAACAAAAATTGTGTCTCCAGTTCTGTTATTTTGTAATGTATTCAACATTGCCCTGGCATTGTATTACTCCGTGAAAGTATTATATGGCGGGAGAAAAGTCTGATTTCACGGCACATTCTTTCTGCCTCTCATGCATTTTTCTACTTGCATCTTTCATCTCCTCTGGTGCTTTCTTACCTAATTATCATCCTCGTTAGGATTTGATTGTGTAACCTAGACGCTCTCCCTGCGGTTAGATCGTTACACATTTTCTGTCTACGTTTTCTGCTGACCCAAGGATTCAGCAAATTTATAAAAATACAGACTTGACTTGACTTTCGCAACACCCCCCAGAAATAAAGTCCTACTTAAAAGTTGTGTGAGAAGTGATCTGTGAGCCCTCCTCTATTATCCAGCTATGCTAATAACTACCACAAAGGTTCAAGAAGTTGGACGTAGCTTGCTGATATTTCTGGACACTCTTCATGCTGTCTTCTATACACTATTAGTCTATTAAATAAGTTTTAATATAGCCAATGATACATTGTCACAACTACTTCCTAACTGAATTTCCGCACCTGATTATTTTCCTCTGCATTTCTAGGAAAAGATGAAGAGTAAAAACAAGCTTGTGCCTCGTTTGCTTGGGATCACTAAGGATTCTGTAATGAGAGTAGATGAAAAAACAAAGGACGTTCTTCAGGAATGGCCATTGACCACTGTAAAGCGTTGGGCTGCCTCTCCAAAAAGCTTCACTCTGGTATATACTTGCTTTTCGAGCTTCTCTATGATATGTGATAAGCATAAATGAGGTCCATGGTTAGCAATTCATATTCTGTGCTTTGGAGATTGGACACCCATAAGTCTGAATAAAGATTTCAAGTTAGCAGAGTGAACTATTCTGTGCTGTGTAAAAGTGCTGCTGAGATCAGTCAGGAGTTGCCTTGCATTATTTATCGGTTATTTATCTCCAGCCAACTTCTGCCACTTCTCTATTCACACCCAAAGCTACCTTTCAATATTTTACTGGTTTGATGCTTTGTTGTGGTACGCCATGGAAGATGTAATTTTTTTTTGTCATCTAAATATTTAATTGCTCATATATTTCAGGACTTTGGCGAGTATCAAGAAAGTTACTACTCTGTACAAACTACAGAAGGGGAGCAGATCTCTCAGTTAATCGCTGGATACATAGATATCATACTCAAGAAGGTACATGGACGTTAACTGACATGTAGTTTTAAAGTGTGTGTGCACCTCTGAAAATTTGGGTTAAAGCCCCACTTAAATTGGAGTAAAAAAATGTATACGTTCAGGACTGATATACCGCTTTTGCGGTCTCTAACATCTAGCTTTTTTTCCAAGGCCTAGTTAGCTATAACCTGACTATGTATGTGGTGAACCACAAAAGTTATAGTGTGATGATGAACAACTTTTGAATTTCTTTACCTTGAAAATGCTCCCAATTTATGCATAGTTCATGACATACATGCTATATCACAGGTTTCTGTTGTACAGGTATATGGCAAATGTATAAATGGAGAATAGTATGAACAGTGAATTTACTTTTGGTAATCAAAATATACATTTGTGATTATAGAAGTAAAATCACAATTTTCCTTTTCTTGAAGATGATATATTTTATTAATAAATATGCACTTTTCTAGAAACAAAGTAAAGATCGTTTTGGATTAGAGGGGGATGAAGAATCTACAATGTTAGAAGAATCAATTTCTCCAAAAAAGTGAGTATTTGGCTTCTGTTAGGATGGTTTCACATCTGCGCTGGATATTCCACTTTCTTGCTCTGTTCGCGGAGCAGGAGAGGGTATTCCCCGCAGTCGAATGGTTCAGTCTCTGGAGAGAAACGAAGAGCAGCAGGTGGACCCCATTGACTATAATTGGGTCCCTCATACTTTGTGCTCAGTTGGCTGGTTTGTGGACTGAAGAAAACATGCTGCATGCGGCGCTTTTTCTTGCGATATCTTCAGTCACATCTCTGATGGAACTTCAAGTCCGAAGTACCGACGCAGATGTGAAACCGGCCATATAGGTTCATCTTGAATGTGCCTTGGAAATGAATAGTAAAGTGATGACTGCACCATTAAAGGCTCACTAAGGCCTCCGGCACACAAGCGTATTTGCATTGCGGAGTCCACAGCAGGCATCTGCCTCTGGACTCCACAGTAAATGCATCCCATAGTATTCAATGACAAAACGCCATTTTATCTCCGCAAGCGGAAATCAATTGCAATTTTTCCGCTTGTTGAGAATAAATTGCAGCATGCTGCGATTTTGTGTGGGTTGCGCATGGTCGGCTCCCATTGAAGTCAATGGAAGCCGTCCGTCCAGCGACACTTTCACAGTGAGCACTGTAGAAGTATCGTGGGATACGCGTCACCCCGCAGCACTGGCGGGCACATCTACAGCATGTGCAGAAGCTGCCAGACAGGTAAGCAGGGTTCACCGGACGGGCATCGGGTTGAACTCTGCTGTAGGAATCCCGCCTGCGGGGTCCGACCCGCCCGTTTGCAGGAGGCCTATATCAAACCACCTCTTGTACAAATGAAGCTTGTTTTCACTTAGAACTCTCTTTTTAGATCCACTATTCTTCAGCAGCAGCAAGTCACTCGGCCTGGTAAGCTTGAACATGGCACAGTTGCCCTTCCTGCAATTATACGCTCAGGGTCAAGTGGACCAGAGACTTTTAACATAGGCACCATGCCATCAGCTCAACAACAGCTTACCACTGGTCAAATGCACAGAGGACACATGCCTCCACTAGTAAGTACAAGTAAGCTGAATCGGCTTCCATTGGAAAAATGTTTGTTTTGCGTATGACCTGTTTATCGCTAACTTATTGAATAAAAGTTAGAGGATACAACCTTATTTGCATATCTTTCAAGATTAGCATAAGTACCATCAGACATGCGATTTGGATTTTTTTATACTAGCATATAACTGTTCTCTAAATTCAGTGTAACCCAAATGTGTGGCGCAAGATATTAAGTGTTAAAAAATAAAGTCACACATTTGACAGATACCTTAACGGATGCCATCTGCCACCCACAGGCTCACAACTTATATATTTTTTATTATAGGATGACAAAAGACTATTGAATTAGAATCCTAGCAAATTGTATAACTTATCACAATTCAGGCGTGATGATATCTGTGCATGCCACATATTCTGCTTTTCTACGCCTTTATGCCATACAGTTGGTCTCTTTTAAATCAGTTCATCTCTTGCATTGTTCCCACTGTATTTTATATGGAATCCCCTTTGCTCCAGCTTTGATTTGTCATGATAGCCATCTTGTTTTTTGTCCAATTGAACATTTCTCTGTTACTAAGCACTTAGGCGTAATCTCATGCTTGATGAAGCCGATCACTCGTTTAATGAGTCCAAATCATGCAAAAGTAAACACGTCCTCGGTCATGTCCGCTAATTAGTTTCAGGATCGCCACAAGTACCTGATGTAAACTAAATTCAATTAAGGTAATTGAACTGGAATCCGTTCAGAGAAGCTCTACAGGCGGTGGGAAGACATTGTAGTATTTTACTGCAAAACAAGATTTTGAAAGAGGGCAAAAAACCCCAAAACTAATATAAGTTGACATAAAACTGGCATCTGGATGCATTAATTAGTTCTTCTCTTTTTAGATTCTTTATAAACTATGCGCACTTTCTTCTTGGGTTTATCAAAAGTTTTCTCTCCATTTGTGGATACAGTTTTATGTGCTGGCATTGTGTCCAATCTGCCTCTGTCTGGGGGAGTGAATTCCTAGTTGCAGGATGCCGCCCCCTGTCATGCGCCTCTGTATATTTGTGCCCATTTTATTTGTAGCTAAAAACATGAAATCATTTGTCTCTGTCTGTGGTTCATTAAATGCCTTGTTATGCACATCCTTTCAATTAATCGCATCCCAAACTGTCCAGCCATATGTCACTGCTAATTAGCCGAATTGTCTCGTAACCTACTTTCTGTTCGTATTCGAGGCTGCCGGAAAATATTTGCAGTGTTTTGTAAGGATGTGTGCACTGCTGGAAGAAAGGCCTCCTCTTCCTCTTGCTTTTGTTCAATGGCTGCATCTGCTGTTACATCTATGAATGGATGGAGCTTTACAGACAGTTTGTACTTGTATTTTGATACGTAAATGTGTGTGAAGTAAAGATATCCATGTATCTCATTCATCTACACGGAGAGCGATCTATTAAGAATGAATTGGCTGAGTCTGTATGTGCATCATTCACGTTTGTCCTCTCTTCAGACATCAGCTCAGCAAGCTCTGATGGGGACCATTAATACCAGCATGCATGCAGTTCAACAGGCACATGATGATCTGAGCCAAGTGGACAATCTACCACCTCTAGGACACGACATGGTAAGAACCTCGGAATGTGATCTCTGACCGTTTGTTTTATTAGGACAACCGAGAACTAATGTTTGCGTCCTTCCACCTGTCTATTTTTGGGAGGGAGACTTAACGAAGGCGTCGTAATATATATTCGGTCTTTAGCCATTTAGTTGTGTGCAGTGAAGGTCAGGTTTTGTAAGGAGCAGATTAGAGTGACAGCAAGTAAGGGATTTGATGAAGCATTAATACTAACTACTCAGGCATTTGAAGGTTTCATCTTCAAAGCAATGGTCTGCATCGACAAAGATCGGAGTTTATCTCTGAGCTAGGAAAACAAATATTAGCTCAAAGGTATAGAAATAAACATTTATCCTGGGCTTGCTATAATGAATTGAATTAAATCTATCAAATGCTCAGGAACATATCTGACGAACTGGAATATTGAAGCTGGTTAAAACAGGACCTGGAAACCATCATCATAACTTAGGCAACATGGAGATTTTCATCCTCCTAGAGACTC
This sequence comes from Eleutherodactylus coqui, assembly GCF_035609145.1. NCBI lineage: Eukaryota > Metazoa > Chordata > Amphibia > Anura > Eleutherodactylidae > Eleutherodactylus > Eleutherodactylus coqui. The sequence continues at coordinate 206,306,703 of NC_089838.1, read as the reverse complement.
AATGTCGCGTTATTGCATTGCTTTTTGTCACTACCAATAGCTGAATCGCTGTGATGAATAGTAATGGAGTATTGGTCAGTAGCTGCATCAATATTGCTTACTGCTGATGTTGTCAAAGTGAAGCCTTTGCAGAGACTACTTGCATAAGATGTATTCGTGTAATACCCGCCTCCTCATGTTTACACGGCAATATCCATGTTAAAGATCTGCAGCTTTAGCCATGGATTTGCATCACAGCAGCTATGGATTCCGTGTCACGAAGTGTACGGTAAAATCTGTGCTATATAAACTACGGCACAGATTCCCGTTCAGTTGAATGAGACACTGAATTGTGTGGCGAATTCTCCTTGTGTGAAAACTGCCTCAAGGCCCTTTTAGACAGACCTATGATAAGGCCTGACGGTTTGCCTGAAGATTTGCTTTCCCAATCATCGGCCATGTAAAAGGGTTTCGTGTTTGGCTAAAGAAGGAGCAAATGTTCTTTCTTTAGCTGACAGCTTCTTCTGTGCAAACCGTAAAAATGCTCACTTATGGACGTCACATATTGAGTACATGTGCCACCCACCAATTAATTCTGTATGGTCGTGAAGGATCGTGGTAACAATCGTTTTAGATTTTTTTAACATGATAAATGAGGGAAAAGAATTTGAGCGTTTTAATATTTGGCTTTTTTATATTTTTAAAAAAACTTATTACACTTTTTTTTTTAAAACTACTTTAAGTTCGATTAAGGTGACTTCAACATATTAACACTTGATCACTCTCACAATATACCGTAATACTTCTGCATTACAGTGTATTGTGTTGTAGACACTATCCTATTTCAGCCTATTTTTGCGGGGTGGAGTAGGAGTACTAAGGTGACAGGGGTGAAGACTGCCATGGCAACGGACACCCGGCAATTGTATCTTGGGACTGAGGGGATAGATACAGCACCCCCTGCGTTTAACTGCTTAGATGCGATGGTCACTATTGACTGCAGCATTTAAGTGGTAAAACAGCCAGGATTGGAGTTATCTGATTTTGGTCATTGCAGCTGAAGTCCGTTGTATGTACCTGGAATGTTGGGAAAAGATTAAATGAATCTTCTGAAACTCTTAAAAATGATGAGTTGGCAATGTTTGATCAGCAGAATGAGGAAATGAAGTAACTAAATTTGGGCTATAGTGACTGATAAAAGGCCCGCAATCCTTAAGCCCCTGCTGGATTACCATCATTGTTTACACAAGACCAGCCCCGTGCATACAAATGTGGCCATGCCATGTAGTGCAGCTCTGACTGACTCACTCCAATGAGACTGAGCTTCCATACCTGACATGGCTACTGTTCTAATGAGATACTGTTCTTATGTAAAAAAAAATTAAAATAAAAAAACTGCAAAAAAAAAATTAAAGCGACAAATGACGCAGCACGTTTATTCTGTCATCAAAAAGTGAGCCATTCTATGAATAACCCTTTAGTGCTTAAACAGGTTGCATCACAATCGACCTCATCGTCTATCCTATGGATAGGTGATAAAAGCATGATTGGTGGGGGTCTCGCTTTCCTTCTCTCCCCATTACTGGGGGCTCACTCCATAGTAACACACCAGCAGTCGCACATGCGCAACACCATTCTATTCATTTTAATGGGACTGACTAGCTAAGTACAGGGGCTCTTGTGTCTCCAGCATTCTCATTCAAAGTGAATGGAGCAGCACTGCGCATGTGTGACTGGCTGATCCATCCAATCTCCACATCACTGCAGGGGGTCGAAGGAGCCCACAGTGATGAGGGGGACACAATGACCCCTATTCTCAGCTTTGGTGGGGGTTTCAGCAGCGAGACCTCCAACCAACCAGAGTTTAATCACTTATTCTATGGGTTTTCCAGGATTTAAAGGCGTTGTACCAAGATCGACTTATTGTACAGGTAGGTGATAAAAGTTGATCCTGGTACAATGCCTTTAAATCCTGGAAAACCCTTTTGGGTGCCGCAACACGAAAGCAACTTTGACTATTATAAATTACTAACTATTCAGCATTTTGCACTGGTGTAACTATAGGGGATGCAGGGGATGCGGTTGCACCTCTGCCCAGGACCCTTAGGGGGCCCAGAAGGCCTCTCCTCCATGTAGGAAGCCCAGTACTATGAATAAAGCATTATAGTTGGGGGCCCTGTTATAGGTTTTGCATTGGGGCCCAGGAGCTTCAAGTTGTATCAGCCAGTGGATTATACATATAAGGTGTTTGCTGATGTTTTCTAGGCATCCAGAGTTTGGATTCAAAACAAAGTAGATGAGTCAAAACATGAAATCCATTCCCAAGTGGACGCCATCACTGCAGGAACCGCATCGGTAGTGAACCTGACCGCAGGTAATATCCTATGCAGATACCTAGTCGCTGTGTACGTTATACTCTGTGAGAATTAGAAAGAAGACTCTGAATAGCTGCAGCTTCATTGCTTCTTTGTACGTGTGAAACATACTAGCATTTACATTGTGGAATTTAACAGAAGCAGAAAGGCCTCAGGCTGCCCAATAATGAATATTAATGGAGAGAAGTACTTCACAACTCGTGTTTTTTTTAGTTTACTAGACTTTTATGAGCATCATTTTTTTTCCTTAGAAAGCACACACCACTGACAACGGAAACTTAAGCGCTTGTTTGCAACCTTTCATCCTATTGCTTCTGTTCTACACTATAGTATGTGAAGGAAACAGGCATTATTTTGTGCAAAGATATGATTTATTACCATTTTATGTTTTTGTACATATAGACTTTTAATTATAGCATTTTGGTTGCATATTGTGAGGAATCTCCACATTCACGAAAGTGGTTTTTCAGGACTAAAATATTGATGTTCTTTTCTCAGGATCTGTGGTCATATTAGATCAGTGGGGGTTCATTGACTGACAACCCTGCCGCTCGACTGTTTGCTTGTGCCACTGTTTGGCTGTAGCTGCCCGGAATAGTACCTCAAGTTCAATGCCATTTATTTGAATGAGCCTTAGTTTGCAGTACCATTTTGGGCTACTGCACAATGTATAGAGCTGTGCTATTTCCAGGGCACAATGGCTTCTTGCAAACAGCTGATCACCTCACCTCCACCGATCTGATATCATGAGGATAGATCATCCATCAGTGTTATAGTCCTGGAAAACTGGTATAATATTTCTAGAGCAATGCACGAACGCTTTTACATAGCAGTGACGCTGCTTAATCACGGTGTGTACATGATGAAAGATAAGTGTCTTGTCTTGTAGAATATGCTTGGTAGGTGTACTGGTGTTATGAATTGTTGTTGAAGGCATTATTTCATATACAACCACACTCCATAAGATGTGCCCTTGCTTAGTTCACCACTCTTCTAATTCTATGATAAGTTCCATAACTTGCTTTACCTACTTTGTAGCCGACATTAATGGAGTTTCTGCACAAGTGCAAATTCTGCCACTGATATAGATCAGAAGTCTTAGGGTCCTTTTACACTGCAAGATAAATTGGAAGAGGCATGCAACCAGTGGTGAACTTCTGATTGTATATCCTTTGCTTGGCATGCGTTTGTACTGAACAATACTATAATTAGATAGTGATCGTTCATTGGATCATAACCATGCCTCTAGTCAACCCTTCTGCCACTTCTTTCTGAACAGTAAATCTTTAACATGCCTGTTTACACCAATTGATTAAAGGCCCATTTATACAGGACGAATGTTGGGCAAGCTATGCCCAACACTCATCCCTGTGGGTACTCTCTCCCTTGCTGTTGCACAGGAGCAAATATTGCTGGCTCGCTCACAGAGCGTCCAGCAGGGAATCGGGGGCAGCTGGAGGAGATTTCGCTCTTCGCTCTCCCCCGCCCCTCTTTATTCACTTAACACAGCAGCCGTTCAGTACTGAACGGCTGCTGTTTACACTGAACGGTGATTATTTAGAATTTTATGCAGCTTAAGATCCAGAATGATGATCGTTGAGTGTAAATGGCAGCCGTGAACGGTTGCTGTGTTGAGTGAATGGAGAGGGGCGGGGGAGAGCAAGGAGTGAAATCTCCTCCAGCGGTCCTGGCTTCCCGCTGAGCGAGCCAGCGATACTCACTCCTGTGCAGCAGCATCGGAGCCAGTACACACAGGGACGTGTAAATGGGCCTTTACAGTAGATGAACAATAATTTTTAGGTCCACGTGAAAGACCCAGCAATAATCTAATAATTTATCACTAATTGTTTTGCACAATAATTAAGTGTGCAGTGAGCAACAATCAATTTAACAATTATTTGCACAATATTTGTACTGTGTAAAAGGGCCTTTCGTGATAGTTAAGCCCGTTGTACTTGAAACCGTTGTTCCTGTGCTTAGTGAGCACTCCTACACAGAGCACCCAAATAAGTGCATTTTTTCCATCATCTATTAAACTTAAGCTTGTTAAAGACACAAATGCTACAAGCATTTTAGACTTATAAAATTAAGGATACGTCCTTAACAAGTGTGATATCTGTGTGTCATTAAGGTACTCATTAGCATCACTGGGCTTAAATTTCTATACACATCATTTACATTTTATTCCTTCTAGGGGATCCATCGGAGACGGACTACACAGCTGTGGGATGTGCAATTACCACAATTTCTTCTAATTTGACGGAGATGTCTAAGGGTGTAAAACTGTTGGCTGCTCTGATGGAGGATGAAGTCGGAAGTGGAGAGAAGTTATTAGGAGCTGCAAGGACACTGGCAGGGGCGGTCTCTGATCTGCTCACAGCCGTGCAACCATCTTCTGGAGAAGTACGCCTTCAGAGTTTATTGAGGGATACATAACACTAACAATATATTTTATAAAGGAGAAAAACTATTGTAAAACTATAAAGCCAATGGGAATGCCCAGAGTTAGAAAAAAAAGGTTTACCTTTTAACAAAAAACAGCAGTTGTTGTCCATGGCTTTATGTCTAGTATTGCAGTTGAGTCTCCTTCCCTTCCATGGGAATGTGCTGCAATACCAGACACATCCCATAGGTGACGAACGCTGTCCCTGGAAAAAAGTAAACTTTTTTTTTTTGTATGTTCAAACCCTGGACAAACCCCTTCAATCCAGACTGTATTACAGACATTTCACCGTTCCACTTAGAATGGTTTTGTTCCACTGTAGTCTGCTTAGAACTGGTTCTTATTATTCTAGTTTTATAATTGCACAATTATTCTATTTTTAAGAGCGCAATTAAGTAACTTTTTTTTTTTTTAAGTGAACTTAATTTTAATAGAAAACTATGCGAAGCCTCAGTGGTCAATGAACAGTGTCTTTAACAAATGATTGGACGTTATCAGAAATATCATTGATCCTATTAATTGAAGCATTGCAAATGCTTTTTTTCTCCCATGAGACAAACAGTGCTATCAAAATATATATCAAATGTATATATTTGCTTTTTGTTACAGCCCCGTCAGACCGTTCTCACAGCCGCAGGCAGCATAGGGCAGGCGAGTGGAGACCTGCTTCGACAAATTGGAGAAAGTGAAGCGGATGAGCGATTCCAAGTAATTATGAAATATTGAGATTGATGATGTGCTCTTTCCCATTACCGCCTCCTCTCTACAACTCCGCTTATGTGTTCTGTATCCTAGGATATATTAATGAGTTTGGCAAAAGCTGTAGCCAATGCAGCTGCCATGTTGGTCCTGAAGGCCAAGAATGTGGCTCAAGTAACGGAAGACACAGTACTACAGAACCGAGTGATTGCTGCTGCTACTCAATGTGCACTTTCTACCTCCCAGTTAGTGGCATGTGCAAAGGTGAGCCCGCCAACACATATCTGATCAGTCACGTACAGCGTGTAAAATAAGGGTCTTTTTTTATTTCATTGGACTGAAACTCATGCCAAAGATCACCATCAATTTACATTATTTGTGTCATGGTTGGTTTTTACAGGACCCAAATAAACATTTCCTCCTCCATGTTTAGATAATGTTAAAAATATATCTGTAATGTTCTTTCTTGATCTGTGAATGCAGAAAAAAATTGGGCCAGTGCCTGATGGTGTAGTAGTTTAACAGTTGGGAAATATAGAAAATGCTAATATACATACGAGATCTAACATGGAAAAAGGTTAATCAAAATGGGGGGGGGGGGGGGGAGCGTGGGATAACATCTCTGTTTGTTGCCTTTTGTTGTGGAGGAGGCAGTCTACTGATTGCAAGATGGAGATCCCAATTCATCTGTCATTTTCTAAATATTTGTTATAACTTACTTGCTAGTTAAAATACAATAAAGTGATCTTGACATTTTGCAATTACCGATTGCTTCTTTGGAAGACTAATATGACTGTGCTGGTAGCCAGCTCTCCCCACAGTCTATTCGTCCTCTTGTCTTTTCCTGAACAGCGCTCCAATTAATAATTGAAATGTTGATCTCAATTTTATTTTAATGAGCAAAATTCGTTATTCATATATTCATATTCATGTATTGAATGTTGGTGTATTTCTTGGCACTTGCCAGCATGCTGTTCTGCCTTTTGTAAGTTTGCTCTTGCATTCCAGTCTCAGTAAATGAACTTGCTTGTATTGATTTCACTTTGTTTTGTACATGCTGTGTACAACCTGGGGTGTGCACACATTCCCATTTTGCCCAAGGCTGATATTTAATTAGAGCAGACTAATGGCTACCAGCCTTGAGTTCATTTTGAAGGCCTAGGCCCATAGAGAGATGCGTATGTTAGTGTGGAGTCCTCCTACAAAGGTTGCTTGGTGAGACAGTTGGCTAATATTTTGATTAAGCTGTAAAGGCCTAAGAACATAAAACTGCCATACATAATAAAAATGCCAAACTCCTATTCCGTGCTGGCATATTTCTTGGCGCTTGCAGCCTGCTGTGGCGCCCTCTGTATATGTTATGCATTACAGTCGCAGTGATACGCACCTGCTTACATTTTTTCACTTTGGTTTGGAGATGTTGTATAACCTTGTGTTCTTTGATTTCGTACTCCTGCCAGACTTAATCATTGGTCTCTGTTGTAGGTGGTTAGTCCTACTATTAGTTCACCAGTATGTCAAGAACAACTCATCGAAGCTGGGAAACTGGTGGATCGCTCTGTGGAGAACTGTGTGCGAGCCTGCCAGTCAGCCACAGAGGATCCTGAACTACTGAAGCAAGTTAGCGCAGCAGCCAGTGTGGTCAGCCAAGCTCTTAACGACCTCTTGCAACATGTTCGCCAATTTGCCAGTCGTGGAGAACCCATTGGCCGCTATGACCAGGCAACAGACACGATCATGTCAGTAACAGAGAGCATATTCAGCTCCATGGGGGATGCAGGTTAGTGCACCTAGTAGGCAGATGACTTGGAATATACTAATCTGACTGTATCACAATAACTAGTTATTAGGTACGATTGCTCAGAGATATGGTTGTACCAAAACTTGTAGTTATGCACCCATGTAAATGTTATTTAATAAGACCATTTAATTCTGTAATTACACTGTTTTTCAATATGTAATATCTCTTAGCTTTCAACAACAGCACTGGAAAATTGAACAAATGAATACTTGAGATATACAGTTGTGGTCAACATTATTGGCATACAAAGCTAATATCCTCAGGAATAAGAGCCTATGTACTAACTTTTTTATCATTAGACTATTTAATAGCATGTCCAAATACATTCAACTAAAAAGTTCAACTGACAACTTATATGCAGTCATTTCTGAAAAAGCAGTACATAAACACAGTATATGACCTGGACAGGATTAAGGGCACCCTTCCATAATACTTGGTTAGGAAACCGTTGCTAATAAGACAGCCTCCAAGTAGTTTTTGAAGCCATTTGTGAGCTTCTTGCATCTGTATGCTGGTAGTTTCTTCTGTAATTCTCTCAAACTTTTGAATGTTCTCAAGGTTTGTTTCTTCTCCCAATAGTGCATTTCAGCTTTCTCCAAAGACTTTCAATTGGACTGGAATCAGAACTCCTTGGTGGACAGTTTAAAACAGTCTGTTTCCTTCTTGACCATTCTTTTATGCTTTTGGATGTGTGCTTTGGGTCATTATCCTGCTGTAGAATCCTGTGTGTTGAACTGTAACTTAGTTTTCGCACACTTGGAAGTTCATTCTAAAATGCTCCGATAATCCTCTGATTGCATTATTCCTGTAACACATTCAAGGCCTCTAGTCCCAGAGGCAACAAAGCAGCTCCACAATATTATGGATCCTCCACCATGTTTCTCTGTTGGTAGGGTGCACTCTTCTTTATAGCCCTTATTTCGCTTATAAACATAACAATGGTCTGCATTTCTAAGAAGCTTTAGTTTGGTTTCATCTGCCTATAGAGCATTTGCCCAGAAAGATTGTGGTTTATCAGGTTAAATATCCCCCCCCCCCCCCCTTTAAATGCCTTTCTTAAAGCATTAGGGTCCTCCTTGGCTTTCCTCCACAGAGCCTTGTTTTGTTCAGTGTGGGGCATATGACATGGGTTGGAGACCATCATTCCAGATGTCTCTAGCGCAGCCTGGAGTTCTTTGGTTGTTTGTGGTTTCTTTTGTCGCATTTCAAACCAGCTTTCATAGGAGTCTTTTATCAGTTTTCCCTTTTTTTACCTTCTTTTTCTTACCACATCCTGGAAGATTCTTGACTGTTTCATGAATAACAAACTTCTTGAAGACATTTAGAACTGTTGAAGCTGGGATGCCATGGTCTTTGGAGATAGTCTTGTACCCTTTAGACTGCTTGTGCTTGGTGGTAATAGCAGTTGTGGTCCGCTCAGACAGCTCTTTTCTCTTTGCCATTGTGAACAAGTAATAGGGAATACAACTGGACTTATTAAGAATCAAGGCCACCATTCATAGGCTAATTACAGTCATGTCCGCATCTAATTAATCACAGGTTAACCTTATTTTGCCCGACGCGCCATTAATCATGTTCTGGCGTTGTTTTCAATTTTGCATGCTTTTTTTTTGGTAAGTTTTTTTTAAAATTTTTGTCTCATTTCTGTATCAGACATACAAGTCTATATATATATATATGCAGTTTCACTAAATACTTTATTTCAAGAGAGGTTTTCTGTGGTGTACTTAATATGCAGGGGTGCCAATAATGTTGACCACTGTAACCTTATTATATACATATAATATATATTTTAATAAGACAAGCATGTTTATTTGCAGGAGAAATGGTGCGGCAAGCACGGGTGCTAGCTCAAGCAACTTCAGATCTGGTAAACGCTATGAGATCTGATGCGGAGGCTGAGCTGGATATGGACAACTCTAAGAAACTTTTGGCTGCTGCCAAGCTTCTAGCGGATTCTACTGCACGTATGGTGGAGGCTGCAAAGGTAGGTTGATAAGTGAGGAATGATTGCTTCCAGTATTAGAGTGCTATTACATTAGCACCACTAGCAGCTTAGTGCTAATTACCAATTACTTTCAAGTATAAGTCCAGTAATTAAGTCTAGATGGCAAGTGCTAGCGGTGGCTGCTAGTGCTTATGTACCTAGCCCCTTTACATATACAATGGTGTGTGATTGACGCTAACGAGGCCCATATTTACTTGCAGGGAGCTGCTGCCAACCCTGAGAATGAAGATCAACAACAACGACTTAGGGAAGCGGCAGAGGGTCTGAGGGTGGCTACCAACGCAGCAGCCCAGAATGCCATCAAGAAGAAGATTGTTAACAGGCTTGAGGTGAATAGCTTTAGTCTTCTGGCTTCATAGAAATAATTTTGAAAAGTCAAAAACATCATACAGTGACAAAAGGAAAAATGAATCCTGAGTGGCTTCTGTGACATGGTAGGGCTCTAAATTTCCAATAAGGTACATTACAACATTTGTTCCTTGATTTCTAATATCAAAGAACCATGGCTGCTCGGGGATCGGTTTTTAAGCACATGTATGTAAGCTGATAAGACTTGTTCGTCGACCTTTATGTCCTGTTACTACTATGTATTGCTTTCATATATTACAGTTGTATACACCCTGCCCTCCGCAGCACCGCTTCCTCAAGCCAATGGTCCATTTTAACATATTAGAAATTTAGAACATTACAATTGTGCTCTTTTTCCTTACACAATATTTTCTTTAGATAGTAAATGTTCATGCCATGTATTTTCAAGACATTTTATACGGCCAAACCTTGTCTAATTCCCTTTTTCGAATTGTCTGCTCTAGTGTGCAAGAAGCACAATATGTCACCAGTCACAAAATCCGCAATGTAGCTGAATGGACAGTTGGATGTTGCAGACATTCTACTCAGTCCTTGTTAAAGAAACAAAACCAGTTGTGTTACATTATAAAATGAAGGCACACTTCAGAGCCACAATATCTTTGACTAAAGCTTCATAATGAGCGGAAACGTCTCCTGCAGACAGCGAGTGTGTCCTCACCATAGAAAATGAAATTAGAAACATATTTTTATGACTGAGGAGCTTTCTTTTATGATTGCTATAACTTTTACTCTCCACTACATTTGATTGTTCAGTCATTCTTTGGTCACTGCTCTTTCGTTGCAGTAATTTGTTTCACATTCATTCTCTGCTTGATTATTGCAGGCTGCCGCAAAACAGGCCGCTGCAGCTGCTACCCAAACCATTGCGGCTTCACAGAATGCCTCCGTTTCAAACAAGAACATGGCGGCTCATCAGCAGCTGGTCCAGAGCTGTAAGGTAACTGAGAGACCGCTGGATTTAAGTTTTTACTGCACTGCAGTGATATACTGCTCGGGGGAAAAAAGGCATGCTGGATGATGATGCAGGCAGCATTAAGGTCTTAGCATCTACAAACTCTTTCACGTGATGTGCCCAGTGTGAACCTGCTCTTACCTGTAAAGAGAACAGGTTGCCAGTGGCAGACCTGCCAGTTTCTGGTGGTGTTTGGGGATTGCCAATCAAACTGCATAGTTCTGGGCTGTGATCACAAGTCCCTCTACAGGTTGTCAGGCCTTCATGTCGTGGAGTCTGTTTCTGATCAGAAATATGCAGACTAGTAGCCCGCTGGAGGTCATTTTGTAGGGTTCTGGCAGTGTTCCTCCTCACACAAAGGAGCAGATACCGGTCCTGATGTTGAGTTGATGCCCTTCAGCTCTCCTTGTGTAATTGCTTGTGTCTTGGCATCTGTTCAGTGCTCTTCAGTCTGTGCTGGGAGATAATAAACTTTTTTACGACAGCAAATATGGATATGCCATCTTGGAGGAGCAGGACTATCTGTACAACCTGATTGGGCTGCAGCTACCACCTCATGCTACCAGTAATGAGAGGGACACTAGGAAGAGGGTAATTGTAGCACACTATAATTGTCTGTGACCTTCAGCTGCAAAACCATTCCCTTTTCAGTGGCTGCTATGGAAAGCGCTGCCCCCCCCTGTCCACAAGCGGAAAATCGTAGCGATTCTCCGCTCGCGTGTGGCAAATAGCAGCATGCTGCATATTGCTGCTATTCTCCGCGGTCAGCCTATCTGTCAGATAGGCTGACCGTGGAGATCCGTCTGCTGGCTCCTGCTCCCGGGCGGTAGCTCGTGGACAGGCAGCCCAACTCTTGCTTCTCCAGTGCAGTTGTTGTTATGTTGTTTTTTGCCAAAGCAGGTGAAATAGTGAGGGTGATCAGTAAGTGGAACAAGTTACCACAGGAGGTGGTGAGTTCTCCTTCAATGGAAGTCTTCAAACACAGGCTGGACAAATATCTGTCTGGGATGATTTAGTGAATCCTGCACTGAACAGGGGGTTGGACCCGATGACCCTGGAGGTCCCTTCCAACTCTACCATTCTATGATTCTATGAAATTGATTCGCAATCACTCATGCTCCCTAACTGGACAGATTGATATCGTGAAGCTTAAAGGATGTAGGCTAATACTCTGATGCTTAAGTGTCCCCTTAATCTTGATCAGTATGTGACTACTGCTCTGGCTTTTATCTTATCGTGTATTTTAGTTCACGAACCTTTGAAGTCAAAGTTATGTTCATGTTACTTTAGGGCTGAGAAGTGTGATGACTTTCTGTGAGCTTGAAACATGATGCCGTGATACACTGCCTTGTGAAGGTTTTTCCCGCATTACAATCTGCAATTAAAATTGATTTCTTGAGGTTTGTGCCATTTGATTTACGCAACATGATGACCACTTTAAGAACTTTTTTTTTTCTTTTAAACTGAGGCACATAATAAAGGCAAAAAAAAAGGAAAACTTTATGCACAATTATTCACCCCGCTTGAAAGTCAATACCTTGTGTAGCCACCTTATGTTGCAATCACAGGTGCCAGTCTCTTGGGGTCTGTTTCTGTTAGTTTAGCACATCTAGGTATTGGATATTTGCCCATTCTTCCAGGTAAAATAATCTTCAGGTCATGGCACAGGGGGCGGATACGTTTGCACCATATTGTGAATACAGCAATAGTGTATCATCTGTAAAGTATGCCTATCATTTCACAAAACTGACATGGGATAGAGATGGATGTGTACGGTTTATGGGCTATTATTCACTGTTTGTTGCTTGGTATATCCAATAGGAACCCAAACGGTATTGCACTGAATTTATAGTTTGTGTCCCTTCTTATAATCTGAAGCATGTTAAATAATGGGTATACTTAATTTTTTTTTTTTCTGAAATCATGCCATTCACAAGTAAAAACATTCTACTATTCAGGGAAGATAGGGATAAATGAAGTATCATCCAGTCTCCGTTGTAGAAGACAAGTTGTCTCTTCTCAGATTAGACTTTTTCGGTTCCCCCTCTTCTGTATTATTGCTTATGTCTTACTATTCGATGAAGATAGACATTTAATGGTTTATACAAATGCAGACTGTAGATTGCAATCGAATATCTCACTAATCATCTTTTGGAATTGAATTAAAATGCAATGCCAGGTGCAGTGTTTCAGTTTGTCGTTCTGCTTCCAGCCGTACTAGAAGGAATGCAGATTGAGATTTGGGGACATTTATCAGAATTAGTGTAATGGAAAAATGGAGCAGTGTCCATTGGAACCAATTCATCTTCAAATAAAAACCTATGAAAAATTACAGCTGGAATCTGATTGGTTGCTGTTGTGAAGTCTGGCAGTTTTCCTTTACAGTAGTTTTGATAACATTTACCCAATGTATGCTATTTAATGCACAGAACAATTGGCAATATGTTATGTGAAATGTGGATAGTGATATGCACGCCTCTTTATTAAGATTTGCAAACTGTGTTTCTGCAGGCTGTGGCCGATCATATTCCCCAGTTGGTACAAGGTGTACGAGGCAGTCAAGCCCAGGCGGATGATTTGAGTGCACAACTGGCTCTAATTGTTTCCAGCCAAAACTTTCTGCAGGTAAGAGACGGCTCCTTTTCTTATAGAGCATCTATAAGGTCGCTGGTAACGTAGTGCTCACTCCCGCCGATAGCGCTTGCTTATTAGTGCTAATTCCCTGGCTGAACTTGCAAGTCCAGATGCAACCCAGCTATTGGCTCTATAAAGCCAGCATTAGTGGCACTTATATAATGGCACCCTATATCGTTACACTTTAAATATAGAAGTAAGGATGATCTAAGCGTTCAGGTGACTTTTCAGAATATTCTGTCAAGGGTGTGTACGTGAGGAATAATAGTAATTTTTCCATGATATCTTTTGCATTTTTTTATTTATTTATTTTTTCTTCCCTTCTGTAAGCTCTACTTCTAATTGACACTTTTTCCTTAGCTCCATACATTATACACATAGAGTAGAGGAGATCTTGCTCAACTGTTTCTCTGTAGCACACTTTCAGAAGCAGCAGCTTGGAGGACATTATACAGCAATACTGAGCAGTGTAGCTGTGATTTCAGCTGTAGAGTGAGATAAAATACTTAATAGAAGTTGTGTCTCTCCCTTCAACACCTCTCCCCCCTCCCCCCCCCCCCCCCCCCCCCCCCACACACACACACACACTCCATAGACCTCTGTGGATAGCAGCTGTAATCTGATCTGTCAGTGTAGAGTTCTATGTATAGGTTTCACCAGTGAATTGTAAGTGATCATTTCAGGAGGCAAGGGAAAGCGAACAGGATTTTAATAGGTGGAGGAAGAGGTAATTTTACTGCAATGAGTTAAAAGTTTATCTTTGTACTATTGATTTATGAAAAAATTAACATTTAGCTATGCTTTAATCCCTTAACACCACTGGACATATAGTCCTATGTGTGCGGGGTTTATATGAAGGTGCTAGTTGTCTGTGGTGATAGAAACCCACCCGCAACAGCCACGATTGGCGCTGACACTGATTCCGGCTGTTAAAGGGGTGGTCTCGCGAAACCAAGTGGGGTTATACACTTCCGTATGGCCATATTAATGCACTTTGTAATGTACATTGTGCATTAAATATGAGCCATACAGAAGTTATTCCACTTACCTGCTCCGTTGCTAGCGTCCTCGTCTCCATGGTTCCGTCTAAATTCGCTGGCAGCTTGCTTTTTTAGACGCGCTTGCGCAGTCCGGTCTTCTCCATTCAGCACGAGCCGCTTCAGTGTGCTCCCCGCTACAGCTCTTCTGCGCATGCGCAGACGAGCTGTCACTGCTCGGGAGCGCGCTGAAGCGGCCATTCTGCACCATCCTCTGTTAGAGGAAGGTGCAGAAACTGGAGCTGCCCAGCGGAGAAGACCAGCCCAGCCCAGCAGCCCCGAGAAGCGTCCCAGGTAAGTGATGGGTCGGGGGGGGGCTGCCGCTGCGCCGGGCTGCGCCGGGGGGGGGGGGGGGGGGCTGCCGCTGCGCCGGGGGGGGGGGGGGGGCTGCCGCTGCGCCGGGGGGGCTGTCGCTGCGATGGGGGGGGCTGTCGCTAGGCCGGGGGGGCTGTCGCTGCGCCGGGGGAGCTGTCGCTAGGCCGGGGGGGCTGTCGCTGCGCCGGGGGAGCTAGCGCTAGGCCGGGGGGGCTGTCGCTGCGCCGGGGGAGCTAGCGCTGGGGAGCCGGGGGCTAGCGCCGGTTACCTGCTGTCTGGTCGGCGGCTGCGGGGCGTCTGGTCGGCGGCTGCGATGCGTCCGGTCGGCGGCTGCGATGCGTCCGGTTGCCATGGAGACACAGCTGGCGGCGTCTCGGGAGCGCGCACGTCGGGCTGCAGCGAGCGACGGGGAAAGAGCCGGCGGCCATCTTGAGGAAACTTTTATAACTTGCTGAAACGCTGGAACGGTAAGTACGAACCAGCTAGAAATGTCATTTACAGGGGGGCTTAGTAATGTGTGTTTAATGGGGGGGACTGGGCAAAAAAAAAAATTAACTGCTTCCTCGAGACATCTCCTTTAACCCGCTAAACGCTTCTATTGATTTTGACAGTTGCATGTAAATGCCCTGATCATTGTTTGGTGGTGCTGAACGGCCCTCCGCGATGAGATCATTGCAGCTGAAGGCCCCTAGGGCATTCTTGAATGAATGCTTATGAAGGCATTTTGACAGACAACCCAGGGTATTATAATGTAATACTGTGGTCTTAAATGATTGCAAGTTCAAGTCCCCTATGGAAACGAAAAAAAAAGGTAAAAAATGTGCAAACAATTTTTTTTTTAAAATTAATTTATTTTTAAAAAAATGATAAAAAAAAAGCAAATGTTAAAAAAACTCCCATTCTAATAGTATAAATAAAAGCATTTTTGTATTCTGTAAAATTTCTATCTATCAAAGTTACACATTATTTATGCCACACGGTGAGCGTAGTCATTGACATTTTCACTAGAGAATTGGTTTACTTTACAAAAAGCCATCCCTTTTGAGTTTAGCCAGGAAATCCACTTGATTTAAAAAAAAAACAAAAAAACACAGTCCTGGTGTGTGGTAGAGTATGTCATGCGGACAGTCATGGCTTTTTGTAAGCTCTCAGTATCAGATTATGCAGTAATGCTGTAGGTTAGGTCATGTACTTTTTTTCTTTTTAATTCATTTCATTTTTATTAGTAATAATGATGGATTCTACAACTTTTTTTGAAATATGGACTCCTGATGCTGAAGCCCTTGTTTGTTACCAGTCATCTGCTACATGTTCCCATAATGCTTCTAATTTATGTGACTAATGGAGTCACCTGTTTTACATGTTTACAATATTTTCTTGTAATTTATGCTATAGATAAGACAAAATGATCCTTTTTTCAATACAGCCTGGAAGTAAGATGGTTGCTTCTGCTAAAGCTGCTGTACCCACAGTGACAGACCAAGCAGCTGCCATGCAACTTGGTCAGTGCGCCAAGAACCTTGCTACCAGCTTGGCTGAGCTGCGAACAGCTACACAGAAGGTGAGTTAATAAGGTTTTTGTACCTGTCTTGGAAGAGGATGATTAAGGAGTTAACGTTGTTTATCATCCCATTACTCAGGCTCACGAAGCTTGTGGCCCTATGGAAATCGATTCTGCCCTGAATTCCGTCCAAACGCTTAAGAATGAATTGCAGGATGCAAAGATGGCAGCTACGGATAGACAACTAAAACCCCTTCCAGGGGAGACGGTAATTACTATGCTTTTAACTTTACAGTCTTGCGGGTTAATCACTTTCCCTAAGGTATATGCCATGATGAGGTAGTTACACATTTATGACCTGGCCAAAATTGGCTGTTTTTTTTGTTACATAATTGTAATTTCTGCAGCACATTTGGGTTGTCCTGGATTCTGTAAGTTATTTAACTACAGAACAAACCATGTATCGCAGTCTGTCTCTCTGGTATCAGTACATTGAAATTGACGTGGAAGTAGTTCCAGAATAAAAACTCTAATGACCAATGCAAATCAAACTCTGCAGAATAGCACTGATTGGAATGACTATTGTTTACGATTATTCCCCACATTAAAGGCTATGGATACATTTGGGGGAAAGACCATCATTTTTACACTTAAATGCATGTATTTTGATTTAAATACTTTTTATTACATTTCTGTGCAGCAAAGAGTAAAAACATTATAAACCTCTCAATCATTAAAAAGAATGAAGTGGACCGGTAATAAGAGAGTTGAGGAGGCCACTGTCACACACACCGCTTTTTCTGCAATTAGTGCGGTGTCAGGAGCACGCGGTACAACGCTCCCATTGATTGTAATGGGGCTTCTCAGACCTGTGCTCGAACGCGATTTTTGAGCGCGGTCGGTCATATTTTTCAATGGTTTTTAACACATCCCATTACAAAACTGGGGTGAGTTAAAAAGCGTTGTCAAAAGCTGTGATGTGTTTAAAAATGCCGCCTTCAAAACGGCAGTAAAATGCTGCGGTTCTGAGCGTCGTTTAACTGAACGCATGTGTGAGAGTGGCCTAAGTCTTAAGACAATAAACTGCACGATGTAAATATGTACTCTAGAAAATGTACATTGCAGAAGAAGGTCCTTTTAAAAAAGCAATTTCAACAAGAAGTTTAGGGGATGGGAGACAAGACTGGTACAACAAGTAGTGGAAGGGGGGATGCATGTATTTGGGCTGACAGTAATTGTTACCATAGTTTCCTTAAAAATGTTGCAGTTTGTCGTCTTCACACCAAAGTGTGTAGACACTGCAGTCTAAGGGCCTCGTTTTTCAAACCAGTCAAAGTAAAAAAAGGCTTTCTTGCTCATGCCGTAGCAGCCAATCACAACAGCTTTCATTTTCCAAGTGCAGGACATTAAACAAAAGCTGCGCTTGTGATTGGTTGTAATGAGCAACAGACATTTTAATTTTTAGACCATTTTATGAATGTCCTCATAAGTGTTGATAGCTCTGTCATTGAAGCTGGACTGACAGCTTAGTTTCCCTTTGCATTCTCCTGTCCTGTTAGAAAAAGTAGAGCCTACAATCATGGCAATACCTCTTTTTGTTAAAGTGCTGTTTTGCAGCATTTTTACATTTATCTCTGATCTTAGGAACATTACAATTTTCTGAAAGTGTTTGAATCCTTATCAAAGATGAATTAAAAGAACAGGATAGAGGTTGATACATTCTGGTAGATCCTTTTTTCTATACCACACATTATCTCATGTTGCTTACATTTTGTGGATCTGCAGCTGGAGAAGTGTGCGCAGGACCTTGGCAGCACGTCGAAGACTGTTGGCTCCTCTATGGCTCAGCTGCTGACATGTGCAGCTCAGGGGAATGAGCATTACACAGGTAGGAATTGATTTGTTTTAATCCACAAAAAAATTGTAGAATTGCTCTTATTTCCATATTTATAAAAGCACACACAGCATTGGCGCGGGCTATTCACTGTAAGGCACTAAACAAAGGGGAAGAGCTGGAGTGCTGCATACACACGGTGCCACCTGCTTGACACAAAGCAAATAAAACCAAAAATTTTTCATCATGTATGCTCTCTCCAAATATATGTTAGACTTTAATGGACCTCATAACGACTCGATCATGAGTCCCCAGATGTGTACTATCAAATTTTTTAATTATCCGCAGCAGAATCCTGCATGTGAGGATTGCGCCATTAGGTTCAATAGAACCTAATAGCTGCGTTAGTCCGCCACGGATTTGCGCTGCGGGGAACGCGGCATAAATCCGGTTGTGGGCATTAGCCCTCTGACAGTGTTTCCCTATCTTTTTCGGCTTGCAACATATCTCAGGAAAAAATGTTATCTTCTGGTATCCCTACAAAAAAACCCTCTTCCTCCCTCCCCATGCCCCCCTACCCACCCACCCACCTCACTAGGGCTTCTCATGGCACAACAGGGTGTTGTGGTGCCGTGGTTGGGAATAACCTCTCTGAGAAGGAGACATGTAAGATAGAAGCATAATAAACACTCTCCCCCTGCTCCCCTTGCCTCACTGCACTCCGGACAATCCTAGTGACATAGAAATGAGAAAAAATGATAACGCAAAAATAACTAGCGCTGTACTAAGCGGCCTGGCCTACTCTGTGTTGACTCACTCATCCCACCCACTCTAATGACACAACATGCATATATTCGCCCAACAACCATCTGATGTCTATGGCAGTCTTTCTAAGACTACAACATGATCCAAAGTAACAGAACTTTGTTTGCTTATTGCCCTCCAAGTTGTTGGAATGATTTAGCAACTACTTGGATAGATGTAACACTTCTCTTTAGCTGCAGCTGTTGCTCTTGATCTTTTAAAGACCTTTCCTAGAATAAGTGACTAACTTGCTATACATGGTGATAATGCTGAAGATATGTAATCAGCGGAGTTTTGTTATCAGCCCTTTTAATTCTTTGCCGTATCTTGAGTTATTTGACACCTCCATATGGCTCATGCAGGATTTGAGTTTGGTCTGTGTTAGAGAAAGAATTATGCTGTTTCCTCAGTTTCATATAAAAACTTATAGATGTAAATGAATCTGCAGCCAAATAACCGGTTTTTAAAGGTAATTTATTCTGAGAATAGATGCCAATTGTGATTTGTAAAAGGACATATTTTTGTGTGATCTTTTTGTGCACCTTCATTCCTGCCTGAGTAAATCTCATCCACATGCTGCTGAATGTGCACAATATGTACCAGTGGGTCTGACGAATAGTTGAGTACAGATTTGGCAGCTTCTTTCAAGGATCCTTACTCACCTCATAAAATCAGGCACATTTGGTGTCCATTTAAGGCAATGAGCAGTACTAAACTCTGGCAGTGCCGAATCGGCTTTATGCACATTATTGCATAATAAAGATGGATAGAATAGATTAGGGAACAGGGGGGATTTGCTTTTAATTTGTTGAAGCTGTGTCTTTAACCCTTGTGTTTGACTTTCTGAATATGATCATATTTTAGGAAAATCTATACGCTATAATGATAAAATGGATGGAAGGGTATATTTTATACATGCAGGTGTATGTGAGGTAACATCTTAGTCATTGCATAATGAAAAGATGAACATAATGAATAGTTTGCTATTATCTTTTGTCTTTCAGTTCTTCACAATTTCAAGATCTTTGGTAGCTGTCAGTGGATAGTTACGTTCTTGATTACATACTGAGGCTTCAATTAGGGTTCTGACTTCCTTCTACTACATGACTGAGTTTGTTATAGTTTATGCATGTAGACATTGTACTGTAAGCATAGATGGGAGTATTAGGCCTTTCAAAAACTCAGTTATGCTTCTGTTGTTCTGCTCTATTACAGGATAGCAATGAAAGTTATATTATTGCCGGACACAAAGTGCACTTGAAGGACCCCATATGCTATAATGGGGTCTGTCGATTTTCTGTAATGGTGCTCAGCATTTTACAGGAAGAAATAATACTGCGTGTTGCACTATTTTTCCAGTAAAAGACCCGAGCGCCTGCAGGGACGAGCGCGTACTCACCCGCGCCCGGCGGCCCTGGCTGTTCCATGTGCCGGCTGCCGGGCAGCCGGCGCATGCGCAGACTGGAGCCGGCGGGCGGGTGAGTGACATTTCTGTGCGGGGCTCTGCGATAGACATAGGACATGCCGCGGTTTGTTTGCCGCGCAAGATTTTGCGCGGCCAAACCGCGGCCGTCTGCATAGGATTGCGTTTGTTAACGCAATCCTATGCAGGCTTTGAGCGGCGGAAATCCCGCTGCGGGATTTCCACCCATGTGCAGGCGGCCTGAGGCAGAAACTTTTTTGCAACTCAACCCCATTTAGAGCACAAATCTCTCCCTGCCCTAGACTCTGCTGTGGAGACGGATATCTGTGGCTTAGGCCGCCTGCACACGAGCGTTCCGGATTACGCCAGCGGATTTTCACGCGCAGGAGACCTGCGTATGGCACCTAAATGTGCTTGCAGATAGGTGCGGATGCGTGAAAAATCACGTGCGGATATATGCGGATGTGCTGCGTAAAAAAGCGCACGGAAAAACCTGCAGCCTCCTACTACGCCTACTTCCTCTAATGTCATAGCAACCAGTGCCTTCATCCGCAGCTGCACTGCAGATGTACTGCGTGAAAAAACACGTCCATTGACTTGTATTGGAGTCTCCACGCACAGAATCCGACCCAAATTAGGACATGCGCGGTTTTTTTCTAGTGCGTGAAAATCCGCGATGCAAATCCGTCCGTCTGGGGACAACTGCAGATCCCCATAGAAGTATATTGGCTGCGGTCAGGGGCGGACAATGTGCTTAAAATACCGTGCCAGAAATTCCGCCCGTGTGCAGGCACCCTTACCCTGATGCATTATAACAAATTGTCACTTGTATGAGCAGGATTGGGTTAGGTTTGTGAGCGCCTTGATTTAAACAAGGACAATTCCATTCACTAACTGCAAATAGTAATCTTGAATGTGGTAGGTGATTGGCACATGTATATTAGAAGCTTGCTAACCTCTCATTATATAATTAAGCTATATTTACATAAGTATGGAAAATCCCTTTAAAGGGAACCAGTCACGTTGAAAATGCAGTCCATACTGCAGTTATAGAGCAGGAGGAGCTGAGCAGATTGATATAGGTTTATGGGAAGAGATTCAGTATACTTTGTAATTAATATATACCCCGGCACATTCTGGGGTTAGAGGTCCTGCGGGCACTATTATCAGTGATTTGACAGCTATTTCTATATGCACAGTGCTACACCGCCCACTGGACCTCTAAGCCCAGAATGAGGCGGGGTATAAATTAATTACAAGGTATACTGAATCTTTTCCCACTCATCTATATCAATCTGCTCGGCTCCTCCTGCTCTATAGCATGATGCCTGCAACTTAGACATCATCATCCAGCTGACAGATGCCCTGTAAAGGGTTAAACAGTAAAGTTCTGGGCATTTCCCAAAAATTCATCTAGTGTATGAGAACAGAGAAAAGGGAAAGTTAGTAATCCATTTGTGAGAGCCGTTTTCCCTTCTGCTATCCCCTCGAAGGCCTCACTTAGTTTATTTTTCATCATATTCAGTTATTCTTTCCAAGTGACTTAAATCATCTGTTCAAAAACGAATACATTAGTCATCTGGCTTATATGATGTAACTGCGTGCATGGAAGATAAGTGAGCCTGATAAATTACTGTCGTCCTAGAAGAATTGGGACTTGGGCAGATGAACATAAATGACTGTAAAATATTAATGAAGTAATCTACAGATGCAGCTTAGATACCCAGGAAAGGCTGGTGAGACATCATGGCACCAGTGTATCTTCCAGCTATAGAAGCAGATGAAAGCGTAATAATGTGTTATCTGGCAGAAGTGTTTCTGATCTTAGTCCAAAATGGGAGTGAGAAGAAATGGTCAAGATAAGTGCAGTGTAACAAGCAGAGAAACCGAACTAAGAATGCTGAGCGGCTTTAAGATATGTGGATTTCTTCCATCATAATGGTGTGATACAAGGATACCATTTACCTACAATAGTGTAATCTGTGTCTACACTGGAAATGTAGAACACGATACATTCTGAATAAATTGATGTGATTTAATAGGAAGCTAACCACTTGTTCACTTCGTATGTTTTCAGAGTTTTACTGTAGTTTGTTTCAGAAACAATTGTTTCTGGGGGCGTATGTACTGTTGAAATGCAGAACTGATGTCTTCACACGCCATAAGAACACAATATAATTCCTTTCCTTTCTGAACAATGGGCTCTGTGTAATGTGCCTCTTGGTGTGCAGCCAGCATTGGTATTGCTATCTTATCAGTGTACAGCTTATTATAAAAAGGTGTGTTCTTTTCTCTTGAGGTCGCATTAGCTGACATAGGCCCCACTAGTGTAGTTGTTACCAGCACAATTATTTGTTGGTTTGGTTATTTAATATGATTGTTCCTTGAAACCCCACAGAGACTGTGGCGGATATGAGAAGTTAGCAAAAAAGAAACAGAAATCTACAGAAGTCTGTCTTCTGAAGAGCTCTATACACAAAGCCCCCACATAAGCATATACAATGTATTTCCAGCTTTATTTTTCTGATACATTCGTTCATGTAAAGCCAAAGTGCTTTATGCTAGGCCCGCCCTCTGTCCCCTCACAGTGCTTGCGAGGGACCCTTTAATAGTAATAATCTGCCTCTAAATAATCAGCTATCCCCTCTACATAGTGACGTTGATTACAGTGCAGTTACCTCCAGTGAGCGCATCTGGTGTCAACTCTGATTAGGGTCATTCTCTGTCCCTTTTCTTCTCTATCCGTGCCCAGGCCGCCCCAATGACTCCTACTGACCACAACCTGTCTCTGCAGAATTTGAGACACAGAGATCTTTGGCTCCTTGCTTTTCTATTCCCCTCCCTGCATTTTTCACACCTCTACACAACCCATAGTCCCCTAGGTAGTAATTAGGCCTTCCACAGTAAGTGCTAGTTTTAGTGCCCTCCCACGCAGTAAAAGTGCTCCCTTATCTGCCCCCATGCTATTCCTTCTGCCCCCATAAGTAATAAGGGAGATCAATAACGGCACTAGGCAAGGTTGTCCCCTGTCTCCCTTCCTCTATATATTAGTGATGGAGATGTTAGCGAATGCACTGAGAGACAATCGCAGTATCCAGGGGGTCAAGATAGGCTGTGCGTAACATAAGGTTGCTCTGAACGCAGACGATCTGCTGATATACGTCACCAACCCTAGAGTAGCACTCCCATGTATTCTGAAGGGTTTTAAGGAGTTTGGCAAGCTAACTAACTTAAAAGTCAGCCTTAATAAATCAGAGATACTTAACGTAGCATTACCTAGGGAGGAAAAAGAAACAGAATTAGCGTTCCCCTTTGCCTGGAGGGAGGATGGGATCAAGTACCTGAGGGCGGTGATAAACAACCTTGGTAATTTCTTTAAGAAAAGCTACAATCCGTTGATCACAGCCCTAGAGAAGGACCTGGATAGAGGGAAGACTCTCCCACTGTCTTGGTTTGGGATGATAAATACAATTAAAATGAACTTCCTCCCTAGGTTCTTGTACATCTTTCAAATGGTCCCTGTAAAATTAACAGAAGCATTCGTGTCACGGATTCGACGTCTGGTAATGAGATTTATCTGGGGTAATCCTAGACCCAGACGGAACTGGAGGATCTTTACTGACCCCAAGGAAGAGAAAGGGATGGGT
Source organism: Eleutherodactylus coqui (assembly GCF_035609145.1). Taxonomy (NCBI): domain Eukaryota; kingdom Metazoa; phylum Chordata; class Amphibia; order Anura; family Eleutherodactylidae; genus Eleutherodactylus; species Eleutherodactylus coqui. The sequence continues at coordinate 206,282,882 of NC_089838.1, read as the reverse complement.
GTCACAAACTTTTCATTGTATCATAGGGCATCCTTGACCAAGTGTGTTTTAGATCTGCTTCATGGTAAAGCGCGTAAAAGATGGGCTGAAGCGAAACGAGATTCAGCGCCGTTTCGAGGGCAGGGATATGTCTGGACCATGCTGAAAGACAACAATGAGCCTTATCTGGGATTCACAGCGGGATAAAGCTGATACTATTGTTTCAGCTCTATCTCGCTCCCTGATGACAAGCTGGGTATAAAGAATAGAGCAGTCCAGCTCTGTTCTCCATACCCGGCACAGAGCGCTCCGTGCAGAAAACATCTGGATGCAGAAGACAAGCGGGGACTCACTGTAGTTGGCTGGGTATAAACTTTTTACATTTATCAGTATTAAAGGGGTTGTCCCGCAAAATGAAGTAAAGGTAAACACTTCTGTATGGCCATATTAATGCACTTTGTAATATACATCGTGCATTAAATATTGGCCATACAGAAGTTATATACGCATGCGCAGACCAGCTGTGCGGCGCAAGCGCGCTGGAGCGGCCCCTTCAACGGGACAGAAGAGGCAGACTGCGCAAGCGCGTCTAATCGAGCCGGGTGAAGGATTCGGTCGGCGCCATGGAGACGGGGACGCCAACACGGGGGTAAGAATATAACTTCTGTATGGCCAATATTTAATGCACGATGTATATTACAAAGTGCATGTATATGGCCATACAGAAGTGCTTTACCTTTACTTCATTTTGCGGGACAACCCCTTTAAATCTTTCAACTAAGTCACCTGCCAGCTTGCATAGGTAATTCTCTACTCCATCCACTAGGACATCAATAAGACTGGATAAAGGCACCAAAAACTGGAAATAATTCCAATATTTTTTTTTTCCTTTTAAGACTTGCCACTGCTGTTTTTTGTGTGTTTTTTTAAATGTAATTTACATATAGCTAAATCTTTTTTACTTTCTGTAACTACTTCGTGGTTGATGGTAAATGCACATCAATCCGTGATTTTTGCATAAACATGCTTATTTGATATCTATCATTTGGTATAACAATTTATTTATTGTTTCATGATTAGGTGTTGCTGCAAGGGAAACTGCACAGGCTCTGAAAACCTTGGCCCAGGCAGCTCGAGGGGTTGCAGCTTCTACTAGTGATCCACAGGCTGCAAATGACATGTTGGATTCAGCCAGAGATGTGATGGATGGGTCAGCCAAGCTCATCCAGGAAGCCAAGCAAGCACTGGTTGCACCTGGGGATGCTGAGGTCCAGCAGAGGTTGGCTCAGGTCAGGCATTGTCTGCAGCTAGTGAGTAGCACCCACATAGATTATTGGCTAATTCAGAATTATAACTGGAACCTTAGTAAGACTTGTACATTTCTAATACCGAATTACTTAGATTTAGGATAATTTATACTCGTATTCATGCATTTTAAAGGTGGTTTATGATTAGATATAAAATGTCTCTTTTAGAGTATACAAAAGAGAACAATTCCGTTAAAATGATTGTGTCTTGATATTACTGGTATATGCTTGTTATGGCGCCCCCTGATGTTCATTCAGATTACCCCTCTCAACATCCACCTCATGTGTCCAATGCTGATGATCACATATGATTGGTAGCTCAAACATCCAGATGTTTTTGTACACAAGCTATAGACTGTTTTCTGAAACTCTGCAGACCACTGGATAAGAATTGGAACACTAAGGCTGGGTTCTCACTCACCGGAATCCCGGTGGAAATCTCACGGTTTGGCCATAGCAAAAAACTGTGAGATTTCCGTCACACTTAGACGCGGGTTTTGAAGCAGTCCGGCCACTTGCTCTTCCGCTGTGGCCGGCGCTCCCATTAAGGAGAGCGCGGCCGCAGCGGAAGAAGAAAAAAAATGAACATGCTGCAGCCAGCGAATCCGCATGGCAGCGCTGGCTTTGCCATGGCAGATTCACCATCCCATGTGGATGAGATCATTTCTCAGAAATCTCATCCACACGGCTGGCCAATCCCGGGATTAGCATCCGGAGGTGGATTTGCCGCGGCGAAATTTCGGACGGAATTTCCGCGGCAAGTCCACCCAGTGTGAACCCAGCCTTAGATGGGCTTCTCGCCAATGCTGAACACATTAGGGGGACATTGTGATAAACAGAAAAGCAACAAGAGGTGCCATGCCTTATGTGGCAGCAATATCTAGACCCAGGAGCATTTTTAAAATGATTCCAATTGAAAAAATAGTTTTGTGTGATCTAGCATAGATATCTAATATATCATTTTGGGTTAACCCCTTTAAAAAAGGTTAACCATTTGTAACCTATTGATGGCTCATACTTGGGATAAACCATCAGAAATTAAATTGTCAGTGATCCGACACTGGGATCACCACTGATCAGCAAGCTAGTGTGCTTAAGGGGAGAAAAATCCATAAAATTATAGGTACTTTGTGATACTTAAGCACTGATCTGATTTCCGCAGGAAGCAGACTACTCCACTCTTTCTGCAGTGGCCAAGCTCGGTATTACAGGCAAAGTTCCTATTGAACTAAATGTGAATTTGCCTGTAATACCAAGCTTCATCACTGCAGAGAGAATGGAGCTGTCTGCTTCCTGCGGAAATCGGTTCAGTGCAGAAATGTACTGGCTCAGTGAACAGCTGAGCAGCGGGAATTCCAGGCTGCTGATCTACTCTGCAAGTAGGCTACCAGTAATTTACAACTGGACAATCCCTTTAATTCTTGGCAAGCCTGTATTCACAGCTTACATGAGCGAACTGGGAAACCACTATTTAGAACTGTTCCTTTTACAAATGGGCAATTTAATAATACAGAAGGTAGTTGTGGTGATCACAGATTTTTTACAGCTTTCCTCTTCATTTTGTAAGCAAAGGCAGGTTGTTTTACAGCTTCCCGTATCCTGTGGACGGAACACAGACTCTCAATAAAGTAACCGGTTATCTCTTTTAACCTATCTGTTAAAGTAAATGCTTACATTCCCATAAAATAACTATTTTGGAGCATCTTTCCTTAGAACGGTGTGCTTCTTTTGTTTTTCCTCCTGGAAATATGACTAAATTAAATTGGGTGTTACTATTCACCATGTCAAAGGGGTATGTCCCTTCACAAAAATCACCTGTCCAATCAGCACTGACTATATGTAGGGTCTCAATGGACTAAACAGTTCACTTTTAATTTCGGTATTAAATGTTTATCTAATGTTTTTCAAGGTGGCTAAAGCTGTGTCTCATTCACTGAATAACTGCGTGAATTGCCTTCCGGGGCAGAAGGATGTAGACATGGCTCTGAAGAGCATTGGAGAGTCTAGCAAGAAGTTACTTGTGGACTCGGTGAGTGTCTGCTTCTGCTGTTAGTGCTTTTGGTTTGGTTTTCTTCTCTTCTGATTGTGGCAGTAAATAAACTGAGAATATGACCTTATCAGTAATTTGTACGTTTTTAGCTTCCAGAGCTCTCCTACAGGTATAATAAGAGACATAGCTTGTTGAGACCCTGGGCTCAGCTTACAACCCTAGGAATGCTGTAAAGCCAGTACTGTGTGAAGAAGAGTTCTCTCTTCATGATGGCTCCTGTATATACCACTATTCAGTTACACATTTGGTTACAGTCCCTTCTTTAAAATGACAATGACATCTTTGAACTGTCCCTTTAGCTTCCACCCAGCACCAAGTCTTTCCAAGAGGCACAGAGTGGATTAAACCAGGCAGCGGAGGATCTGAACCAGTCAGCTGGTGAAGTGGTCCATGCTTCCCGGGGGCAAAGTGGAGAGTTGGCAGCGGCTTCTGGTAAATTTAGTGAAGATTTTGATGAGTTCCTCGATGCTGGAATTGAAATGGCTGGACAGACACAGGTCAGATTTCTATTACTCAGTCCACATTTAATGGGGACTGTAACGCTGAAACTTTTATGAATATCCAAACTGTTAACGTCTAATGCAGTTTTCTTGCTGGTTAAGGCTTCCTGTCCATTGGCGGTATTTCACTGCGTTACCTGCGGCGATAATCCGTACGCAATGAACGCTTTCCATAGGATAACTATGGAAAGCGCAGCCCGATGTACACTAGCGTAAATCGCAGCAATTTTCTGCTCGCGTATAAAAATCATGGCATACAGTGATGAGCCTCCACGCACACCCCCGCGACGTCATCGCTCCGCCCCCTGGTGACGTCAGCGCAGATCTTAACACACTGACAATACAACCAAGCTTTTATTATGTCAGACACAACTCAGCTGTCCTGACAGGAGACACCGACCTACCGCCACCTCAGAGATCTGGCTGGCTGAAGGACCTGCGGTGACTTCACTGCTGTGAAAGGAGCCATTCTGGAGTTTGGTAGTACTGTATACTGGATAAGCCTACACAAACTACCAGGGCCTGTGATTATGTCACTATCATGTGATTACTTGTGTGGGTGGAGCAGGGATCACATGACAAGGAGCTGTGTGTGTCATGTGGGAATCAGGATGGATGTAGTAGAGCTGTGTGTGTAATGTGTGAAGTCAGCATAAATTAGTAGAGTTGCATGTGGCTGTTTGTCTAATGTGTTGTGTGTAATGTGCATAGTCAACATGAATGCATATAATGTAGCAGAACGCTGTCTATGATATGCATGTCATGTAGCACAGCTGTGTCTGTTCTGCGCATGTCATGTAGTAAGCTGTGTTTGTAGCATGCACATGTCATGTAGCAGAGCTGTGTCTGTGAGAGGCATGTCATGTAGCAGAGCTGAGTCTCTGACGCACATGTCCTGTAGCAGAGCTGAGTCTCTGACGCACATGTCCTGTAGCAGAGCTGAGTCTCTGACGCACATGTCCTGTAGCAGAGCTGAGTCTCTGACGCACATGTCCTGTAGCAGAGCTGAGTCTCTGACGCACATGTCATGTAGCAGAGCTGAGTCTCTGACGCACATGTCATGTAGCAGAGCTGAGTCTCTGACGCACATGTCATGTAGCAGAGCTGAGTCTCTGACGCACATGTCATGTAGCAGAGCTGAGTCTCTGACGCACATGTCATGTAGCAGAGCTGAGTCTCTGACGCACATGTCATGTAGCAGAGCTGAGTCTCTGACGCACATGTCATGTAGCAGAGCTGAGTCTCTGACGCACATGTCATGTAGCAGAGCTGAGTCTCTGACGCACATGTCATGTAGCAGAGCTGAGTCTCTGACGCACATGTCATGTAGCAGAGCTGAGTCTCTGACGCACATGTCATGTAGCAGAGCTGAGTCTCTGACGCACATGTCATGTAGCAGAGCTGAGTCTCTGACGCACATGTCATGTAGCAGAGCTGAGTCTCTGACGCACATGTCATGTAGCAGAGCTGAGTCTCTGACGCACATGTCATGTAGCAGAGCTGAGTCTCTGACGCACATGTCATGTAGCAGAGCTGAGTCTCTGACGCACATGTCATGTAGCAGAGCTGAGTCTCTGACGCACATGTCATGTAGCAGAGCTGAGTCTCTGACGCACATGTCATGTAGCAGAGCTGTGTTTGCCACGCGCATATAATGTATCAGAGCTGTGTTTGCCACGCGCATATAATGTATCAGAGCTGTGTTTGTACCATGCGCATGTCATATCTGGTCAGGCGCATGTCATGTAGCAGAGCTGTCAGGCGCATGCCATGTAGAAGAGCTGTGCCTGAGACGCGCATGCCATGTAGAAGAGCTTGTGCCTGAGACGCGCATGCCATGTAGAAGAGCTGTGCCTGAGACGCGCATGCCATGTAGAAGAGCTGTGCCTGAGACGCGCATGCCTTGCAGAAGAGCTGTGCCTGAGACGCGCATGCCTTGCAGAAGAGCTGTGCCTGTGACGCGCATGCCTTGCAGAAGAGCTGTGCCTGTGACGCGCATGCCTTGCAGAAGAGCTGTGCCTGTGACGCGCATGCCTTGCAGAAGAGCTGTGCCTGTGACGCGCATGCCTTGCAGAAGAGCTGTGCCTGTGACGCGCATGCCTTGCAGAAGAGCTGTGCCTGTGACGCGCATGCCTTGCAGAAGAGCTGTGCCTGTGACGCGCATGCCTTGTAGACGAGCTGTGCCTGTGCTGCGCATGCCATGTAGCAAAGCTGTGTGTCTGTGATGTGCATGCAGCAGTCAGTGCGGCCAGGACATGTCTGTATTGTGCTGTGCGTGTAATGTGTATAGTCAGCATGAATGTATGTCATGTAGCAGAACTGTGTCTGTGCTGTGACGCGCATGTCATGTAGCAGAGCTGTGTCTGTCACGCGCATATAGTGTAGCAGAGCTGTGTTTGTACCATGTGCATGTCATGTACCAAAGTGGTGTCTGTCGGGCGCATGTCATGTAGCAGAGCTGTGTCTGTAACATGCATGCCATGTAGCAAAGCTGTGTCTGTGATACGCATAGCATGTAGCACAGCTGTGTGTGTCTATCACATGCTCATGTACCACAGCTGTGTGTGATGTGCATGTAGTAAAGCTGTGTGGCGCACTGTGCCACCAGATACGCTGGTAGTACAGTTTCCTAATAATTACTAGTGACTGTATATGGAGCAGTGACCATGCGTGGGCACAACTGTTTCATTCATTTCTATGGGACTTCTGCAAACGGTCAAATACAAAAATTCTTCTTTCTCTGGCATAGTTATATAATCCATATAAACCATCCCAAGCATAGCATATTTCATACAACCACAGATGTTGTAATATACTGCATATGGGGGTGTGTGTAATAATATTATGGAGTGTTTTCCAGAATCAGTCAAGCTGCAAGGAATTATTTTAGAGAAATTAAGAAAAAGATGAAATTGTAATACTGCAAAAAATTTGATTAAAATGTTTTTTATGCTTGAACTTGTTTAAGCGGAAGAGATGGCATTTGACTTCATCGTGAATCCAATAGATGCAGTAGGCTTCAACGGATATTGGCGATCACGTAAAAGTTGAAGTTTAATGTTCCTTTCGATTTGGGCCCTGTTAAGGGGTCTAGTTTTCAAAATGGGATTATTTGTCGGGGAAGGAAGTGTGCTATGGGGCGTAAAGGGCCTTTGAGCCAAATTTATTTTCTGAAAGCTACCGGCTGCTCCTTTTTGGTTTGGGCCCCAGTTATGCATATAACATAATATAAGGGTCACAACGGGTATGTTTGTAAACACAGAACAAACAGGAGTATCCATTTGGGGGTGCAAATTCTCGTTTTCATGTGCACTATAGAAAAAAAACTGTCTTTTAAAAGGGCATATTTGCAAAAATATTAATTTTTTTTCTCCTCGAAATTGCATTAGAAACTAGGGGGTCAAAATAATCATGACACCCCTCAGTGAATACATTAAGGGGTGTAGTTTTTTAAAATGGGGTCATCTGTGGGGGTATCTGACACCTTTGCAATCTTGGCTTGGTGTAGGAAAACAAACATTGATTATTAACATTTCAAGGAACATTTTAAATGGTTTTAAATATCTTAAATGGTTAAAAAAAAATCCAGAATAAAGTAAACAGATCGAAATATATATCTTATCAAAAATTTATACCGTATGTTTTTACATATTTGATATATTGCATTTGAAAAATGTGAGAAAATTACAATTTTCTTCCCCCAATTTTGGCACTTTTAATAAATATACAATAATTCTGTTGGTCTATTATTACCGCCTAAATGAAGTACAATATGTGGCTCCGTCACTAAGGCGCAAACCAGGCTTCATCACGCACGGTTAAGTATCACCTTGTAGAAATATAAACAGAAACAAAGGGATTTCTACTTCATTAGAAGGCGTAGTAAAATCTTTTAAAATGGATATGACTCATTTTGGAGAAACACTCCTAATATATTTAATGTAAGTTCATATTTAGTGACCAATGAATAAAAATAACGGAGGCTGGCACTTAACCTACATAAAATGTATACATTTAGGCCTCATGCCCACGGCCGGGTCGGATTCCCCCAGCGAAATATCGCAGTGGAATCAGGCGCGGTGTCCCCAGAGACCCCATACTCTCCTCTCCGGATCTGCCCCGTGAGCCGGGGTGCATACGCAGTGCAGCACATGACGCGGATTCCCGAGATACTTCTGCAGTGCACACTGCACAGAATATCACGTGACGGGCGGCTTCCATTGACTGCACTGGAAGCTGTCTGCGATTCCCCACACAGAATAGAACTTGCTGCGATTCTCCCCCACGAATGGAAAATCGCAGCTGATTTCCGCTCGTGGGCAGGGGAGAATCGTTTACCACAGCAGGTCTATGGATGGACGTTGTTGCGGATATTGCAGTGGGTGTCTTAACAGCGAATTCTGCAGAAATAAATCTGTCCATGGGCATTCATCCTAAATGGGTTGCCTGCCCACTTTCTGTTTTTACCATTTTTATTTAGTTCTAAAATAGATCATATAATTTTCTAATATATGTGTAATTAAAATTCTGTCCATATATCGATCTTATAACAGTGCAGTGGCCCTATTTGCACAGTAGAATGGTATGGTCCATAGTAATGGCTGTAAATTATGTGACTACCAAAACTGTTATGTGCCTCTTGGTATTTAACAGGCATCTAATAGGTGACTAGTAGTTTTTTGAGGCGCAGAACAATATTAGCAGCTCTGGCTTCTAATCATTTCTGGTACCATTTAATGTGCTGTTCTACTGTGCAAATAGGGGCCACAGCACTCGTATGACGGTAGAATCTTAAATACATGTATATTAGAAAATTGTACGACTTCCTAATCGCTAGTTAAATAAATAGAAACAGCAAAAACAGTAGAAAGTGGACAACCCCTTTAAACCCAAGCCATGTGGCTGCATACCTGAACAGCACCCTAAGCAGACATTGCACTAACCTACTACAAGCGAGGGGACCATGCTAAAATTAAATACTAATTTCCATGTGTGTATTAAGGGGAGAGAAATACATGATGTGGAAATAAGGGAAGAAGAATTAACAGTGCGCAGGTTATTAGAGGATATGTCTTCTCTCCAGACAGGTCTGTTTTAATTAATACTTGTATTCTCCGTGCAATAACAATTCTGGAGCATTTTTAGATCTGTGTTGTCATCTCGCTGTCATTCCTACTAAACATTTATGAATAAACTGACAATTGAATGAAATCGCTGCTTATAATATAGGACTTACAGGAACACAGCCCTTTGACAGGGGGGATGGTGTCAGTTTATTCATACATTTCCAGAAAGGATAATGGCACAACACAGAAATATAAGCAAGAATGTTCCAGAATTGTTATTTTCCGGGAATACAATTATTTACTAAAACAGACAAGTCAAAAGAATTCTTCTTTAAGTGCATGCAGACTATGTGTTACTGGAGCCACGAGTCATATAGAAACATAATAGATGGAGGGACCTTTGTTCATGGTGCCCTTCTGTGAGCCAGAAGTGGTTGATTTGGCCCATCCATGCACTTCATGAATGGCCACCATGTATTTCTGCAATTCCAGTGCAGCGGGCTTTTCCTACCTCAATTACAGAAGGGTTGTCTTCATGTAAGAGGTCATTTAGTTATGAGTTGTAGTATCCAGGTTATTTGAAGTTTTCTCTTCAGTATTCGGTCCTCCTAGAGGAAATTGTTACGAAATTCGTTCAAACTGTATTTTTTTTTTTTCCATATTTTGGTGATTGTCACTTTAATTTTTTGACCTGGCATCAGTGTTAATTTGGTAAGTGGATAGGACCTTAAGGTTGAATTATGCATGAGGTGTTTACAATGAGATCAGGCTGCAAACATTAATAGTTTAAGAATTGGATACTAGGACCTTTATGTCTGACACAAGTACTTGTCTATTTGGAAGCACTGGGAGATCAAGAACTAGAAGTGGCAGAAGCCTCTACATCAGGTCATAGTGTCTCTCACCTATGTGTATGCACGGTTTCTATGGATTCAGCTAACACCTCACCTATTGTTGCAAACTTTTACAGAATAAAGACGACCAGATTCAAGTTATAGGGAACCTGAAAACCATCTCCATGGCCTCCAGCAAACTGCTCCTCGCTGCTAAGTCTCTTTCTGTAGATTCTGGGGCACCAAGTGCCAAAAATCTCCTGGCAGCTGCTGCAAGGTGGGAGTCAGAAATCACATTCGCTGTGTAGTAACTTATTGTTCGGATACTCGGTCATCTTATTGTTATACGTCTTTCCATTCAGATTTACAGATGTTCTTGGCATACCATGCATCATATAGTTTCATGTTGCCTTCTGTTCCTCTTGCCCTATATATACTATGTTTCTTCTTTTCTATTCTCTTGCCATCCTTTCCTATATCAACAGTTTGAATTCTATGCAGAATTGTATCATCAGCCTTCATAAAAATGATGCCTGTGGACCTGCATGCATAACGCAATCTTACTAACTCGGCTCTGTGTTTTCAGGGCCGTGACTGAGAGCATAAACCAGCTGATAACCATATGCACCCAACAAGCCCCGGGACAGAAAGAATGTGACAATGCTCTGCGGGAGCTGGAGGTCTGATATTTGATTTAAGCACTTGTTATGCCACCTGGAAATCCATTATATTTACATCAGCCACACATGATCACAGCAATAAATGTGCCCAAAAATCGTATTCTCTGTACTGGTGAAAAATAGATGGATAAATTGACACTTTCAATGTGCAAGCATATTTAAGAGGGAAAAAAATAGTTTCTTTAAAGGGGTATTCCCATCTCTAAAGGATAGGGGATTCTCTGCCGATCGATGGGGGTCCAACTGCTGGGACCCCCCCACCAATCCAGAGAAATTTCCCCAGAGTTTCTCAACATATTGGCAGTGGTAGTTGCACGCATGCACAACTGCACTATTCTTTAGAATGGGACTGCCAGAGAGAGCAGGGTTTAGGTGTTAAGCAATCTTTGGTGGTTCCAGTGAATGGTGCAGTGGCGTGTGTGCGCAACTACTTTGCCCCAGTGTGTCTCACTGTTACAATTTCAAGCAAAATATAAAATGCAAAGCAGTAAAAAATCCCCCACACTTGTGGACTTCTGTATAGATATTTAATATCCCACTGGGGTATTAAGATCCATTTGGCGCTTTCCTGTCCATGTTTATAACCACTGTCAACATTTTGGGACACACTGAAGGCAATTTTGTCTGGAATGCAGGGGAGCCAGTGGTTAGTCTTTCATTGTCAGGGTATCCCCTATTCTGTGGCTAGGGTATAAGTTACTAAAATAGGAATACCTCATTAATTCTGTCCTCAGGCTTTTCTAGAAGAAATGTGTTTTGTAAACCTTCCCGTAACCTAAATGAAAATGATAACCCATGAATAAGTGCTAAAGATTTTGCCCACTTGCCTGTGGGGGTAGAGCTCTGTGCAGTTCCCTCCTCCAACTGCTCTGGAAGCTCAGGCAAGGGTCTTTTCTCCCCTCTGTGAGCAGCATATTGTAAACCAAGAAAATATTGTGGGAAGGGAAAAAACTACACTCAGCCTTTTAAAGCTGGTGAGCGAAGATCGAAGCTCCGTAATAGATACTAGGCTATTTATATAGCTGCGGATTTCTAGGTATTGGAACAATGCCCCGGCCAGCTGATGACCTTGTTTTCAGCTGCAGTCCCATGGCAGAACAAAGGGGCTGTATGCAGATAACAGACCACCTGCATACAGGAAATAGAGCCTCATTTACATGCAAATGAAGCTAATATGGACACTAATGGGCATTAGTGTCCATTAGCAGCCTATGCAAAATGATCTCATACTATCATTCTCCCTATCTTTTGAACGAATTTTGAGCGATCATCTTTGCGTGTAAATGGGGCTTAAAGCTGTCTGGCCCTGGGCTCTTCCTCACTTTAAGATCCTTTTATCATCCTCGCTAATTCATTGTCTGATCTAGAGCTTAGGGAATCATCATTTGGTATTGAGGAGGGAGCGTTGTGGACTTAAGTAATAGCAATGCGATTCTGCATCAGGGGAGAAATTGTATGTGAATGTTCCCCTCTAATATTGTATATGGACTCATTGTACATTCAAAATTCTTATAGAATATCAGATGTTGCATGGACAACACCCCTTTTAGAGGAGTTAATGGAGGAGAGCTATGAGTGAGGGGTTGTCTGATTGATAGCTCTGGTGAGCAATCTGACACATTTTGTCTCCGTCTCCGTATTCGTAATACTACTTACACATCTTCTCTCAATAGCTTAAGGTCTTCTGGTCCAAAATGGAGAGAACCTGTTGCCGTATGGTGATCTCTGCTCAGGAGCCAGAACTGTTTTATTTTTTCATTGACCTAGTTGTGTGAGTGCTAATTTTTTGCGGGACGTCCTGTAATTTCTATTGCTGCCATTGCTTTTTATTACATTTTTGCTTGGAGACCGGGTGACCAAAAAAGTGCAATTCCGGCATTCTTTGTTTGTTTTTCTCTGATGATGTCCACCATGCGGTCCCCCAGCTGCCACGAACCCTATCACATCGCGGGGGGTGGGGCATATGGGACCCCCGGACATCGGTTGGGGCATTTAAATGCCGCTGTCTGAGCTATTGCGGGCAGGTAAGAAACAGCCGTCACTCGCATTGTATAGAGCAGGGTCGACCTGCAATCCCCATCCATACATAGCCGGAACGTGCAGGACGTAAGTGTGCATCCTATGTCTTTAAGGGGTTAAGTTTTTGCAGCCTTTCTTTTTTGAGTCTAGTGCCATGGGTTATAACGATTCTCCATAAAACACATTTTAGTGCTTCCTTCTGTATAGGAGCACTGGCATTGTCAGACTAATGAATGTTTGTAAATTCTTTAATGGCTCAGCAGATTGCCTTACATAAACAGCATGATTAAGCTGATTATCGTTTAGTCTCTAAGAAATGAAAAATGCGTGACTCCTACAGTCAACCTCCACAAGGGGTAGATCAGATGCACGACTCTGGGTGGACCGGGACCACGATCCACAAATCTTAAAAGTACAAAAAAACTCTTCCGGAAATGGTTGAGTCTTAATCTGCACCACTTTCTTATGCTGCCTGGTACCTGCATTATTGTTTAGTCTCTGGGTGTATCCCCTTCTCTTTTTAGTAGGAGCTTAAAGGGCTCCAGAAACCAGGGATGGTCTGACCATAAAAAAAAGTCCCAATATAGCACAAGGGAGTCTGATCTAAATAGAGAATGTGAAATTAAAAATCTGATCTGAACGGCTGTAAGAGTTATGAGGCATGAGTAACTAAAATCTTTTAAGGTGGGGTGAAGAATCCTCCTTAAATCTACTAGTTTGAGGGACAAAAGGTTTTTCCTTAGTTTACGTATAGCTATGAAGGACTCTGCAGTAGAGTCCAGAGCTGCATCGAGCATAATATTGAAGACACCAAGGCTTGGTTGAGAAAGGTAACATTAGCGAACGTCAGTGTTGACGTGCCTGGCATATTTTGAGGAATAGGTTACGACACCCTGTGTCGATCTCAGATGTGATGAGACTCTAAGAAAATTGTTTTATGTATGGCTATTGATACTCAACCCAACTTTTTATGAGGTTGCAGACCATGGTACCAGATAGTATAATAATTTGATGTACATCTAGAGACACATGAGGCTTTGAAGTGTATCTTTTGCAGCTTAGCCACCATTGCTTCTTTTTGGTATAACCTATATTAAAGTGACACAGCATTTTCATTATAGAATACTGTTGTTAATGCTCCTTTTAATGCGGTTAATTTTAAGATGATAGTCCCTGTTTTATATGCCCTACTTGGTTATATGAATTGGAATCGGGACACCCCAATTGGCATTCCTCCCATGAGCCTGAATTTAGAGCTGTTCTGATGGGTTTTGATCCCTCTTTGTGTTTAAAAGAATGGCCAACCATGTAAATGGTTATTATGGAATATTATATTTTCCCTGTAGTGGAGATGTCTAGCTAGCCACAGCTTCTCCCAATCAAACTCGGCTGTTTGCTGGGGGTGCCCATCGAGTTGTGGGAGCAATAAGCTTAGGAAAGATGCAAAAGTTGGAAATGATGTATCGTGTGTTGTACTAGAAGTAAAATTATAAAAGGAGGCTATTTTGACACTTCCATCCTACTATTTTGAAGGCTGATCATCAGTGGTGCAGGCTTTATCACAGTATGTAAAATCATGTAATCTTTAGTTTTGGGGTTTTTTTTCCTACTACTTTATACTCCTAGTGACAGTGGTGTGTTTATATCGTTGTTATAGTTCACTTTGTAGACTGTCTACATTGTGTTCTATCAAGGTTTTTACAGGCTTGAAGAATATGTATTGTCGTAATTTAATTCACATGCTCAAGTTCATAATTGATAGCTTTTTTATTTAACTTCTTGCGTTTGTGTTTAGTTTTATCCTTGTTCTTTGTTTCAGACTGTGAAAGGAATGCTTGAGAATCCAAATGAGCCGGTCAGTGACCTGTCTTACTTTGACTGCATTGAAAGTGTTATGGAGAATTCAAAGGTAAAAACGTAATGTTTTGCATGATATCCACTTAATCATATAGTTCCTTAGATTATTAAAAAAGACCTCTACAAAATGTCTTCCAAGATCATTATTTTATACTACAGCGTTGATTAACGTGAAGATAAAAAAACCCTATGAAGCATTTTTATAAATTGCCTATTTGACTCAATCTGCTATAAATGGCTTATTATAATGTTGACATCTTAAATACATCTAAACCTCTTTTAAAGCTATTCAATGAATAAACCATCTGTGGTAGAAAGACCTATTATTTTAAATTACCATAAAATCTCCCTTCTTTGTGAATGGTAAAACCTTCTTTCCTCTGCTTTGTCATAGGCTTTGGTATGAGATTGATTGATTTCTCTATTGCTATTTGTATAAACTTATCATTGTTACTGGATTTCTTCAATAGATCCTTGGAGAATCCATGGCAGGAATCTCTCAGAATGCAAAAACTGGAGACTTGCCAGCTTTCGGAGATTGTGTGGGTGTAGCCTCCAAGGCTTTGTGCGGTCTCACCGAGGCCGCTGGACAGGTAAAACATTGCTGGACCTATAATGTCTTTTTTTCACTTAAAGGAAAAGTATAGAAGTTGAAACCACGGCTATAATTGTAGAAGCCACCCCAAAAGTCTAATATGTATAGTATGTATGTGTATGGTGTGTGTACAGTGGATATAAAAAAGACTACACACCCCTGTTAAAATGCCATGCTTTTGTCATGTTAGGAAATCCCTCTAAGATGAATCATTTCAGATTTATTTCTACCTTAAATGTGACCCGTTATCTGTAGAATTCCACTGAAAAACAAACTGAAATAATTTAGAGTGGAAAAATAAAAATAACAAAACTAAAATACTGTGGTGCAGAAGTGTGATCACCCGCCTATATTTGGGGATGTGGTTGTGTACAGAATTGGCCAATCACATTTAACCTCATGATAACTAGTAGTCAGCACTCCGCTGCCATTATGTAAAGTGATTCTGATCTCCCACATATAAAGTTCAGCTCTTCTTGGAGGATTTTCCTGACATTTTCTTAGTTGCATTTTTCTGCAAACACTGTAAAGAGCTCTCAGCAGATCAAAGGGATCTGATTGTTGAAAGGTATCAGTCAGGAGAAGAGAATCAACAAATCTCCAAGACCTTACATATACCAGGGAACACAGTGAAAACAGTCATCTAGAATCGGATTCAATTTGGCACAACAGTGACATTATTAAGAACTGGACTTCCCTCAAAAATTGATGAAAAGGCCAGAAGAAAATTGGTCCAGGGGGCAACCAAGAGGCCTACAGCAACACTAAAGGAATCTCCGCCAAGTATTGGTTGTGTAGTGCATGTCACAACCTTCTCCCGTATTCTTCTTGTTTGAGCTGTGTGGGGGGGGGGGGGGGGGGGAGCAAGATGGAAGCCTTATATAACAAAGAAAAACATCCAAGCCTGGCTATGTCTCGCAAAAGTATGTGGGAGAACGTGTTCTGGTCCGAAGAGACAAGCTTGACCTTTTTGACCATAATTCCAAAAGGTATGTTTGATATGGGAATGATATACCGCTAGATGAAAACGAAAAGCTGGCAGTGGCTAGAATATTATATCTGGCAAGAAAATTGATAGCACAGCACTGGCTGGATGAGACCCCTCCTGATCTAGCGGAGCTTAAAAAAAATAAAAAAAAGGCACTCAAATTATAATGTGGGAAAAAAGCATTTATTGCAAAAGGAAAACGTTAAAGAAGTGTTATAATATATGGCTCAAATGGCTGCATGCCTTCGGTCTACTTGGTAATGACTTGCTTAGAGGATAATGTTTAAATACTCAATGGAATAACTGCCCTGGGAGTGGGGAGGGAGAAGAGAGAGGAGAGGGAGATTGCTGTGTTAACCCTTGGATTCCAGGTAACAGCGAACAATACTTACTACAACAAGCCCATATATGATGATGGAAAAACAGAGGACTCTAGCGATGTGCTAAGACAGCACAAGAAAGACTGATGAGATATGTTCACTTGGGGGACTTGTTTTTTGTTTGTGTGTTTTGTATTGTCTGTTAAAAGTGTCTTTGTACACACAAAAAAACCTTTTTATCTAATAAAAAAAGATTTGAATCAAAAGGTATGCTTGGTACAAAGCCAACACTACACATCACCCAAAGAACACCATAAACCACAGTGAAGATGGTGGAGGCAGCATTATACTTTGTGGATGTTTTTGTGCTGCTGGAACTGAAGCTTTAGTCAAGGTGGAGGGAATTATGAACAGTTCCAAATATCAGTCTATTTTGGCACAAAAGCTTCAGGCCTCTGGTAATAAACTGAAGAGGAATTTCACCTTTCAGCACAAGAACGACAATGTTTTGGAGTGGCCCAGCCAGAGTACAGACCTGAATTTCATTGGAAAAATGTGAGCTGACCTCGAGGGCTGTACATTTAAGATACCCTCGCAAGGAAAAGTTGGCAAAGATTGCGAAGTCAAGATGTGCTATGCTGATAAACACCTACTCAAAAAGACTGAATGCTGTCATAAAATCAAAGGGCACATCAACAAAATATTTTTAGGGTGTGCAAATTTGTGGAACCACATTAATTTTAGTTTTTTTTTACCCCCCCCCCCCCC
Source organism: Eleutherodactylus coqui (assembly GCF_035609145.1). Taxonomy (NCBI): domain Eukaryota; kingdom Metazoa; phylum Chordata; class Amphibia; order Anura; family Eleutherodactylidae; genus Eleutherodactylus; species Eleutherodactylus coqui. The sequence goes on along the minus strand of NC_089838.1, from coordinate 206,265,920 downwards.
CCCCTTCCCGAAAGATTTCAGTGTGTTCTTAAATGGAATTGTACAGATAGTCAGTCTATATCTGTCTCCTCCTCCTTTTTGTCTCCATTATTATTGCTGTTTTCATTGACCTGGTTTTAATTATTTTTATATATACATTTCTAATCTTTTATCTTTTTATTCAGGCAGCCTACTTGGTGGGCATTTCAGATCCCAATAGCCAGGCTGGACAGCAAGGGCTTGTTGACCCTATTCAGTTTGCTAGAGCTAATCAAGCCATCCAAATGGCATGTCAGAATTTAGTGGATCCAGCCAGTAGCCCCTCCCAGGTAAGAAAAAAAACTATTCTAGATTGACATTTAAAGGGGTATTCCCATCTGAGACTGATCGATGCAGCTCCCACCTTTAGAACCCAGGTCTGGCTCTAGAAAAAGCCCCCTGTTCTGGGGTGATCAAGATTACGGAAACACCCCAGCAGGGTCTGCCTTACCATGTTTCCGTACCTCCTAAAAAAGTTAATGGGAGTTATGGAAATGGTATAGCACAACAAGCTGCGTTCTTTGCTTAGCTCCCAAGTTATGGAAGTTATATGCTGTGCGGTTTCCTTAATTCCTATTCACATCTATCAGAGATAAGAAAACGGTGTAAGACAGCTGCTTCAGCTGTTTCCATACTTACCTGCCATGATGGACAGCACATACATGCAGGTATTCTGATCTCAGCCGTGAAAGACTTGGATGGGAATACTCCTTTCAGCCTATATTACTCATGGATCCAAGAGAGGTTTTAAACACAAGAACTGCATCTATCATGAAGCCACGTGTTATCAGTGATGGAGCTCTCCAGTAGGGAGCTGTATTCTTCACTGATCAGCAGTTACATTAACAGTAGTAAATATGTATGGGGAATCTGAACTGCATAATAGTCAATGAGGTTTATAGTAACAATTTGAAGGATGATCATAATTTCCTTGTGTGCGGAGCAAGTGCCATATATTATTTATACAATGGATTGAAATGAATAAGTAGAGATGAGCGAGCGTACTCGGAAAAGCACTACTCGCTCGAGTAATTTGCTTTATCCGAGTATCGCTGTGCTCGTCCCTGAAGATTCGGGTGCCGGCACGGAGCGGGGAGCTGCAGGGGAGAGCGGGGAGGAACGGAGGTAAGATCTTTCTCTCCCTCTCTCCCGCCCGCTCTCCCCTGCTCCCCGCTGCGACTCACCTGTCAGCCGCAGCGGCACCCGAATCTTCAGGGACGAGCACAGCGATACTCGGATAAAGCAAATTACTCGAGCGAGTAGTGCTTTTCCGAGTACGCTCGCTCATCTCTACGAATAAGTAATAAATGTAGCTGCCTTGATCCAACAGATACATTCAGATGTAGTACACACCATTTCTACCTGTGGCGCTTGCTATCAGATTCCATGATAGAAATCTCTCCGAAGCAGATTGTGTGCTCCTTTCTGTTTAATGTGTCTTTGTATTGGTGCATTTTACAGTTTGGTGTAAAATTAGTAGAAAATGCAGGACATATAATTTCACTGACTGTCAGGAAAGGTCGTGATGTTCTGTTTTATGTTTGTTGCTGGCTTTGTTTCCATTTGTTTGCTTGTTCTGTAGGTTTTATCAGCTGCCACCATAGTTGCCAAACACACCTCAGCACTGTGCAATGCCTGCCGCATAGCTTCCTCCAAAACGGCCAATCCTGTGGCCAAGAGGCACTTTGTCCAGTCAGCCAAAGAGGTGGCGAACAGTACTGCCAACTTAGTGAAAACTATCAAGGTAATGGCAATGTATACATCAAACCGTGCATTTGCTCATTCTTTGTACTAACGTTGCAATAATGTATTCTGTTGATCATGTGAAAAGTTATTTTGTTGTGAATGGCTTTATTATTTTTTTTCTGCTAAATTGAGCGGAGTATAGCAGGCCTAGTATAACTTTTATTTAATAAGCTGCTAGATCAAATCTGCTAATGAAAACTCCACAAAATGTAGAAAGAGGAAATAATATTCAGCCACGTTTTAGAGCACTCCTATCTCGCTCACCGCATTCTAGCTTCGATCTCTTGCTGTATACTTTTGGTTTTTGTCCTTGTTGGAACGACTTTGTCCATGCATTTTGTTGCTGCTTTAGCTATACTTTTCCCAACTTTTATCTGGATCAGCATTGTGGAATAACATGTTGACCTCATTGTCAATACCCATCATTTGTACATCATTATGTTTGTATAATCTCTTCAGTATTCAGATAGTGGTTGGGACGTGGGTGCAACTAGAGGGGAGCGGAGGAGTCTTCTGTATACTCATATGTTGGTCTTGCAGTTGGTGAATGCAGTTTCCGGAAGCCAGAATGTTATTTTAACCTCTTAGGAATAAGTTTTTTGTGGCATAAGGACCATGCGATTTTCATCAGTTCATTGCCAAAACCATAACGAGTTTACATAGCCTAATGAGGGCTTTTCTTTTTTGATGAATTGTATCTTTCAATGGCACCACTCTAGGGTACATATAATGTGTTGCATAACATTTATTACATTTTTTTGGAGATGAGCTGGAAAAACATCCAGATGTTTCACCATTGTATTTGGGTTTTGTTTTTACAGTGTTCACCTTTTGGTAACCATAACATATTCTCTTATCTGGATCAGCATAATTACTGCAATACCAAGTTTACACAAGTTTTTTGTTTGTTTTTTTTAAACTACTTTAGCACAATGAAACAAAATTTTTTTAAAGAAAAACTATTGAATCTGTATTGCCGTGTTCTACGACCCATAACATTTTTATTTTTCCAACGTCATCTGCTTTCAGTAGTGGCAACAGGCCAACGAACTGATTGGCAGGGCTCCTGAGTAGTGGTCCCTACCGATCGTATATTGATTGGCCTATCCTGAGAACAACCCTTTTTAAAAGGTGGAAATTCACTTGAAGTTTAATTGTTACTTGTTAACTGACGGTGTGATACAGTTTCTATAGTATTTTCTATTTTGTGTCTAATGCTCATTACAACATCTATAAATGCCATTTGCTGAGTTCATCTGCAAGCTTCCCTTCTAACGGGCTGCCTTCACACAGACCTGAAAAGCGTGCGAGATTTGCTCGTTGCGAGACGCACAAATATGAACCCCATTCTTTTGAATAGGGTCATACACGTGAGTGGTGTTTTCCTGCATGGCACCGCGATGTTATACAGGAAACAAATCGCAGCATGTTCTATTATGCTGCGTGCTCTCGCAGCATCCATTGTTTTCAGTGCCGCCGGTGGCAGTGTGATTCTTGGCCCCATATCGCGCTTGCCAATGTAAAGTTAGCCTTAGTTCCAGCTAACCATTTTCTATATTGGCACGTTCTACATTTTATTGTATTTGACTAATAAAGAAATGACTTTCAGGCCGCTTTGAAGTATATTATCTTATGATGTTATATACTGGATGCTCTTAATTTTGAGTGGAGCATAAAATACTCATTCATATGGATTGTTGGTAGAATGTCCGTGAATTTTTCAGGATTTAGGAGTAGAATCAGCATTTTAATCTTGACAGAATCCTGAACATGGTCTGAGAATAGATCTTTTATGACATGACTGCAAAAGTTGGCATTGTTTGTGCACATACCACACTGGGCATGCTGTACCCCTACTCTTTATCTAAATGGTGCCCATGCAACCACTTCTTCAGGGAAGTGGAATGTTGGCCGAGAATAATCTTCATCAACACTGGCACTCGGGAGAGGAATGTTAAGTGTTTATGCTCAATTATTTCAAGTGCATTTTTGTCTTTTTGAACGAATGTTACTAAAAACTGAGTAGTGTTTTTTTGTTTGTTTTTTTTGTTTGTAAAGTGTATTCATTTACTGATTTTGTGTAATTTTTACATTTTTTTTTGTTCTCTCCACTTAGACTCTGGATGGAGACTTTTCAGATGACAATCGTGAGAAATGTGGTAAAGCTACAGCACCACTCATATCGGCTGTGGAGAACCTGACTGCATTTGCATCAAATCCAGAATTTGCCAGTATTCCAGCCCAGATCAGTACAGAGGTAATGAATCATGAAGTATTCTAACTCTTTCCATGAAAGACACTCACTTTTTTCCATTTTTCACTCATTTACAGCTTGGCTCGCCTTCACCTTTTGCCTTTAAGTTACTTTAGATGTCTCATAAAACTTGGTCTCTCTAGTTCATATTTCAATATCCATCAGTTGTGATCCTCAAATGTCATAGTTTCTAGGGCTAGGAACGTCCTGCGTCATCATTCACCTTTCTTTACTGCTCATTTAAAGCCTTCCTAATATCCTTCCAAATGTTTTCACATTATATCTTCTCATTTTTTATCCTTCGCTATTTCATAAATGCAGTGGAACTACAGTCTTAACCCTTTCACTGCCAATGACCTATGTACTTAAGGACTGGGGAGTAGAGCTTTGTATTCTATTAACTTCCGTAGAATACAAAAGAATGGGTCTGCATTACAGTTTCAGATAATAATAGTACATACAAGTGTCAGAAATAAACAGTGACATAAGTTGTACCCCATTAAGCTGAGTGCTGGTGGACACATGTAACGTCTCCTCCCAACTCCTAGCCCTTGATCTCTGTTCTCCGTGAAATAATCCTCCGCCAATACAAATTATTCAAACCATGCTTGTACGGAAAAGACCGCAGCCTGTGCAATAGTACAGTGATATACAGCAAAGCTGAGAAGATTGTTCAAGCCATGAGCTATGAGCAAACAATTATGGTATTACATCATACGCCAGAATTGTTTGTATTTTTTCTTTTGTCACCCCATATCCCAAAAAAAATTAAAGAAAAAAGATAGCAAAAATTCATATATACTCCAAAATGGTACCAATAAAAACTACAGGACATCCCACAAAAAATAATCATTCGTACAACTATGTTGACGGAAAAATAAAAGTCTTGATGGTCAGAAGATAGCGGCAGAAAATAATTTAATTTTTTTCCAAAGATATTTTATATTTAAAAAAAAAAAAAAAAACTAATTAAATTTGATATCGTAGTAATCATTCCGACCGAATAAAATTATAATAAATTGCAGATTGTACACTGTAAAAACACGCCCCCCTCCCCCCTCCACCCCCATATGGCTGATTTTTCTTTCCCCATTATAGTCTGCTTAGAATTTTTTTTAAGTTTTTCAGTGCATTAAATTAGTACCATTGCAAAATACAACTCGTCCTATAAAAAACAAACCCTCAGACTGCTAAGTAGATAGATAAATAAGAGTTATGATTTTTTAAAATTCGAAAGGATACTTAACATGTAAAAAAAAATAAAGGGCTCTGTCATAAAGGGAATGTAAAATAAAGAGATCTCCGTACTTGATTCTGTTGTTTTTATTAAATCGAAAACTTTGTCACACACAGGGGGCTCGGGCGCAGGAGCCTATTTTGGTGTCTGCTGTCACCATGCTAGAGAGTTCATCATCGCTTATCAAGACGGCACGCTCTTTAGCAATCAATCCGAAAGATCCACCAACGTGGTCTAGTCTTGCCGGTCACTCCAGGATAGTCTCAGACTCTATTAAAAGTTTGATTACATCTATCAGGTATGAATACCACTTACCCAGTGACTGCTCTGTGGTTCTGGAAACGTTCATAACTTGCACTAACCAGGCCCATTATTAGGTGATATTTAAAGAGTTATTCTGGGACTTTATTTTTTCCATTGATGACCTATAGTTCATTGCCATTGATCTCTGTAGATCATTTATTAATCAGCTGATTCCTGCGGCTGCAGTCAGCACAGGAAGCAGAATGCGCTGACCATAGGACCTCAGCCTGGTTTGGTACTGCAGCACAGCTCCTGTTGAATTTAGTAATAGCTGCACCTGCAATACCAAGCTGGACCACTATAATGACAGTGGACCCAGAAATCAGCTGATCGTCAGGAATCCGGCATTCCTCAATTGATTAACTGTCCGTTATCAATTGAAACGTTCTTCGCCGTTTTGTTTTTAACCAATGGGATATTAAAGTTAGCAGTGCTAGAGAGCTGGGCTCGGCCATGGAAGTGGTTTTTGCATTTAATCACTTTTCTCCTCTCATCTAAACTTTGGAGCTTCTTACTATATTACTACAGTCACTGGTCCCATCTTATGGCATAGTAGCGACTGACTGCCAGCTTGCTGATGAAATAATGTTAGATATTCTCTGACCTTACACTCAGCAGGCAAAGCTTGGGAACACATTAGTAAGGGTAAGTTCACACGCAGCAGATTTGTTGCAGAAGTTTCTGCAACTGGAAAATGCAATTTCATTAGTCAGAATGGGTTGATGTGCAGCAGGTGCGTGAGTTTCTGGAAAACCCATCAAATGTATAGAACAATAGCAGACATGTCTCCCTCTTGCTAACATATACTTAGGGGGGTATAACACTCAGAACATGATCGCTGCAGCAGAAAAAACTGCAGCGAACATTTACCAGCTCTGCATATTTCAAATCCTCAGCATGTCCATTCATACCATGAATTCTTGCCACAGCAAGATCCCATGGTAAATCCTCCGGTAGCACATGGATTTTGCCACAAGCTTCTTGCAGATTTTCCATTGATGAAAAAAAATGTCCTGTGTGCACGTGCCCTAATAGTTACAGTGCTTTGACATGGGGACCCACAAGATGTCATCTAAAGTTATTAAGCACATTTTTTTATGGCATGGTATACAATGACAATTCACAACAGGATATGCGCGATGGGTTCACCATTGTGATAAATCACCAAGGCTATCGTCTTCTCCAATTCACGGTACACTGAGAGCAGCAGAAATGTTTGCACGGGTGTCCAGGATCCGCTATTGCATATGCACCACATTCTGAATTCTCACAGCGTGAACCTTGGACTTGACATCACCCCACAGGTAGAAGTCTAACGGGGTGAGATCTGGTGAGCACGGGGTCCGCTCCACCGGGCCGCGATGCCTATCCACTTCCCCAGAATCTGCTGATCCAAAAACCCGCAGACATCACATCCGAAATGTAAAGGGGTTGCACCATCCTTCTTGGAGAACACTGGGAATGTGCCAGCACCATTGCACAGTGATAGAAGCACTTTGTCATGTAACAGTTGCAGATACATGACGGCAGTAAGGTTACGACTATTAAGAATGGGCCCACTATTTCGTACCCCACACACCACACCATGGCTTTTTGTGTGACAACCATCTTGGAGGGATCTGTCCAGTGTGGGTTTGTGTCAGACCAGTAGCAAAGGTTTGATTTTGTTCACCTCCCCATTCTTTTAGAAGTTTCATCACTGAACAATACCGACTCTTTGAAATGTCGGTCCTGTTGCAATTGCTGTGACACCGATTTCACAAATTCAACACTGCAATCGAGATCGTCCTAATTGAAATGATGCAGCAACTGGATCTTGTATGGGGGCTATTTGTGCATAGTCAGTATCCACTTAATGGTTCGACTCGCCCTCCTGTGACAGACGCTAGGTGCTTCAGTGTGGGCTTTTGCAGAAGAACGCAAAGACAGCCATTGCTGTTGCTTTGTCTGTATCAGTTTTATTGCATCCGCTTTTTGGCATGTCCAATACAGAACTTATTTGACAAGCAATTTGCCATGACGGATGGGTGGCCTGTTAGGGTGCCGCTCATTCATGTCCACTACAATGACTAGGGTGCTGTGCTCCCCGGAGATCAGCACAATATCTGCCCTCTACTCTTGTATTAATCTCGCAGCCATATCTGTGTCTGTAACAAAGAAAAAATTGATAAAAATTTTGGCAGGAATAAAGGTATGTCACATTAAAAAACAGATTCGGATTCCTCATCAAATTGTCTATTGGAAACATATGTCACATCCCTTTCCATTTGAAAATATTGACTTGGTTCCAATATGGCAACTTTCAAAATGTATTCAGGTGTCTCCATACCTTTGTACCACCATGTGTTTTTTTTACCTTCAATTTCCCCAGACTACTTGTGTCTTTTTGGTTGGCATAAGCCAGCGATGATAAATATGGATCATAGTTATTCTGAGTTGTTGTATTTTCATCAATAACTATTTTCTATTTGTAATTGTAGGGACAAAGCTCCAGGACAGAGAGAGTGTGACCAGTCCATTGATAGCATTAACCGATGTATTCGAGATATCGAACAAGCATCTCTTGCAAGCGTTAGCCAGAATCTAGCCATGCGGGATGACATCTCACTAGAGGTATTAGTCAGTGGTTTGTGGTTTTGTCATGCCAACATTTAACCCCCCTCCCACCTCTACCCAACCAGCAGTTTTGGACAAGCTCTGTGCATATAAGCAGCAGTACGTAATGTATAAAACCCACCTTACCATCTGCAGGTTATATGCATAGATTCAATGCTTTGTATGCTTAATGAGTCGTTTTATATGATTACATGTTTGTTGATATATGATTTTGCATACATGCATTTTGTGAGCATATACTTAATTCTATGAACTTGATTTGTTGTATGCGTTCCTTCCGCCTGTCTGCTGCACATTGGAGACTCATCTCTGATACAGAAATGCTGTGAAATTTCCTCTGCAGACATTCTGCATTATTTCTGCCCCATGTAAACATTCCCATACAGACCTGAAGGGTGTACTTTAGGCTGGCTGTCCACGGGCGTTGCGAAGTCCCACGGCAGATCGCCGCCGCAGGAGCCACACATGAATCTCCGCCGGTCAGCCTAATCTAATAGATAGGCTGACCACGGAGAATCGGGGCAATTCGCAGCATGCTGCAAATTGGCCGCCGCGAGCAGAGAATCACAATCATTCTCCGCTCGTGGACATGGCGCTTTCCATAGTAATGCTATGGAAAGCTTCAGCCTGCGTGATTCACCCCCCGATTTACCGCTGGCGAATTCACGGTCGTGGACAGGGGGCGTTAAGTGGGAAATTGAGTGGAAATAATCTTCTAATTTTTCGTAAATGGACATATACAGTACATATAGTAATAGGATATCACATGAAGATTTTGCCTGACTTTTATCTTTAAGCAAGACTTGGTAAAAGGAAAAAACCTATGTGAGTGTTGATTAGAAATTGTCAGTATTTGAACCACAGATACAAATCGCCTACGTGAAATAAACTGTGTTTTGCTTTCCGTGTTTAAGGCTCTTCAGGAACAACTAACATCTGTGGTGCAAGAAATAGGTCACCTGATAGATCCTATTACCACAGCCGCACGGGGAGAAGCAGCCCAGCTTGGTCATAAGGTATATATGAAATGACTCCTTTCAGACTGTAGAATATCATATGCTACTGAAAACAATGCATAGAGTGCAATAATGATGTCCTTTATTCTTAGAAAGTCAGTAAAGGCTGGTTTCGACATGGCGATTATCGCTCAAAAAATCTCTTGAGCGATAATCGTTGTGTTCTTTTACAGCGCAAGGTGATCGCTCAAATGTTGAGTAATCACTAGAGATGAGAGAGGATACTCACTAAGGCACTACTCGCTCGAGTAATGTGCCTTAGCCGAGTATCTCCCCGCTTGTCCCTAAAGATTCGGGGGCCGACGGGGAGCGGCGGTGGAGAGCGAGGAGGAACGGAGGGGAGATCTCTCTCTCCCCTCCACTTTCCCCTGCTCCCCACCGCAACTCACCTGTCAGCTGCGTCAGCCCCCAAATCTTTAGCGACGAGCGGGGAGATACTCGGCTAAGGCACATTACTCGAGCGAGTAGTGCCTTAGCGAGTATACTCGCTCATCTCTAGTAATCACCCTGCGCTCCGAGTGTCCCCACTTGTCTTCTCCATCCAGCTGTTCCCCGCTCGCAGCGCCCGGCTGTTATACAGCAGAGCGCTCCGAGCGGGGTATGGAGAACAGTGCTGGACCACTACGTTCTTCATACCACGCCTGTCATCAGGGGGAGCGGGATACAGCTGAAACAATACTATCAGCAGTATCCCACTGTGAATTCCTGATAACTGATCGCTGATCTTTCAGCATGCTGAAAGATCAGCGATTGCTTAACAAAACTGCACGGTGTCAGGGCAGTTAGACACAATGATTATCGCTCAAAGGAAGACTTTGAGCGATTTTTGAGTGAAAATCGTTGTCTAAAAGGGCCTTAAGAAATAATATTCCTGTAGTACTGCATACACATTGTGTTCCCATATTGTAATGCACTAGATAATGGTTGTAGTATCATACAGCCTTCCCATGCTTATTTGCAAGTGCCAGCATGCTTTATACATCAAAAAATAATGAAGGATAATTGTGGCAGTGATTTGGGAGGGTGGAGGTAGTGCAAATAATTGCTGGATTTCTGCTTGTTATAACAATCCTACTCTTGAACATCAAAATCACAAAACACTATAAAGGATACATTGTAAGCCTGGCCCTACATTATAGTGCTGAATATCTGGTGTGTATGGGGCAACTCAACTGTATCAGGTATGCAGAGAAACCAAGCATATCTCCATGTCTCATGCATGGAACATTTTGAAGGACTAGGAGTCTGGCATTTGGATGATATGAAGATGGTATAGAAAATTTTGTTACATTTCAGTGTCATCGGTCCATCAAATTGTGTTAAGTTTGCTGAGCAACTTGTAAATGTTGCATTTTTTTTTTTAAACTATTTATACCAAAGAAACTGTTCATAAACTGCAGTACTCTCGGCAGCCACTAGAGGTGGAGCTAGTCATTCTCTACGTGCCTGGGGGATGTAACGGGGCATAGAAAGCAAAAAAAAACATTACAGTAGGGTGGCTTCAGTTTTATTTTTATTTTTTTTTTTTAAGTAGCAGTTTTTCACGTGCCAAAACCAGAAGTTGTTTCATTAGATGAGGGGAATGTAAAGAAAGGACTCGAACTCCACCTTCCTGCTGAATCCACTTCTGGCTTTGGCTCAAAATAGTGCATGAGAAAATTGCTGCTCCCCCACCCCTATTCACTGACAAATTTTTTTTTTTTTAAATTAACTTTTTTAAAGAGAGCAGCAACGTAAGTAGTCTTAAAAACTTGTGAATTGTGCATTTTGGGTCTGTCTCATATTGCAGGAAATGGCTAGGAACTACTGGATGCAATGTGGGTTTAGGAATTGCTAATTCGCATAGATCCATCTGGTAAAGATACTTAAGAGAGAGCCAGTATCTCCTTTTAAAGGGAACCTGACATCACCTATAAGTGCCATTAACTAAGTTATATTTATACTGTAGTTTAGGGGACTTGGGGCCCGGGGAGCTGTGCCTCATACCCAGTTCCCTCCGGCAAGTCAGCGCATGTACAGCAAGCTTGACTCTGTTCTGCAGGCTGTGCACACGCACTCCCATAGAGGCAAAGCCTCATAAGTCAAGCTGGCGTGCACGCGCTGACTTGGACAGGGGGCTGAGTGAGTTTGAGACATGACTTCCAAACTCCATGTCATCTAAACTATATGGTATGTGGTGCTTATGATGGGTTTCTTTTTAAAATGGCAAGCCCTGAGGACTTTGTTGTGGCTCTTTTTTCTTTGTCAATGCAAAAGATTTCTAGCCCAGTGATTTTATGATTCCCCTTTTATACAAATAGTTGCAAAGTGGTCTGGACATAAACAATTACCTTTCATGACCTACAAAGAAACTTTTCTTTTATTCTTTTAGTACGGTATTCGACAAGCATTACTTGTTTGTAAGAAATGGAAAATGTTTTCTTCCATAACGTAGGTCACCCAGCTCGCCCGCTATTTCGAGCCACTGATTCAAGCTGCTGTTGGTTTGGTTTCCAAAATCCTGGACCATCAGCAACAAATGACCGTGCTGGATCAAACAAAGACACTTGCCGAGTCTGCTCTGCAGATGCTCTATGCAGCCAAGGAGGGCGGCGGAAACCCTAAGGTATGGGAGCTTTAGCACTGTATTCTGCGTTTAGAATATCAATTCTTCACATCCTTTGTATGGGAGATATTCACAATCTACACAGATGGTTAAATAACAGAAAAGGTGACCTTATGTTAAATATCACATGTGGTTTGCCATTTACAAGCATTTTTCACCGTTTGTGTAGTAGGATTACGTCCTAGCCAAGGCTAGTGCATGCGTTTTACCACTAATTACTAGGCTGCTGCACCTATACTAGCAAGTATACGTACAACCCACAATTAGTTGTCAAGTGCATGCACTACTCTTGGTTGGGATGCACTATGTATGGCTAGCCATAATGATTTTCAGCTAATCATGAAAGATTCAGTCTTCAGTGACCATTAATCCCTGTATTGTAGTACGGCTAAAGTTATTGCTAGGTGGTATTAATTTCAAGCATACAGATTTTTTTTTTTTTTAGTATACTGGGAAATGGTTGGAAATGAAAGAACTGATCTGATTGGTTGGTATGGGTAGAAATGTTTGTGCATAAACTTGGCATTTTGTGTCTGTAAAGCATTTAAGTCATCTTGTCAAATGCAATTATATAATGAGTAGTGCCTCCAGAAAAGGGAAAATTCAACGCTATGTATACTGGTCAGTGTATTCTACTGATGTGGAGTAACACTCACCTGGTGCTAGGTGGATACTCCTGTATGGGAGATCCACCTGCACCTGAAGTCCGAGATGGCTGGTAGTGAAGAGATCCCATGTCCCGCTATCCAATGGAAACCGGAGAGACGTCTGGAGGGGTCGCCGAAGTCTGTTATGATGAAGACTGTGTTGTATAAATCTTCTTACAAGGAAAAACGTCCTCCGCGCTCGTCGGGTACAGTTATATCCGGGTATCAGGAGTTGTAAAGATTCCTGAAACTTTGGTATAACTGTACCCGAAGAGCGCGGAGGACTTGTCAAATGCAGAGCTCATCTGAGATGGGATAACATGGCAGTCAACAGAATTTAGAGAGGAGCGTATTGCTCTCCTGCGCCTCGGGCCCCAGTTAGAGACTTTGTAATGAGTGTAAAAGTAAGATCACTTCAATAAGGGTGTACTTAGATTAGATAGAAGAAACATCCACCATCCAGCAAGTTTTACATGTTCACTGTGAGTCTGCTTTTAAGCCCACCCTAGAAAATCTTCATAGTTTTGTTACATTCTACAGCTATGATGTCACTCAGATATTATATAGCGTCATGTATCTAATTTTCACAGGCATGCAACACACATGATGCCATTGCAGAGGCAGCGCAGCTGATGAAGGAGGCTGTAGATGACCTTATGATTACACTGAATGAAGCTGCCAGTGAAGTTGGTATGGTGGGAGGCATGGTGGACTCCATAGCGGATGCCATGAACAAGGTAAGTCCTTGTAGGAAAAGTTGTTACAGTGTGTCTAAGGGGGCTTTCTGCAGTGTCGGGTACATTTAGTACTGTGAACTGTGCGTTTTGGAGACATGTATATGATACTTGTCAGCAGGATCTATAAATTCTTTATATTAGTGCTTAACCCCATAGTGACCTGCCTATTTTGTGCCTCAGTGACGAGCAATTTTTTCATTGAATTCCAACAGCAAGATCTTTTTTTCTTTTTTTTTATTTGACACCATTGACCTAGCAGTATGAGGGCTGTTTTCTGAAGTTAGATTTAATTTATAAATCAACTTTTTTTAGTAGTTTCTGAGGAAAAGGCACTTTAAATTTGCGCCATTCACCACGTGGTATAAATAACATGATAGTTTTATTCTTTGGACCAAAACAGTAGGATGATAACAAATGTAAAAAATATATTTTCTTTTTAAATGTTTTTGTGTCTCCTAATCAAAGACCAATTTCATTCTAACTTTTTCAGTGGTACCATTTATGGGTACACACTTTTTTTCTTTTTTTAATCACTTTGTTCCACTTTTTGAGTGGTAAGATAAGCAAATTAAAAAAAACTGCATTTCTGGCACAGTTTTAAAAATTATTTTTTTAGGAAGTTCACATAGGAATAAATGACGTAATAATTTTAAGCAATTACAAATGTGGCTGACTGATTATGTGTGTTTTCTGTTTTTTTTAAATAACTTTTTACTATCATAAAGCATTTTATAAGGGTAAAAATGTGTGTTTTTCGTTTTATTTTGTTTTGGATTTTTTTTCTCTAATCTTTTCTTTTTAATTTGTTTTGTGCCACTATGGCACTTCACCATTCCATTGTTTGAGTGCTTCCATAATATACTGCAAATTATTGTACCTGTCAGTGTATATCTAACAGGTATCCTATTAGGTCCTGTCTCCTATTAAGCCTTTCCTTAGGCCCCAGCTGCTAAGGTAACCTGCATGGAGCATCAAAGGGGTAACGGGAAAACCCCTCCCTTTGCAAACCATTTAGGTGTTATAGTCACTATGCACCTGCAGCATCTAAGGGGTTAGTGAGCCGGGATTGGAGGATTCTCTCTTCCAGGCTGTTAGAGCAGGAGCTCTGCTGTTATTGGAACCTGTGCAGGGCTTATGCTACAGCGCTGTAAAACCATGGCTAGATAGCTTAATGCCCTTTAACGGCCAGGGTGAAAACATGTATTGGTAGTTGTTGAGGGGTAAAATAACTAAGTAATTCTAAAACATTTTGAAGGGTTTATATCATGTTTTTGCACACATTATTGTTACAGCTTGATGAAGGGACTCCACCAGAACCCACAGGGACGTTTGTGGATTACCAAACTACAGGTGTTAAATACTCCAAGGCTATTGCTGTAACTGCTCAAGAAATGGTAAGGAGGAGTGTCCGTAAGTGCAAGATACAAATTTTAAAAAAGCAAGAGATGTATGTCTCATAAGAGTAACCTTGTGTACTGGATCTGTGCATCCATGCCTTTTTACTATTCACCATAATTATGACTTTCAATATAATAGCTTTTACTGAAGGGGAAATTCTGAGGAGTGTATTTTTAATTTATGTACACCAGACTTTATTGTAAACTACATTATTTCTATGTTTTTTTTTGTCTTTTTAGATGACAAAATCTGTAACCAATCCAGAAGAGCTTGGGGGTTTAGCATCCCAGGTGACCAGCGACTATGGAAATTTAGCTGTCCAGGGCCGAATGGCTGCCGCCACAGCAGAACCGAAAGAGGTAAGTTTATGAATAAAAATCTCACATTAATTCTACTTTTGAAGAAAAGTACAAATAAGCTACCTTTATGTTAGCAGTTATGAAGGTGTATCTCTGATCTCATCTACTGTCTTATCTGAAGTTTTGTTTCTCTTGCAGGTTGGGTTTCAGATCAAGACAAGAATCCAGGATTTGGGACATGGCTGTATATTTTTGGTGCAGAAAGCTGGAGCCCTGCAAATATGCCCATCTGATAGTTACACTAAGAGGGAGTTGATTGACTGTGCCCGAGCTGTGACAGAAAAGGTGACCTTCGAGAAGTCTCTGCGTAGGCCAGGCTACATTGATCAGTCATTTTTTCAGTCAGAACTTTTTAAGTGATTAATTAAATACTTTTTATATCAACTAGTAGGATCATGTGTTTGAAATTTTTAAAAATCCATTGAATCATAAAATTTCCCTGCTGTAGAAGAATGAATGCAAGGAAAAGAAACAACAAAGTTGATTAAACCCTTTCCAATCCACTGTCTGACATCTAAAGCCAATTTGATTGAAGGCTGTACAGCTTCCGATGTCAGAAGACGTCCGGCAGGGTATTCTTATTGTATATTACTGGCCGCTCTGTTGTCGGGGCCTCTCCGGAATGTCACATACCGCAGTACTGGCTCTAGCCAGCAGATGGTGCCATTGTAAAATGGCAGAAAGAGAAAGCCCCCTAGGAAACCCTGAATCCAAAATTGAATTGCAAAGGGTTAAGTACCAACACTAAACACAGTCCATATGCTTCATATGTATGGCGGCTCCAGAGGTGACGTACTTTCTGATATCATTATAGGTAGAATCCTAGTTCCCCTTTTCTCTGCGTATTTGATCTGTTAGCCACCATTTTTTTCATAACTATTTGGTTTTTACTAAATAGTCTAATGGTTATAAAAAAACACACACACAAAAGAAATTTCTTTTTCTTTATAGACCCAATTAGAATTGTAGTTAGCTGCTGACAACTTATTTTATTATAAATGTGTAAGGACAAAATTGCACGCTTTTCCCGTGATGCGATAGTGCTACTAATCACATGTATGTGAAGCCCATGCTTTCCAATGGGTTCCTTCACACAAGCGATGTTTTGTAGGCTGCTACATTGTGAGTAAAAAAAAACATGGCATGCTCTATATAGCCGCGGTTTGCAATGTTTTGTAGCCCATGTTTCCCTATGGAGCCTTCCTTACTGTTGCACGAAAACGCAGTTTTTGTGCAGCGAGACGCAACTTTTACAGTAGGAAGTCCTACTGTTTGAGCCATAAAAAAAACCTTAGCTGCATTGAAAAAGCTCCGCCGCACTTCTCCTGCGCAGCTTTGGGACTGGTTTGTAGTCTTCAGCCAGCGCTTTTTTGTCAGGGGTTTCAAAAACCTGCCTCGAGGAAGTGCTGGCTCTGATTAGCTAAGCCGCGGCACTCGAGAACCAATCACAGCCATCGCATTGAATGACAGTGATTGGTTCATCGAGAGCTGCAGGGATTGCCTAAGCTGCGGCATTTGAGAACTAATCGGAGCCAGTGCTTCCTAGAGGCGGAGCTTTTGAAACCCCTGACCAGGAAGCGCTGGCTGAAGACTACAAACAAGTGCCGGGGCTGCAGAGGAGAAGTGTGGCGGAGCGGACAGCCCCTGTTAAGCAATGTATTGTGTTTTGTTTTTTTAATGCACGTAGGGCTTATCTATAGGGTAGGGCTTATATTTCAAACCCCCCTGAAAATCCCAGCAAAAGAGTATTACAAAATCGCGATATCACCACGCAATACCGCACAGTACACAGCCGCGATATTGCTGCAATTTTCTTGCAGTGATATCGCTGTTGCCTGTTTGAAAGAGGCCTAATGCTCAGGCTAATGGGGTTGATTTTTCAGCATTCCAGTGACTTCTACTTATAGATTAAGTCACTCAGATGAAAGAGGGGGAAAAAGTCCCAAAACTACGAGATACTAATGAGATCTTCAACAATCTAGTCTTAATAGTATATTATACCCTATTATGTAGGATAAGTAAGCTTTTGTGTTTTGTTATCCTTTTTTGTCAAGTTGACTCGGTGCATACAGCTATACTATTACTATTATTTATAAATGGTGTAAGGCCTTGATTATAGACAGAATATCCATGCTGATTGATTTCTGGTGTTTCTGCCCAGGTGTCTTTGGTACTTTCAGCTTTGCAGGCAGGTAACAAGGGCACTCAAGCCTGTATTACAGCGGGTACTGCTGTATCTGGAATTATTGCTGATCTGGATACTACCATCATGTTTGCCACAGCCGGCACACTAAACTCTGAGAACAAGGAATCTTTTGCTGACCACAGGTATTGTACATTAAATCACTCTGTGGTCTTGGTAGTTTTCTATTGCTTGACAATCTTACCAATGTTGAATGTTGGTGTACTTTTAGATGTGACAACTATCACTTCTGTGCTTTCACACTGTATGTGTATATATAATATATAGCTTCTGCTATAGGTACCCTCATTTCCTATATTCGCTTGTAATTATTATTTTTTGTACTTGGCACATTGGACACATTATTAGAAATGGTTGTATTTATATCAGTCACTTTAGTGTGTGACATTATGCTTGTCCTGCACGCAGGGAGAACATCTTGAAGACGGCCAAGGCTCTTGTAGAGGATACCAAGCTGCTGGTGTCGGGTGCAGCATCTAGTCAGGATAAGCTCGCACAGGCAGCTCAGTCATCAGCCAACACGATCACACAACTAGCAGAGGTGGTGAAATTGGGTGCAGCAAGCTTGGGGTCTGATGACCCTGAAACTCAGGTAAGAAATAGAAGTGTAAGTAGAGGACCTTGCACTTCCGTGGAAAATCCGAAATATGTTGCCTGGGTCTCTTACTCCTGCTTTCCTTTATGCGCCCTCCAGCTCTATATCTATCTTCAAATAAGACGTCCTGGCCAGGAAAAGATATTCCAAATGAACACGGAGCACTGTCGGGTATAGTCATGTAACATGCTTGGCCCGTGTGTTCTGTATACCCCTTCCCTTCCCCTTATTTTGCTATTCAGAGCACTCAAGTTTTTAAGGTTCCTGAAGGACCTCCACAGCTCTGCAGGGATAAATTGTGTCTTATCCATGTTTTCCACTGGTAAAGTCCTTTATAACTTCCTACCTGTTTGCTGTTTTGCTAACTTCACTTAGACTACTAAATAAAGCAGCAGTACTATTTTCTGTTTCATTGCAGCTTATGCTTCCTGAATTTTGCAGCACACTGTAATGAAGATGTACAAAGTAGCGACTTTTCTTATTGGTAGTTGCTTCTTTGTTGCATCAAAAAACCAACAGCTTAACACCGACCAGATCTCCTATGGTCTAAAACTTTTAACTAACTTTTTGTATAGCATTTCTCTATTTATTTACCCATAATTCTGTTAGGCCTCATGTCCACAGGCGAATTGGATTGCGCATACAGGAGCCCGCAGTGGAATTCGACCCTGCCTGCAGCTGAGGACACTGTGGGATTCTACTTACCCATCTGAGTCTTCTCTTTTCTTCACTGCGAATGTGTGCGGAAGTGCCGGCCGTCGTGCTGCCGCACATACACAGTGGAGTTTTTTTGTTTGTGTGTTTGTTCTTTTTAAACTCCTGCTTTTTCCCAGAGTCCGCGGTTTGTCCGCAATTGAATTGCGGATGGGCCGCGGATTGGACGGCTTCCATTGACTTCAATGCGGGATCCACACTGAAATGGAGCATGCTGTGTTTTGCAAATCAAATCCGCATGCTTTAATTCCAGTGCAGACGTCCATGATTCCCTATGACCCGGCTTCATTAAAACACCTTAAAATACATTCTTCACAAAAAGTTGCACCTCAATATAAAGAAGCAAGGAAGATTAACAATTGTGCATTGGCGCAACAGCTAATATGTTTAAGCATTTGTTGAATACAGAAAGTCAGCAAGTGAGGTATTTGGAACAATGAGAAGGTGACGATCCCTGTGGCAAGCCAAAATCTACTATACACTGACATGCCAAGTCATGGGACATGATTGAATATTGTGTAGCCCTCTAGCCCAACAAAGTGCAGCAAATCAACATCATATCAATTCCACAAGCGGAGAAAGCCATCTGGAAGCAAGTTGAGCCATGTCGTCT
Organism: Eleutherodactylus coqui; assembly: GCF_035609145.1. Lineage (NCBI taxonomy): Eukaryota > Metazoa > Chordata > Amphibia > Anura > Eleutherodactylidae > Eleutherodactylus > Eleutherodactylus coqui. The sequence goes on along the minus strand of NC_089838.1, from coordinate 206,246,859 downwards.
GGATAGCCACCCACAGCTCCGTGGTATTTGTAGGTGCCAGGAGCTCGGGTGCGAAAAGACCTCTCCAACACATACTATAAATGGTTGATTGAGCCTATGTCAGGCAAACGTGCAGGTCATACCATTTGTAAGAACTCTCCAGAATGCTCCTCACATCTATTTCGACAACTTGGTCTGGTGCATTATCCTTCATGTACCCTCACAATGATGGGATATTTTATAAGTTCATGAAGGGGTGCAAATAGTCACCAACCAGTAAACATGTTTAGGGAGACGAGTCGATCCAACTCATGCCATGAGAATACGCCCCACACTAATATTGGAACCACCACCGGCCTGCACAGTGCCTTGTTAACAACTGGGAAGCATAGTTTCATGGGGTCTGCGCCACACATAAACACTACCATTAGCCTGAAACAATTGGTACTGTGACACATCGTTAATTGATAGTTGTTAGTTCTCTAGGGCCCAGTTGGCAACCTCAGAAGCCTAGGTGAGGCTCTGTGTCAGTGTCGGGGTGTTAAGAGGCACTCTGGTGGGTCTTCTGCTCCCAAATACAATGGAAGCTAAAGAACACAGCACTGACCTGCGGGGTATTTTCTTCTGGAACCGCTGATCTGTTCACATGCACAATTCTAGCCAGATGCCGCCAAGGTGGATTGAGGAATGTTAAATGCTCACACAACTTTAGAAATAGAATGTCCCATCCATCTGGCACCCACTGCCATGCCTCGTTCCAACTCTGGTAATTCACATCGCATTGCAATGAACACGCTCGCCAATATTTAACCTCACTTGCAAGGTAACACCTCGCAACTTATACAGGTATGGGCATTCCCAAGCCGTCACCTAACACCACTTCATCATGCAGTTACATACTGCTGTCTCATGACTTTTGGCATGTCTGTAAGTATTTTGAAATTTTGAAGACCTTTCAACCATCATCCAGTGATTGATAGGAAGTGTCTACATTTATAGATCCACTTTTATTCCATTACCAAGCAGTCATTAGATGAATGTCAGCCAAATGAATGCTGCACAATATTTGTATGAGGACACCCAACTGCCCACTGACATCTGATACAGGAGCAATTTATTGAATGATCGAGCATGTTGGATATTAACAGGCCTGATTTATATTATTTTCTCGGTAGATTATGACTTTCTCCCTACTGAAATAAACCTGTGGATTCTGCTTATTGAAGCATGCCTGTTTGTGGGGAGTTGAGGAAAGAGTTGTTTGCTGAATAAGCATTCAGCTGATGGCTTTATGTGTATCCTGATCAGTTATGTGCAGAAGTGTATAAAAGTTGGGTCTGACAACTGCAATAAACATAATATAGCCAATAAAGGTGTTAAAGCCAAATTCCAGCAAGAAAGAAAAATTGTACAACAACCATCCATTCAAATGATGTAAAAGTCCCATGCTTCACTTAGTCCGGCCTTCCACTAAACCACAGACACGTCGTCACACTAAAGCAGTTCAAGGCATTGAAGATCCTAATAAGGAATCAATGTATATTTATTTTCATATTAAAAATGCACAACATTTCAGCCACGTAGGTTTTTTTTAAAGTCAAAAGTGCTTGTGGTGTTCGATGTGTGTGCCTATTTAGTGTATTCACCTAGGAATGCTCTCACGTGCCCAACGGGTTCTTAGACTACTATAGGCCCAACAGATGTTTAGTATTCTTTTCCATCTGCTGGACTAAAATACACCAGTATGCCTTCTTTTTTCTATGTTTAGGAAAGCACAGTCGTCTTATCTTATCTGTACAGTTGGAAAAAAGTAGAACTCTTAAGAAGCCACACAGAATGACTGATAGATGTCTTAAGCATTTCTAAACAGCGTCCCAAAGAATCCCAGGCAGTTTTCACATACCTTTATGATGAAGGTGACTGAGAACCTTTGTTGACAAGGTGGTGGTGTGTTAAATTGCATTAGTGAATGTCAGGATTTTCTTTCTTGCTACATTTGATGTGTAAGATTAAAACACCCCTTTTTTTTCTACCCATTACTGGGCCTATGTAAGAATAGTAACATAATGTGCAAATGAAGGTTAGACTCAGAACTTAACGCACTTGCATACATTTATGTAAAGGGTCACTCCATTGAAAAAGCATTTTTCTGTCCTTGCACTCCATACCTGATTGGCTGTCACATTGTGGATGTTTACTATGTATATCGTAGCCACTTCCTTGCAGTGCAGCCTCCTGTCTGATACTTAACAAACAACATCTTGATGCCGAGATTTCTCCCTGCTCACTTTATGCTCTAACACAGCATCACATGAGCAGCTACAGTTTGTACCATCTCTGCCTACTGGGAGGAAACTGCTGTTACCCTCTGTATTTTTTTTTTCACCTAAATGAACTTCAGATCATAATTGTACAGTCAGGAGAATGAGATGTGATCTCCTTCATTATAACTGTGTGACAGGAGTCTCTGATCACCATAAGTAACTGTGAAAGGAGTCTGTGACCCCCACTTCCCCTTATAAAGAAATTATGCTGACTGAAAAACCAACGACTTAAAAGAACATAAAGTCAAGTAAATCTGAGCTGGTCAGAATGAGATCATATGACCCATATTAATTTAAAAAAAACAAAAGAATAACTTAACACGGTTATACTAGCCGGCTTATATATATTAGGGTAGTAGTTGCATAGTGAATGGGGGGGGAAAATCACCAAAGTGTCCCTTTAATGTAATATTATGCCTTGTCAGTTGTTAATGTCCTTAAAGGGAATCAATCACACTTTAGGCTGCCCTCATTTAGTTCCGCAAAATTGCTACACCTTGCCCCATAAGTGACCAAATTACGTTGTGTTGCCTTAGTAAGGTTCCCTTTAAATTTGAGAAAATTGTTCTCTTTTATACGTTAGTCAAAACTGTTGTAAAAAGTAAATCGATCCTCAAAGAATGCTAGAAATCAGAGACTAAATGAGTTTCAGGGTGTTTTTATGTTTCATTGGTTTTGCATTAAATATTTAAAGCATAACGGAACCTATATGAACAAGGTGAACAAGCATTGTTTGATCTAAATACAAAGTATACTAGTGCTAGTATTCCAATACACATGCTGCAGAGGAGAATATTAGGAGTGCTGCGAGCAATAGTCCTGCCTGCCTTGGCACAAAATACTTTTACATTGTGTAAGCAACACAAAATTCGCATTCCCTTTATAGATGGATGGCCAAGTCTTTACTCCTCCACTAGATCTTTTTGGGACTTTGATTTCATTAGTGGAGCCATGGATTTATTATTATTATTCTTCAATGCAAACTAACATAAAGGACAGTGAACACATCTGACTGCTTGTGTCATCCTGCTCTTGGACAGTAGGCACTGTTAGAAGTGGGCATTATTACTGCAGGTATTTAAAAACTTATTGAAGGCAAGTTCCACACGAGTGTATTACAGGACCATTATTTGTCCGCAATACCGATAAGTGCCCCAGCCTAACCACAGCTCTACTTACCCAAACTCTTAGCATCATAGATTCTCTTATCTTTGGAGTTCAGACCAACTGTGGGCCTACTGACCTGGAATACTCATCCATATTATGGATTGTATAAATGGTCCCATAATACACTTGTGTGAAACTGGCCTTAAAAGCAGATTTTGACTGTTAATTAGCTGAGCATGAGTTCTATCTCTTTATATAGGTTTATCCTTTTGATAATATGTATTCAATTCATGGTGCAAGCAGGCCTGGCAATCCTTTTGGTAAAGGGTGGAGTATAATCACATCCTGCATGTTGAAAGAAAACGAAAAGAGCATTTTAGATTGTAAGGCGACTATAAGAAACGTTCCTGAAATGGTGATAATTGGAAGAAGAAACAGAAGAGAGCAGATAAAAAGGAGTGAGTCAGTGGCCAAGTGCAGAACTTGCAGGTGAATTAGATTATTTTTTAGAGTTAAATTGATAGTTTCTTACATGACCTCCTGGAAGTTGAATATTTTAGACACTTGAATTAATTCCTAGTACTGCTGCTTCTATTTCATCAAAATCTATTGAAAGAACCATTGCACTAATACCGTAGTCTGTCTGGCTTACTTTCCATTCATAGTCTTACAAATGGATATGATGTTGTAACCTCCAAGCTTACAATCAGTTACGTAATAAATGTGCTGGAAATGCACTGACCCTTTTTTTTTTGCTTTTCTGTTATTTCTCCTTTTACACTTTTGTTTGATTGTGACCTATATTTAATCAATAGATAGCCAACACAGATTTCAGAGGGAGTTTAAACATTGAGTATTTGTTTTGTTATTTCAGTTACGGAATCTTTACAGAAATTTTGGAACGAAGTACAGTACAATTTTATTGAATGGGGTTTTGACTCCTTAAGGACCAAGCACTGTAAATTTACGGTGCTTAATCCTGGGCTTTAAACCCAGCCAATAGTAAAATTACGGCTTCTATATATCTAATAAGCCGAAGCTCAGTCAATTCAAAATCGTGCCTCCACAAAGCGATGGCTGTGATTGCTTTTTAGAGAGTTGCATTGACTGGCTGAGCAGCACTCGAAGAACCAATCACAGCCATCGCTTTGTGGAAGCAGGATGTATGAATTGGCTGAATCCCATAACTAGGAAGCGATCCTGTGTGGGCGGCCGAGGACTGCGGGAACCACGCCGGGGTTCTGGAGAGCAGCGGGAAAGAAAATGACCCACAGCTGCTGCCAACCTATAATCCGAAACAATACAAATTTATATATCAAAACGACCGAACCAAAATAAGGTTGAACTTTATATTTGAAAAAATATATATATTTTTGAAATGCTTTTTACCCCTAATAAAACGGGAAAAAGGCAGTGAAAAGAGATATTAAAAATAGTTCTATATGTTACTGAAAAAAAATGCAGCAAAAATAATTTTGGTAGCTAAAGAAACAAAGAATGGGGAAGTGAAACCGCCACATAGGTAACATCCCTAAAAAGTGTTTTGGTCCTTTAGGACCAAAACACCCTAGTCTCTAAGGGGTTAAGAAAACCTTTTGATTCCGGAAGTTAAATAGCCGCAGCAAGTTCTAGGCACGCCATGTTTGCTGCGAAAATGCTGCAGATTTCATGCAATGAGTAAAATCCACAGTTCAAACCAAACCGAAATGAACAATGAAATCTGCATGAAACGCATGAGGATTTCATTGCAGAGTGGCACTATCATAACTTCTAAGACTAAATGTTTTAAACTTTGGGAAGTAGATATGAAAATATTGTATGTTATGGAAGCTAAATGTTCTTGAATAAAATGTTTCTTATATATAAACCTGCTCACACACCAGAGGCATAACTACCGCTTTATTAGTAGCAGTGGTGGTTGCTACATGGCCCACGCTGTCAGGGAGGCCCAGCATGGCACACAATGAGTTAAAAAGAATAGAGGGTGCAGTAGCTTACTTGTGGTCCATTTACACCAAACAATTGATGGTTTGAACAAGCGACCGATGTCGGAGGTCGCTCGTTTGCTCAGAAAGCCTATTTATACAGATACATTGTTGGCTCATTCAAACGAGAAACCGTTCAGCCGTTCACATTCACTGTATAAGTGATTACTAAACGATCGATATTTAAACCGAACAATTAGTGAACGCGCCATTGATGATTTTTATGCCTATATAAAATGAACAAAATGCAAACGATTTATCGTTAGTCATTTGATCGTTTGCTGCGTTTACACTGAACAATTACACGGGGGAAAAGGAAAAAAACAAATTCATGGTGCCTGGCATTTTAGAACTTTTTCTGGGTATTTTTGTGCCACTGATTCCAAACATACCATCCATTCCGTTCTAGGAGCTCTTGCTGTTGGGAGATTCCTGATCTAATTTTGTTACATTTTCCCAATGGCATTTGCTTAGTACTAGTACATACTAATGCATTTGTAGGGTTGTAGAGCATTTCTTTGTGAACTAAGGTCGCAAACTACAGTGAACCTGTGGAGAGTACGCTCACTTCCGTTTTTGAACACTTGGTTGTAACATGAGCATCAAATTGCAGGACTGGCAGTCATTTTGGATCAAATTCCAGATTGTCTAAGGGATGTAAGTGATGAAGAGGGTGAATGATTTCACCAGGAAATAAGGACCAGTAGGCAGGACCAGAAAGTTGTTCTGACTGCTGCGTTCCCCTCCTCTGCTTGATGTGTGCAGCCAGTTATCAGCTGCATTCATTGCTGTGTATGCTGCTGTCCTGCGACCTGCCAACAGTGGACACTAGATGACAGATCTAATTTAAAAGGTTAGTGTGTGTGTGCCTGTGTATAAATGTGTGTTCTTTCTGTATGCATGGTACTGGAATTGTGAGTAGGAGACGGTTATTAACATATTACATGATCTACTTGTTAAGGCTCTATATAAATCACATTTATGGCCTCCATGTAATGTATACATTAAATTGATGCCCTATCATGACATGTCACCAATGGATCCAATTTTAAAAGCAAAGCATGCATTCAAGGTATACATTTTTTTAAACTGTATAACTTATGGAATCGCATAGTCTATTATACTGTCATACATTTTTAAACTATTATATACTGTCCAGACAAAGGTCAAGAGGCGACAAATTCTTTTTGGCCACTGTTGGGCTAATGTAACCCTATAGACACATTTAGCGTGTACATTGGGAGCTCTCCTGGCGTACACACTAGATGTACCTTGCAAACATGATCTGCTCTCTTCGCAAAGGGCAAAATTCACACTGAAAATCCCCAACAAAAATTGACTAGCTGTGGGTTTAAAATCCATTATGCAGGTCAATGTATGCTGCTGACTATTTTTTTCTGCATCATGTGATTGAGATTTCTTGAACTGTCATCCACACTGCTGGTAAGGTAGAGCATTGCAGATTTTCCACACACCATTCCTCTGCAGAAAATCTGGAGTGTTTAAGTAGACGTACCCTAATGCTGGGTACCCACGGGACTGTTTGACTGCGGAACCTCGCGGTTTTGCCGCAGCAAAAAAACACGAGATTTCAGCGGGATAAGCACAGCTGCAAAACCCGCAGCACTAAGCTGCAGGTTTTGGAGCCGGCTTCGCCACATGCTTTTCCATTGCGGCTGGCTCTCCCATAGAGGGGCAAGGCCGCAACGAAAAGAAAAAAGAATTGATATGCTGCGTCCCAGGAATCCTCACCGCAGTGACAGATTGTCCACCCTATGTGGACGAGATTTTTGACAAATCTCGTCCACATGGCTGGCTAATCTTGGGATTAGCGGCCACAGGCGGATTTGCCGCAGCGACATTCCACGGCAAATCCGCTCTGTGTGAACCCAGCCTAAGAGTACATTCAAACACCACAGAAATTGTGCAAAAAATCTGCATCAAAAACTGTACAATTGCTGCAGATTGTGACATGGTTCATAGTGTGGATTTTCCACTGCAGTAGTCAAGTAGATATATGGCATGTCATCACTGTGGCAAAATAAAGACCGGCGGGGATCACTAGAACATTGCCAGTTGCGGAGAGGGGGTTAACAAGTGAGTAACTGTTTTATTTTATTACATTCCCTAGTCTTTTATGCTCATTTTTAAAACTTTTTGAAGCTGATTTCTTTTTTTTTTTTTTTAAAAACCACAGCAGTTTTATGGTAGTTTTTGATCCAAAAGCAGAAGTGGTTCCAGCAGGAAAGAGAAGTATAAAGCCCCTTTTACATGCTACAATTATTGTACAAATCGCTCATTAGATCGAGCAGTTTGCACAATAATTGTGTTTTGTGGAAACCTGCAGTGAAAGACCAGTTGCCGATAAAGCACTGATCGGATCTTTCATGCACACCTAAAAGTCATTGTTGGTCTGCCGCTGTTCTGTGTAAACACGGCAATATCCATCTATAAATGATGGCCTGTTTTCTGTGGATGGAGGCGGGCGAGTCAGAACGATCCCCAACCTGCTCCGCCTCCAGTCACTGAGCGTGTGTAAAAGCACAGAAGCGATCACTGCTGGGATGGCTGTTGGACACCTAAGTGCCCAACAGTAATCTCTTCTGAAACGGGCTTAAGTCCATCCTTTTTTATTCCCACTTCCTTTCAAAAACCCTGTAGTGCTGTTTTTTTTAAAAAAATGCTGTGTGTGAAATTGCTCCTTTAAACCTTATACAATCAGCTGTGGTAATTTTGGCCCATAATGTCCAGGCTTTCCGAGTTACACCCTTTGCCTGCTATAGCTTCTCTATTTAAATAGCTATGCATATTGAGATTTAAAAAAAAAAAAAAAAAAAAAAACCTCAATTTTCAGTGCCTAATTTGCAGTAAATATCAGTCCTGCTCTAAGGTATACTCTACTGTAGTCGCTAACATACTAAATTGCTGTTAAGGCCGCCTGCAGACGAGCGGGTCGGATCCGGCGGCGAGAATTCTCGCCGCGGGACCCGACCCCAGCTCCTGCAGAGACGAGCGCGTACTCACCCGCGCCCGGCGGCCTCGGCTCTTTCATGTGCCGGCTGCCGGGCAGCCGGCGCATGCGCAGACCGGAGCCGGCAGCCGGGTGAGTGACGTATCTGTGCGAGGCTCTGCGAGCGCCGCACAAAAATAGGACATGCCGCGGTTTGTTTGCCGCGCGACATTTCGCGCTGCCAAACCGCGGCCGTCTGCATAGGAGTGCATATTGTAATGCACTCCTATGCAGGCTTTGAGCGGCGGAAATCCCGCCGCGGGATTTCCGCCCGTGTGCAGGCGGCCTTATTACATTGCTTTTCTAGTTGTAAGGCCAATAGAAATCCTCTATTCACATTGCGGCCACTGTGGCTACGTAACCTAGCTGTGATGTTATGTATGCATAGGCACAAGTGTATGCTTTATGCCTTTCAAAAACTAATCTTTCAGTGCTTTGTCATTTTCTCCTATCGAAGATGAACTTTCAGTCTGAGCAGAAACTTTATGGAGCTGTTCAGAGTTTTTATCGTTTCACATAGCTGCAAAAAGTCTTTCCCAAATGGTTCATGTTGTGCCATCATGTCTCACGATGAAAGCTTCATCTTGATGTAAAGGGTGTTGCATATATGTTAGGCTTTTTGCACTGTGATGTATTGCTGCTTTATTGTTTGCATGAATTACACGCTGCAATATGCATTCTTGTATGTTTTCTGCTATTTGAAATGACTTCTGCTTCCATCTTAGGTGGTGCTAATCAATGCCATCAAGGATGTTGCAAAGGCTCTAGGGGATCTAATTGGAGCCACAAAGGGTGCAGCTGGTAAAGCAGCGGATGATCCATCCATGTATCAGTTAAAGAGTGCAGCTAAGGTAATGGCTAATGTCCCTTTAACACAAGACAATTCTCGTTGGCCCAAGCAAACAAGCTGGTGACGCCATCACTGGCTCGGGCCGCCTGTTCTCTGTCACTTGTCATGCAGTGTTTCACGTTCCTATGTGAAACACTCAATGATCAGTGCTTAAACTGTCCGACAAGTGCACGAGCCGGCACCGATTTTTATTACGCTGGCCGCAAAGGAATGACTAGCAAGAACCTTACGATTCTCATTCATCGTTCAGTTTCGCACGTTCAAACCATTTTCTGAACGAATCGTTCGCTGTAAATGCAACTTTAGCTCGAGGACTAGACTATCTAGGTAACAAGTCACTCTGAAGCTTCCTAATAAGGTCCTGTTAGTAAGTCTGGCTAATATGAGGCTTGAATTTTCATGACCCAGACAAGTTATTTAACAAGGCTACTTTCACTTTGTGCATTTTCCAGGTTATGGTGACTAATGTTACTTCGCTGCTGAAGACTGTGAAAGCTGTGGAAGATGAAGCTACACGTGGTACAAGGGCTTTGGAAGCCACGATTGAGCACATCAAGCAAGAGCTAACTGTGAGGAGTATAAGGTTTATTATCGAGCCATATGAGGGTGCATTTACATGAGTGCAATACCTCAGACCAGTATCGCACTTGCAAATCGGCAATTTTTTATGCAAGTGCGATGTGTTTTGTGAGGAAACATTCATCACATCGCTGCACTTGTGCTTTTTTGACATGCTCGAAAATTACCCATTATTCCTTGTAAGAGCAAATAAGAATCCCTTTTTATCTAATGACGGCCCATCTCTTGATCTAACAATGGGTACCAAAGAAACCTCCTATCCCCACTGTTTAACCCTTTATTGAAACCCTTCATTGACTGAGGCATGTAAAGTGCGAACAGAAGTAATTATGGCTCTTGAAGTGCAAGAGTGAAAAATAACTGAAAAATGAGTTGGTTACTAGGGCATAAGATGGGCCCGTGAGTAAGAGGTTAAATTCACTTATTGTTTCCAACTATTAAGATTTTGTCACAAGCATTTCCTGATGTTGCTTCTGATCTTCCCCCAACTAATCTCAGGCTGAGCCCCCTTGTTCTAGTGTTTAGTTTCCGAATAAAAACACGCCCCACCTGAACCTTACAACTACCTATTTAAAGGTTTCACGTACCCCGTTCCCTACCTTTCTCCAGGCTATACAAATTAGGTTCCTTAACCCCTTTTTGACCACCCTATAGTGTTTTTACATCCTGCAGCTGCAGGACGTGTATGGAGGTCGCACTGCGACCTCCCTCCATACATCGTGGCTGTCAGCTTTTTCTTACAGCTGACACCCACAGGCTACAGCCACGTGGCCGATCGGGGCTGTTAACTCTTTAAATGCCGCTGACCCATAGAATAAAGTTATCATGTAATTTTTGTTGCCGTTTGTGCGCCATAGAAACAAGACACACCAAAAGATGGCGGAATGTCGTTTTTTCCCATTTCTCTCCACTTACAATTTTTAAACTGTTTTTCGGTACATTATATGGTACATTAAATAGTACCATTGAAAAATACAACTCGTCCTGCAAAAAACAAGCCTTTATGCAGTTAAATCAATACATAAATAAAGGCGTTACGATTTTTTTAAAGGGGGGAGGAAAAAACAAAATAGAAAGAAAAAAAAAAAAAGCTTGGTCATAAAGGGGCCTGCTGTAGTAGCTTGGGACTCTTTCTTCCATGCTTCCCATGCTGCCATGCATATCCCTGTTCCAGTCAGTTGCAAGGCAGTATATGAATTCCTCCCCCTCTGTTGCATGTAGTAACTAGCAGTGTCCCCACTTCCCTGTTTCTACAGAAGCCAAATGCCTAACGATAGGTAGTAGATTGCAAAGCTGGTGGAAGGTAGACTCCAAGTGCCAGACTTGACTTTCAATGTGCAGCAACCGAGAACCAGGCCTCCAGCCAAGGAGACAGCAGGGTATAAGATGGCAGCGGTTCACGGTGACTCTACTGGCTCCTCTCCTCAAAGGCTGAAGCTCAACCTGGCTCAGCCATTAGCAAGGGAGATAAGATTATAGCAGGCTTGATAACTGCAATTCAGTCCTGGGGTATAATCGTGACGCCAGTGTCCCTAGATGAGTCATCGGTTACTCGCAATGAATAAATGAGTTTACAGACAAACAAAATGCTTTTCAAAACCGAGGACAGACAGTTTTCTTTTACCCACGTTCCAACTTTGATTTTCCAATACAGGATAGGTCATCAACTGTATTCTCCCTGGAAAACCCCTTTAAGTCTTTTTTGTTAAATTTTGTTGAGACTGTCCACCAGTTATTTGTTCTGTTTTATTAACCTGTTGGTTGGCACATTGGGTTGGCCTCCGTTTGTTCGCGATTTATGGTTTTCATGGACGGACAATGTTAATCCAGTGAACTCCACTTGGAATAGGGAAAATACCTTTTTTTTTTTTAAGAAGTTACTGATGCAAATAATTCTTCCCAGGTTTTCCAATCAAAAGATATACCTGAAAAAACCACAACACCAGAAGAATCGATCCGCATGACCAAAGGAATTACTGCAGCGACGGCCAAAGCAGTAGCGTCTGGAAATTCTTGCAGACAGGAAGATGTCATTGCTACTGCCAACTTAAGCCGTAAAGCGGTCTCTGAAATGCTGACAGCCTGCAAGGTGAGTTGCGTACATTTGGACATACGTAAATAAGTAAAAATTAACCTTTTTTGATCCAATGTCGGCCGTCTTCTGACTTTATGATTCCGCCTTTACAGCTCCGATGCTGGAAGACATCCGACAGGGTTTTGTAACTGTATTTGCTCGACAACTCTGTCTGAACCTGTCTGACGCATTAATTATTGTAGTACTGGTTTTAGCCAGCAGATGGCGCCTGTTGTTTATCGGCAGATAATGAGTATGCGGGTGGCAGAAAAAAATTGGATTGGAAATAAATTATTGTCTGAGTTACAAATAAAGGTTGTTTTTGCAGCAAGCAGTTTATCATCCAGACATAAGTGAGGAAACAAGGGAGCGAGCGCTGAAATATGGCACAGAATGTACAGTAGGATACCTGGAGATGCTGGAACATGTCCTATCTGTAAGTACTTTATAAAGTGGGTCTACAATAAAGGGTAATGCAGTATATCATGTAGCACTGCTCTTCTGCCTTTAGATTCTGCAGAAACCCACTCCAGAAGGGAAGCATCAGCTCACGGCCTTCTCAAAACGTATTGCGTCAGCTGTGACGGAACTAATCCAGACGACGGAAACTATGAAAGGTAGAACCTTTCTGCACAAATACATGTACACAGTGTAAGGGGCAAGTCATGTTGGAAAACTCTCTACAGTAGGGGACGCTTTATAAATCAGTCTTAGGGCTCCTGCACACTTGCGGTTTTCTTGTGCGGTTTTTTCACGTGATATCGCTGCGTTTTTTTAACATGATTGTTAATTGGACTTTCTAATGTTAAAAACACATCACACAAAAATTGCAAAGCACCAACCTGCGATGTGTTTTTAACATTAGAAAGTCCCATTGACAATCACATTGGAAAAAAAAACGCAGCGATATTGCGTGAAAAAAACGCGCAAGAAAACAGCAAGTGGGTGTTCACCCTTATGCATGTTAAGTGGCCTTTCCGTTTTAGTAAATGTTTGCCTTCTCCATAAAATAACAGTTCTGTGGGATCTTCTCTAAGGAATATGCGCGTCCCACTCTTATCCTGCTGGAAATGTACACATAAATGGATGGGTGGTATTTCTCCTTTCCTATGGTTTGTTTTACCATCTTACTCTGTTCTAATGTTACACCACAGTCAGCTGTTGAAAATTAGAAGGTTCTCCATCACGAGAATAGAGGAATATAGAGGGTGCATGGGGTGGGTGGGGATTGGGTAGAAGTGTGGGGAGGAATTGGTCGGGGATTGACCTTTAATGAGGGTCTTCCCTCTTCACAGGGGTTGCAAAATTCGGGATCAAGCATAATTGCAGTTCACACTTGCAATACCATAGATAGTACCTGAATGGGCCCACCTCCAGGGGTTTATTGCACATGCTTTAAGGTTTAGCACTTTGTCTTAATCCAGTTGGGGAATATTCTACCACTGTTTGGGTAGTAGGTTGACAATTTCTTTGCATTACTTAACAGTGATAGAACTTATTTTGGAAAAATGGAAAATTCATAACTAAAGAATTAAAGAAAAAAATGGAGAGGGGGGATGGATCTACTTCTAGACACTGCTTGAAATCCAATTTCCCTGATACACATCATTCGCTCCCAAACCTGCAAGGTTGTTGACTGATCCTGCTGAAAACCGCAGGCTCAGCTAACACTTACGTGTATGGCAAGCTTAAAGCCATGGTAGTTAAATCTAGTTTCCCCTAAAATTGCTTAAAGCGCAGCTTTGCCTTTCAAGACCCTTTTATAGTTTTAAGACGTCAGCTGGACAATTTTTTTTTTTTCAAAATTGTGTCAAGTAATAAAATACATCCTCCTACAGTTCCCACCACTCCCACTCCAATGCTTCTTGATCCTCTCGACATGGACTTGTGACCACTGCAGGCAGTCACTGGTTGTACTGGATCATCACTGCCACTAGTAATGGGCTGCAGTGGTCACATCCTGGTCAAGAGGGAGCAGGAAGTAGAGACCAGCAGGGGACCCCTGAAGATTAGTAGCAGGGGATCGGTGGGATAAGTAGGACTTATTTTAGCTTACACTAGTCAGGCAACCCCTTTAAACCTGCTTTCTAGAAGCTGGCACAATATTTTAAGACTGGGTTCATAGTAGTGCTACATTTTTCAGTTCTTTGATTCTGTCCTAGTAGCTGAACAATATAAAAATTGGAAGTGCCAGACCCAAATGGTGCCCGGACGGCCGCTGTTACTATAAGGCTATATTTACACGGGCGAGTGCAATGGAGGTCAGAAAAAACCTGACCTATATCAGTCATTTAACCTGTGATTTTTCAGGCTTCTGCTATGCGTTTCCATGTTAACGCACGATTTACATCGCTGTACATGTATTTTTCACACGTGTGGAAAAAAAATTGCATGTTTTTCCAGCAATTGAAATGGGGGGGAAAAGCACATTGCATTCACATGTGAGTGTGGTGTGATTTCTTTTTTTTCACGCTCCCATAGGAAATAATGAGCAATTTTTCACTGCCGAATCACCCAAAAATAGGACATACTGTGATATTTTGATCTCACACAATCTGTTCAAGAGAAAATTTGCAGGTGTACATGAACTCCCTGAAATCAATAGGTTCTTTTCTCTTGTGCGATGTGTAGATGGCCTAAGCAAAAGGGCCATTCAGATCAATAACAGTTTGCAGAAGCCCCTTATAGGGCCCTTGTTTGGAGGGAGAGCTAAAAAAAGAAAGGAAATCATTACCAGTTCTGTGTATTTTACTTTACTGTGTTCTCAGGATAGGACTAGTATTAGCCAAACTAAGCCATCTGCCCCCCTTATGGACCAGCATTGCATAATGTATGTCTCACCCTTTTCCCATGTTACATTATATAGAATAGTGTTCCCCATCACCTTCCCCATCTTCTTGTGATTCCAGGTACAGAATGGGTCGATCCTGAAGACCCTACAGTGATTGCAGAGACAGAGCTGCTTGGGGCTGCAGCTTCCATAGAGGCGGCAGCTAAAAAACTGGAACAGCTCAAACCACGAGCCAAGCCAAGAGTAAGTGTTAGTTTAGGAAGTTCCTCAGCTTGCCCACACCCATCTAACCTCTGCCATTTCATCTGTACCTTTTTTGTGACCTTTCTTCTCATACTCCAGACCCAGAGTGTAATTGTTCTATGACACTTGTCAAGCACTGAATGCCTGAGCCCTTTGCAGCTGTCTGTCCACACAAAGTAGGGCTCAGTCGTACTAACAAATGTGTGGATTAACCACATCGATCTCTGTTGGAAAATTAACCCAGAATTAGAGGATTTTCCTGCCGGAGAGCCACATCCTATCCATGTCCCCTTCTGTCAGTGGAATCGGTCCAAGAACCCTCTCCTGCAGCCTCTGTCTGATATGTTTGATATATTAGGTTGTTAATTCATTCAACTATATATCAAACATATCGCTACAGTGTCCTGCGTGTGCTCCAGGGCTGCGCTGGGATCTAGAGAGCTACCGCAGGATGGTCCCTTTTCTTTTCCCCATCCGTAGACCTTTTCATATCCTTCTTTCAATATCCCCTCTTTTGTATTTTAGCAGGCAGATGAGACTCTTGACTTTGAGGAGCAGATCCTGGAAGCGGCAAAGTCAATTGCAGCCGCCACAAGTGCATTGGTGAAGTCTGCCTCCGCAGCACAGAGAGAGTTGGTGGCTCAAGGCAAGGTAAGCGGGGTGGTGATGTGACCAGCAATGGAACTGATCTAGAGCTTCAGAGAAGGTGTTCTATAGCTTTCCCCTCTGTAACTCGTTATCTCGTAGTATTGTCAACCGTTATGATGACACATCTAGTTAAAATAGTAAATGAATGCAAAGGTCTTGTTTTATTAGGTTACTGTATCAGGTTTGTGCTTGTGTTGATCGTTTTTATCTACTGTGCAGTTGCGTTATTTCTAATTTTGTTTTCAATGTTTGGCCATGCTGGACACTGATCTGTGTGGATATTCTGAATCTTAGTAAGGGTGCATTTACACGGGCGAGTATGAGATCGCTCCAAGAAACTAGGTCCAATATTGTACTTGTACACCTGCAATTGTTTATGCAATTGCGATGCATTTTGCAAATCGCCCATGTTGCAGTTTTTCTATCTCGCGACATCACCGTGAGAAAAAAAATTACCCGTTTAAATACAACAATTTATAAAAATGTGTTCTTTTTGCATGCAATTTCTGTGCATCTCGCAATGCAAAGAAATTTCGCATTAAAATCGTCCGTGTAAATATACCCAAAGGTAGTCTTTCTAACACGTAATCTTTTACATGGGCACAGTACATATCTGTACTCTTCTTGCTGATAGTGTAAGAAAACATTCAAGTGTTTTTTGGTCGTATCTAGCTGGATATCAGCACTTGTACTAGAAATCTGACTGGACTGCGGAGGGTTGTTTTCACTCCTACTAAGTCTGCCGCAGTTTCCCAAAATATATAGAAGTACATTTTAATTGGGATATATTCCTTTACAGTAAACGGAGCTGTTCTGTGCTAGTATCAAATCAAGGTAGAGCACAGGTCATATTGTGCAGATAGATTTATTTTTAAAGCGCAGTTAAATCCAGGTTTCTGTTAAAATGGAGAATAGGGGTCTAACTACATTGCACTATATATAACCTACATATACTACTACATATATAACCGCATTACATATATAAACAGGAACTGTAAAGTTGCACTAAATGACTAGTAAACTGATATAGAGAGGAAGGGCTTACAGTATACAGAGGAATGGGAGGAGACGAGATGAGGGGTAGAAGCTGCTCATCTTGTGCTGGCAGCAGGGTCACTGTTGGTTGTAGGCTTGTCTGAAGAGGTGGGTTTTCGGGTTCCTTTGGAAGCTTTCCCAAGTGATTGAGTCTGATGGGTTGAGGTAGCAAGTTCCAGGTATAGGTGAAGCACAGGGGAAGTCCTAGAGATGATTATGTGAGATGCAGGGGAGGAGCTTTTGCAAGGATCAGAGGTTATGAGTGGGGAGATTAGGTCAGCGATGTAATGAGGGGACAGGTTGTGGACGGCCTTGTATGTCACTAATAGTAACTTGAATAACAGTAGTAGTATCATTAGTATGATATCTCTTGTCCAACACATGATGAAATATTAAGATGTGTGTACTACAGTATTACAAAGATGTATTTGGCAGGAAAAGGAATATACTTGTAAGTCCCAAGTATTTTGTGGGCACTGTTGCACTGTGTAATGACCTTTCTTGTTTGCTGACTGAACAATATACTATGTTACTCAAGATACTAAGTTACTAAATCACATGCATCCTCTCCTGGTAGTTTTTTGTTTTTTTTAACTTAAATGCATTTTTTTTTTTGGCTGAAAAATAATTCTTAAAATAGTATTTAAAAAAAAAACTGTTTGTCTTCTGCAGCTTCCGTATATATCACAATATATAGCAAGCTGCAGAATATCTTTCACTGGCAGATCCATCAGTGAGCTTGTCTTATGGCTGAGTCTTCAGCTCCTCCCCTGTATGATTGTCTAAGGCCACCTGCAGACGGCCGGGTCGGATCCCACTGCGAGAATTCTCGCAGTGGGATGCAGTCCCGTGCCTCTGCAAAGTCCTGCGTCTCACCCGCTCTCGGCGTCTCCGAAGCTCTGTGATGTGCCGGCTGCCGCCCAGCCGGCGCAGAGCAGAGCCGGCAGGTCTTTACAGACATTTCTGTGCGGGCTTCTGCGAGGCCCGCACAGAAATAGAACATGCTGTGAATTGTTTTCACGCGGACAAATCGCGGCCGTCTGCATAGGATTGCGTATTGTAATGCAATCCTATGCAGGCGGGCATGGGCGGAAATTCTGCGGGAAATCCTGGCGCGGAATTTCCGCCCGTGTGCAGGGGGCCTAAGCTGAATTATGACTAAATTAAAGCTAAACTTTGCCTTGGTCATAAATTAGCTTGGAAGTTTCTTCAGAAGCGGAGAGAGGGGCTGGATATGGCCATCAGATGAGCTCAACGACTGATCTTCAAGTAAACCGTTTTCTGCATCTTGCTGTATATACTGTGATAGAAACTGCAGCAGCCAAATGGAGAAAAAAAATTTATTAGTAAACCCTATAACAAAAATAACTTCTCAACCAAATTACATGAATTTGAGTAACAAAAATACTCTCAAAAGTGTCCATAGCCTTTAAAGGAAATCTATCAGCTTGAACATGTTGACCAAACTGAGTGCAATATGTTATAGAGCCGAAGGAGCTGAGCAGATTGATTTCTATAGCTTTTTGATGATTCAGTATAACTTTGAGCAGGGATGTAAATGAATAAAATACATTCTGAGCTTAGAGGTCCAGTGGGCTATCAGTGATTTACAGTTCTCTGTTTTTGACTGCACGTACAGGGGTAGCTGTACATCACTGATAGGACCGCCCATCTGTGTATGACTGCACATACAGGGGTAGCTGTCGATCACTGATAGGACCGCCCATCTGTGTATGACTGCACATACAGGGGTAGCTGTACATCACTGATAGGACCGCCCATCTGTGTATGACTGCACATACAGGGGTAGCTGTCAATCACTGATAGGACCGCCCATCTGTGTATGACTGCACGTACAGGGGTAGCTGTCAATCACTGATAGGACCGCCCATCTGTGTATGACTGCACATACAGGGGTAGCTGTACATCACTGATAGGACCGCCCATCTGTGTATGACTGCACATACAGGGGTAGCTGTCAATCACTGATAGGACCGCCCATCTGTGTATGACTGCACATACAGGGGTAGCTGTCAATCACTGATAGGACCGCGCATCTGTGTATGACTGTACATACAGGGGTAGCTGTCAATCACTGATAGGACCGCGCATCTGTGTATGACTGTACATACAGGGGTAGCTGTCAATCACTGATAGGACCGCCCATCTGTGTATGACTGCACATACAGGGGTAGCTGTCAATCACTGATAGGACCGCCCTTCTGAGTATGACTGCACATACAGGGGTAGCTGTCAATCACTGATAGGACCGCCCATCTATGTATGACTGTACATACAGGGGTAGCTGTCAATCACTGATAGGACCGCCCACCTGTGTATGACTGCACATACAGGGGTAGCTGTCAATCACTGATAGGACCGCCCATCTGTGTATGACTGCACATACAGGGGTAGCTGTCAATCACTGATAGGACCGCCCATCTATGTATGACTGTACATACAGGGGTAGCTGTCAATCAGTGATAGGACCGCCAACCTGTGTATGACTGCACATACAGGGGTAGCTGTCAATCACTGATAGGACCACCCATCTGTGTATGACTGTACATACAGGGGTAGCTGTCAATCAGTGATAGGACCGCTAACCTGTGTATGACTGCACATACAGGGGTAGCTGTCAATCACTGATAGGACCGCCCATCTGTGTATGACTGTACATACAGGGGTAGCTGTCAATCAGTGATAGGACCGCTAACCTGTGTATGACTGCACATACAGGGGTAGCTGTCAATCACTGATAGGACCGCCCATCTGTGTATGACTGCACATACAGGGGTAGCTGTCAATCAGTGATAGGACCGCTAACCTGTGTATGACTGCACATACAGGGGTAGCTGTCAATCACTGATAGGACCGCCCATCTGTGTATGACTGCACATACAGGGGTAGCTGTCAACCACTGAAAGGACCGCCCATCTGTGTATGACTGCACATACAGGGGTAGCTGTACATCACTGATAGGACCGCCCACTGGACTCCAGCTCAAAATGAGCAGAGGTATAAATGAATAAAATGCAAATGATACTGAATCTTTTCCCATAAAACTATCCATTAATCTGCACAGCTCCTCCAGCTCTACAACAGGCTGCCTGCAGAATGGACTGCATTTTCATTGTGACAGATTCTCTTTAACATAGATATGCCATGATAAAAAGTTATCCCCTTTCCACAGATCAACCATTATGAGTAAACCATTCAAGCATAAGAAATGTCTGTCTACTTGCATTTTTTAAAGGGGTTGGTATTTAAAGTTGTTCCTTATCCACAGGATAGGGAATAACTTTAAAATCATTTGGGGTCCAACCACTGGGGCCTCCACGATCACAAGAACGGGGTGACGGCACATCCTGAAGCACAAGAACAGGGTGACGGCACATCCTGAAGTGTGAGCAGTGGTGATTACCCATGTGCACAGGCTGCTCCTTTCACGTCAGTGATACCATTGGCGATAGCCAAACATTTGAGCTTGGCTATCTCCAATGGATCCATTGAAATGAATGAAGTTGTTGTGCATATGTGTAACAGGCCTCACCCCCACTTCGGGACGTGTCGTTGGACCATGCTCAGAATCGTGGGGGCCCTAGTGGTTATATCCCCACTGATCTGAAAATTATTGCCTATTGGTGGATAGGGGATAACTTTTTTTTTTTTAACTCGTTTTATTGAACAGTATGTATTATACATTACATGGATAAACAATTTCTCAAACCGTGTGTATTTACATACACTAACAAATGGTTAAACCTTACATACATCAGAAAATTCTCTGTTAACGGCATTCAGTACACAAGTGCATTACATTTTCTCTATGTTTATTCAATATATCTCGGCATGTACATCTGTACTATTCATAGCTTTGTTGCTCGTTTTACCTGCCAAGCCTGGATGTGTTCTGTCTTAATAAATTTTGGAACATTTCTTGCGTGAAGTTTGTACTTGTTGTCCCGCACCAAATCCCCCACACCTTATCAAACTTTTCAGGGTATTTCCTGTTTTTGTAGACTATTTTCTCGTATGGTAGGATGGTATTGATAATACTCTGCCATTTTGCAATTGTCGGAGGGCGTCTGTCCATCCATCTTAGCGCTATAACTTTGCGGGCATAGAATAATACTTTAGTGAGGAATATTTTATCATAATGTTGCCATTGTTCCTCGTTTATAATCCCCAGTAAGCACATTACTGGATCCAGTGGTACTGGCAATCCCATCAGTTGGGTCAGGAATTCTGTGACCTCTTCCCAATATGTGTATACTATCGGGCACCCCCATATTAGATGATTAAAATTTGCGCTTGCTACGTGGCATCTGTGGCACTGGTTGGTTACTGATCTGTTCATTTTATGCAGTCTAGTTGGCGTTAGATAACATTGGTGTAAGATATATAACTGGGTCAGTTTATTATTCGCGGCTGGTGAGACCCTGGTGTAGGTGGCCATTGCGGTCTCCCAGTCTTCATCGGTCAGTGTTGGGATCAGCTCCCTCCATTTTTCCAGCACCACCATTCGCGTGTTGGGGATCTTAGAGTATAACAGGTGGGTATATAACTTGGAGATTAGGCCCCTGGGGCCCTGTGTGCGCAGTATACCTATTAATGGGTACGTGGAGAAGGGTCCCCTGGGTTCTGGGAACTGCGCTGTTAATGCGTGTCTGAGTTGCAGGTATCTAAAAAATCCTGTTCTAGGTACCCCGTACATTTGCTGCAATTGTTCGAAGGAGACTAGTGTCCCGTCTATGTATAGGTGTTCCAGTGCGGTGACTCCCAGATTTAGCCAGAATTGTCTGTCTGGGAGATTCAATAGATGCGGCAGCGCTCTGTTATTCCATAAGGGGGTTTCCAGTGGGGTGTCCTCCTGTCCCGCCAGTTTCCTACATGCCTTCCAGACACTTACTGCGAGTCTGTGAATGGGCAGCATTGGTTTCGTCAACAGCCCCGGTTTTTCCAGGACTATCCAGAGGGATGCCTCCGAAAGGAAGTACATCAGGTGGTGCTCGGAGTTTGGGAGAGGAGCGCCCGACAGCCAGTGACGTATATATCTGACTTGCCCTGCCAGGTAATATATTTTAAAGTCCGGCAACGCCATCCCCGCCAGCTCTTTAGGCTTTTGTAGAGTTTCCAT
Organism: Eleutherodactylus coqui; assembly: GCF_035609145.1. Taxonomy (NCBI): domain Eukaryota; kingdom Metazoa; phylum Chordata; class Amphibia; order Anura; family Eleutherodactylidae; genus Eleutherodactylus; species Eleutherodactylus coqui. The sequence continues at coordinate 206,225,094 of NC_089838.1, read as the reverse complement.
ACGGAGTTTGGCTCTGGCCTTTCCCCATACGAATGATGTTATTAATGAATTAGTTGTTTTAAAGAATTTTTGTGCTACAGTTGTTTCTGCGTGTTCTAGTCGGTACAGGAATTTGGGGAGAATTATCATTTTAATAAGATTTATTCTTCCTGCCACAGATAGTGGCAGGGAACTCCAGGCTTTTAGTTTTAATTGCAGGGTCGCTAATAGAGGTGCGATGTTTAAATTAAAACTTTGAGTATGGTCCCTGGTGATGTAGACTCCCAGATATTTAAATTGGGGGACGATTTGCAGGTTGTGGTATACCTCCCCCACCTTCCATTCCTCCTCTCTCAGTGGCATAAACGTAGACTTCTGCCAGTTAATACGCAGGCCTGAAAAATTCCCGAATTTGTCCACCTGGGAAACGGCTAAGGGCAAAGTGTTCTGGGGTTCTGACATATAGAGTATTATATCGTCCGCATACAGTCCTATCTTGTCCTCTCTAGGACCAATTTGGGTCCCCTTATATAGTGCGTGTTGTCGAATTTTAAGTGCTAGGGGTTCTATAGCAATCGCGAATAGGAGGGGAGAAAGTGGGCAGCCCTGTCTGGTTCCCCTGTGAAGCGGGAAAGAGGCGGAGACCAGGCCGTTCGCCATTACTCTTGCCGTCGGGGCTGTATATAGGATGGAGACCCACCTGATGAATGGCTCCCCGAACCCAAATTTCCGCAGAACCTCCATCAGGTACGGCCACTCCACTGAGTCAAATGCCTTAGCGGCATCCAATGAGGCCAGTGCCCAGCCTTCCCTCCACCTCCGCCCCACCTGCGCAATTACCTGGGTCCTTCGGATGTTATCGGATGTGGACATTCCGGGAATAAATCCGGATTGGTCCGGATGTATGATATCCTTGATTGCTTGATTTAGCCTGCAGGCTAGCACCTTGGTGAGGATTTTGTAGTCTGTATTTAGGAGGGAGATAGGTCTATACGACCCACACTCCTCCGGGTTCTTTTCAGGCTTTAGTATAAGGACTATATTAGCCTCCAACATCGACTCTGGAAGGCGTCTTTTCTCAAATATATCCTCATATAGTGAAAGTAGTTGTGGTGTTATTTCCTCTCTGTACTGGAGATAGACTTCTACTGGTATGCCATCTATACCCGGGGTCTTATTTTTTGCCATGCCCTCCATTGCCTCCTGTATTTCTCCTATTGTGATAGGGCCATCTAGTAGGGATCTATGTGTTTCTTGTAATACTGGGAATGTTATGTTAGTTAGATAGTTCTCTAGCTCTGCTAAGGTATAGTTAATCTGGGACTTGTATAGGTCTTGGTAGAATTGTTGAAATCTCTCTAGTATATCTTGGGGGTCTGTGAGCACCGCACCCTCGGTCGATTTGATTCTCAATATTGGGGGGGAGGTATTTTCTTGCCGGGCCATATATGCTAACAGTTTACTGGACTGATTACCTAGCTCAAAAAAGGACTGACGGGTGAAGAATAGTCTCCTCTGAGCCTTTTCTTTCAAGTGTGTCAGATACTCTCTACCTACTTGTAGCCATTTATCTCTTTTTTCATTTGAGGGTTGAGCTATGAATTCTCTCTCTAATTGTTGGCATTGCTGCGCTAACTGTTCTTCTTCTCTAGCTGCGTTTTTTTTTATGTAAGAGATTGAGGATGTAAAGCATCCTCTAAGGTATGGCTTGAAGGCTTCCCACACTAGCATCCTGTCCCGGCTTTCTTCATGTGCCTCGTAATATATTTGAATTTGGCCTAGAATTCGATCGTTTGGGCCAAGCAGTGAAAGCCAGAACGGGTGTATCCGTTGCTTCCTAATTGCGGGGGGACCTGGTTTTTTGAGGACCATACAGATTGGTGAGTGGTCTGAGACCCCTCTTGGGAGGAATTCTATAGATTCTATTTTTGTGAACAGCGAGGGGGATCCAAATATATAGTCTATGCGGCTCAGTGCATGGTTATGGGCTGCATGGCAAGAAAATTCCTGTTGGTGAGGGTGAAATGTTCGCCATAAGTCCAGCCATCCAGCCACTGAGATCATAGAAGCCAGGCGAGTCGGTCCCCCGTCTCCCGCCCCCCGAGCACCCCCCCCAAATCTGTCCTGGTGTGGGTCCATGACCATATTCATGTCCCCCATACAGATAGTTGTTACATCTGGTGTAAATGAGGCAAATTGTATGCCTTCTGCCAGCAGGGCTGTTGACGTTGTTGGTGGATTATAGTAGCATAGGAGTACATATGGTTCATTGTTTATTTTGGCTCTTACGAAAATATATCTACCCTCTGGGTCTCTTTTTAATTGTTCTACCTCCCATCTGATGGACCTTTCTATCAGTAGGGACACCCCCCTAGAGTACGATGTATGGTATGAGTGTGCCGACCACTGAACCCATGGCTTTAGCAGGCATTTAGAAGTTTCAGGCGTGAGGTGGGTCTCCTGGAGGCATAACACATGCGGTCGCCAGGAGCGTATTAAGGAGTTTATTATGACTCGCTTCCTGGGAGATCCCATGCCTCTGACGTTCCAGGATACAAAAATCATCTCAGCCATTGGCAAAGGTGTTTTAATTGAGCCCGGATGAAATTATTTATGCTACTCAGTCCGCCAGGAGACCCCCCACCACGCCCCACCACGTCCCCCCTACCCGCCATGCAATCGCACTTCAATACATTTATAGAGAAAACATTGAATATCTGATGCATACACTCTAAAAACATCATGGCAGCGTACTACCAAATTATAACTCTTAAAACCGTTTACAACTGAACAGGCTTTGAATACTGACTATCGTTGCGTTAGTATTCGTGGCTAACTTTAACTCGGGGTAACCAACTTAGCATAGCTCCATCGTTGCTATACTTGTGGTTTTGGTTGTTAATACAATGATGTGAACCGACCATGTCATATTGTGCATTTATTAGGTGGACTCCCTTCCAAGAAGATGGGAGGGAATAAGGAGTTCTGGGGGAGGCGGAGGGGGGGGGGGGATGGGGAAAGGCGAGCACAGGGCGGTTATTGTCAGGGGTGACCCGGAGGGGGGAGTGATTCCCCCCCAGATCAGCAACCCACATCACAACTAGGCGGCCCTGATGGGCCTCTTACATATAATATGAAAGTCCCGTCACCTACAGGAGGACAGAAGTAATGGTTAGGTTTTGGTATACATTACAGTCTCTCTGGCCGTCGTCTGGTGTTCAACCACTCCCCTGCTTCAGATGGTGAGGAGAAGAAACGGGTGCGATCTCCGTCTATCACTCGTAGTCGCGCTGGGTACATCATAGAATACGGAAGCTGCAGATCTCTAAGTTGCCTTTTAATATTGAAGAACGAGGCTCTTTGCTTCTGGAGGTCCGCCGAGAAGTCCGGGAAGATGGAGACCGTAGCGTTATCGTGGCGTAGGGGTCCGCCTTTTCTGGCAGCTTGCAGGATATTATCTCTGTCACGGGAGTTAAGTAGCTTTGCCAGTAGCGGTCTGGGTGGGGCGCCGGGTATGGGTGGCTTCATTGGCACTCGATGAGCCCGTTCGATGACAAAGACCTGCGATAGTTCTGCATTGGGGAGAAGCTCACGGAGCCACTTCTCTAAGAATTCTTCTGGTCTCTGTCCCTCGGTTCTTTCTGGCAGGCCGACTATACGCAAATTACTGCGTCGTGAACGATTTTCGAGGTCGTCCGCTTTCTGTCTCCAGTAGTCGGCCTTCTGCGTAAGATCTCTTATTGCGGCTGACATTGGGGGAACAGTGTCGTCTAGCGTAGAAATTCTATCTTCCGTCGCTGTGACTCTTTCTCTCAGATTTTGAAGGTCTTGTCTAAGAAGACTGACATCCATTTTAACTTCATCGATTTTACTGGTAAGAGTAGTCGTGGATGTTTGGATTGCTGTCAGTAGCTGTTCGGATAATTGTTGTAGAGTTTGAACTGTCCCTTCTGTCAGATTTGGATTAGTGTTCTTTATTGGAGGGGATGAGCCCCCCGGGGCCGGCGGCCCAGAGTCGGATCCTGCATCTCTGCGATTTTCATTTCTGACAAATGCCTTTAATTTGTCTGCTGCAGCGTTCTGCCTGGTAGGCCCCATGCTGCTTAGTCAGAGGTATTTAGCGGCGTATTCGGCTGTCTGTCTGTATTTTATAGTGCTGGGTTCACCAGTATACTTGTTGCAGGGCTTATCTGCGTGGTGTTTGGTCTATGCTTTGTAGCCAGCTATGGTGGTCTTTTGCAGGCCTTACTCTCTTCTCCCCCTTTGTTTTGGGGGGTATTCTGGGTCTGTTTCTTTTGGCCTATTCTCTAGGTATTGTGGGGGAGGGGGGGTTCCACTCTCTGGCACGTGTCTATTTAGTATACAGGAGCTGCTGCTCCTTTTCTCCCCTTCCCCCCCAGCACACTTAGCTGTTTGTTGCTGCTGGCGCTGCCTTTCTCCTTCAGATAGGGGACCTCTGTATGACCTCTTCTCCTGACCTCTCACCTTCAGCTCCAGCAGTCCAACTCTCTGAGTAGGGTTATGTCAGCCGCAGCAGTGCAGATCTGCCGTTTATGTCGCTGTGGCTGTCGGCACTTTGGTTGTTTCACCCGGCGTCTAATCGCCCCCCCGCGCTAATAGAGGCTCACCGGGCCCAAGCTGTTGCCGGCTGGGTCCTCTTCCGCAAGATGGCGGCGGTAGCTGCAGCACCACGTGTGCCTCCACCGGGTCCCTGCCGTCAGGGGGCGCCTTATAAGTATCTCGGCACCCGGGGCGCCGCCGGTCGTCTCAGCCCCCTGCCTCCCTCTATGTGGTCTCCTCCGCACAGCCCTTCACCATTGGGCCCGTCTGCCCCGTCCTCAGGATGGCGGCCGTGTCAGCCGCGGCGCTGCAAGCCTGTCGCCGGCGTCGCTATGGCTGCCGGCGTCACAGACTCCGCACCGGGGCTCAATCCTCCTCCTCTCTGTGGTGGCAATGGGGGCGATAGGCCCGGGAAGTCGCTCGCCGATCGGGAGCCCTCCTCACAAAATGGCGGCCGCAGCTTCCCGCGCTCACCTCCAGGGTCCTCTCGCCGTGGTGTCCGGTAAGCGTCCCTCCGCTCTGCAGCCCCGCCGGTGGTCTGGGCACTTCACTCCTCTCCCTCCGCTATGTGGAGCGCCAGGTCCAGAGCCCGCCAGTCAGCCGGTGACTCCCGCTCCGCAGCGACGGCTCTCTCCACCTCACAGGCCCCGTTTCTAGCTCCGCTCCCGCCGCACCTCGGTCGTCAGGGGTGGCCGTCCGGAGATGCAGTTTCTTCCCCCTTCCTCCGGTGATGGTATATCGGGGTTGGGAGTCCTCAGGATCAGTACAGGATTACCGGTAGGTCAGCTTGAGCAGGAGCCCTTCTTACATGCGGCCGGTCAGGACGGCTGCTTGGCCACGCCCCCTAGGGGATAACTTTTAATGACGGCACAGCCCCTTTTAAAGAAGTTGTCCAGGGTTAGGAAAACATGGCTGCTTTCTTTCAAACACAGTACCACCCTTGTTGGTGTGTGATATTGCAGCTCAGCTCCCATTCACTTCAATTGAGGTGAGCTGCAATAACACACAGAACCCTACTGACGGGTGGTGCTGTGCTTCGAAGCTAACAGCCATACTTTTCTAACAATTGATAACTGCTTTAAGAACTGCAAGTAGACAGACCTTAAGCTTTAAAGACTTACTCATCATGGCTGGCATTAGGAGTTGGAATGTGAAAGCTATATCCCTTGGATCCTTTTAACATCTTCCAAGAAAGATGCCTAATGTTTACCAATGCCTGTTTTATCACTGTAAGGTAAAATATGATATGAGCTAGTAAAATGCTGTGCATTGCAGTATTAGGAATAGAAGGGACTATTTGATAAGTTTTAAGGTCAAACTTTACTGTATTGTCTGCCATGAAGCATGTAGTAGGATCAATGTCAAGAATGTGGTCATTTCTTGTTCTTCATCTCCTTCCTCATGTCAACGCCAAGTACTGTTCGTACATGTCGTGTCTCTCTGCCAATGAAAAATCATCACTGGTGCTTGGCAAGAGCAGAATGACAATATGAGATTTGATAAGGTGCAGAAATGGCTTCCCCACTGACCTTGTCATTGGAACTCGTGAGTCTGAAGTGGGTTAATCCCTCCTTAGTATTTGGTAACCCGCAGCTTTATCTTTCCCTGGATGGCATCCAGTGACTGGTTACATGACCAGTCTAACCCGTATAGCAGGGAAATCCCTGGCTGGCTGCAACTGTAAAAAGCTGTTTAGAGTTGGCTTGAATAAGAAATACTACCTGTAGATGAAAGACTTGTGGATTCTTATTAGAAGCCTATTAACAAAGGTAGCAGAGATTATTGCAGGGGAGGAATGTAGAGCAGGATGGGATATGTGGTGCTAAATGTCAAAGATCTAGTTGAGTCAACCAGATAATGGCCTTCTTAGCCACAAGTTCTGCACGCCGCTAGTATCAATAGAATGGGAATTTCCTCGTGCACATAAAAGAACGAGGGAGAATGCCCTTTTACTCCATTTCATTGCTATTTCTTCTGCGGGACTTTTACTTAATTGTGGTTTGCTCCTAGCATTTCATTTACAGAGAAAGCGCAGTCTATGGGCGGTGTTATGAGTGTTAGCGGTTTCTCTAACGCTCACTACTAATGCCCAGGCTGAGTTGAGGTGCAGGGCTGCAATTAGCGGTAAAGTACAAGCTTTTGCGGCAGCCGATACTGTTAATGTAAGAGCACTCTACTAGTAGTTTTTATTTACCTTGATTAGTCAATGACATAATTTCATTGCTTACTTCTTGTTGCAGGTTGGTGCAATTGCCGCTAATGCAGCGGATGATGGTCAGTGGTCCCAAGGACTAATTTCTGCTGTAAGTATTGTTTTTTTTGTTTTTTTTCATCCACATTCTCTCCCTATTACTTAATGCCACATTATCTAGAACCTGTCACCATACATTGCTTCTGCTTTGCTTTCTTGTTATATGGACTTGTTTCTAGAAAATACTTGTAAAAAGCCTTAAACTAATCCAACCACCACATAAGCTGTCATTGATATTTAATACCCTTTCTACTTACCAACATCATCTGAATACTGCATTTCCCCACTAATCAGAATCTCTGTACCTAAACTCTGATTGATGCAATTCCCTGCACTTGACAACTAGGTACCTTCTAACAATGCATCAAGCATCCTGGCTAACCAAGTCACCGTGCATTATGCAAAGGCAGAAGCTGATCCTCCTGTCCTTGCCAGCCAATCAACTTCCGATTTAGATTGTAAGCTTTGTCATACTAAACATGAATAACTTATTAAACCCACGATACTTTGTAGCCTGTAGAATCTGTAGCCAACGTAGGGTCACTAACACTGCATAGGTTCTTAGACAGACTGCAGATGATTTGCCCTTCAGGCAACAATTTCCTTTTTCTGGTCATTTGGCCACTGTTGACTTCTTTTAGGCCAGGATGGTGGCCGCGGCAACAAGCAACTTGTGTGAATCGGCTAACGCCTCAGTACAGGGCCACGCCAGTGAGGAGAAACTCATCTCCTCTGCCAAGCAAGTAGCAGCATCCACTGCCCAGCTTCTGGTCGCCTGCAAGGTGAAAGCTGACCAAGACTCGGAAGCCATGAGAAGACTCCAGGTAGCTTGCTTAAATCTGCATTGGATTAGGCTTGACTTTCACACACAGACCATAGATCCTTTTATTAGCAGCGGATCTAGTAATATGAATATGATTCAGTGCAATACAGAATACATAAATACATGTATCGGAGAGGCTAACAGCAAAGCTCACAATGGAAATGGGGAAGCCCATTCATTTTCATGGTTTTATTTTTGGTTTTATTAAATTGGCTAAGTACTGTTCTTTTTCTTTTCTTCTAACCTGCTCTTCACTTCCCACTTGCTGTCGTCTTTGTTTTCCCACTTCATGTTCTGTCTTTCCGAACCTGACATTCCTCTGTACAGGCTGCTGGAAATGCTGTCAAGCGCGCATCTGATAACCTGGTCAGAGCAGCTCAGAAGGCTGCCTTCAGCAAAGCGGAGGAGGATGATGTTGTAGTGAAGACAAAGTTTGTAGGTGGAATTGCACAGGTTAGTAAAAAAACAACATTTCTCTAGATTTACATTGTCAAAGTGCTAAAACCACTTCTCAGTTAGTGTGTGAGTGGTTCACATGCTCCACCCCCTAATCACATGATGGTGACGTCATGGCAGGTCCTAAAGCATATATAAAACACAGAGCCTAACAGCAGCTGTGTGCTCACAGGACTTGTGATCATGTCACCGTTATGTGATCAGTCACATGGTCTCTGAGCTCCGGCCTTGATCACATGACGATGACCTCATCGCTGGTCCTTTACTTTATTAAAAACCTGCAGAGCTGGACAGCTGCCTTGTGCTGACAGGAAACCCCCAGGGCCTCAGTTGCTATGTATACTGCAGTACTCAGTCTGGCAGTTTGTAGCTGGTTTTGAGAGAGGTGCGCACCTGTGTGGAGACTCCAGTAAATGACATCTCACAAACGTCCACACACATAGCTGGAGGTGCCTATTGACCAACAACATTGATGCCTAGTTCTTCACCCACTGTCTTCACATCTCCTAAACCTGATATCATGTCATCTCAAATGCTAATAGCGCCAACACCAGTCCAGCCTTCATCTAATAATCAACCATTGCCCAGTGTTTAAACAAACCGTCGCTGTTGTGCAAACATGTCACCACAGAGGGTTCAATACCACCGTGAAGCTAATGCAGCTTACATGACACAGCAACAAGCCATGATGTCATCTCAGCCACCAGCTGAAGCTTGTAAATCTCATGCAGCTAATATGCAAAAGCAACAAGTGAACATGTCTCCTCAGCGAGCAGCTGAACTAGTTGCACAGAAATATTTTGACCAACTCCAATCCCTTTCACTATATATTACATTAGTACAGAAACGTTGGTACTATAAATAATACTGATAACTAGTAGGTCTATAATGATGAGGTGAGTAAGTTATCACATACATTAGACTATAGTTTAACTCGCCAAGTTGCTTCCTGCAACTCCTGTTAATAATAACATCACAGCAGTTGGAAATAATGAAAATGAACTGTAATACGACAGTATTTTTGAACAGGGATATCTTTTGTATGAGAGAAAAACGTAGTGTAGCCTTATGTAGTTGTATCATGTGCAAGATGTATTTATTAAAACTCTCAGCACAGGCCTGTGATTTAGGCTTGCCTTATCTTTGGGTTAAGAGCCTCCATTGTGGTTCATTCAGTCCTTCTACTAATTATGACATCAAAAGTTACGCAGCCTGCAATGCTGTTCATGCTCTAAATATAATGGAACCCCAATGAATCCTATAAAAGGGGTTGTCCCATGAAAATGACTTATCTCCTATCCACAAGATTGGGATGAATATGTGATTGGCAGGGGTCTGAATACTGGGTTCCCCACTAATCACCAGAATGGTAGTCTCAGGTGTCCCAGAATGAATGGAGTGGTGGTCACACGTGTACACTGCTGATCTATTAATCTCCGTGGCCATGATTTATGGCCTGATATCGCACTCGCCTGTGTGAACTTGGCTTAAGGCTTCTTTTACCCAGAGCAATAAATCATTTGCACAAGCAAACAATGACAGACTTCACTCTGGCAGGCAGTTTAAAAAGGCAGATAAATCGCTTAAATTTAATTTGCTCATTCTTCAGTCATTCATTCTCTGTACCAGTGAATGTGGACAACTGAAGGATCTCCGTTTACACGTAACGAGCGAACAATGATTTTTATGCCTGCATGAAATGAACAAAGATCGATAATCAAAGGAATTCTTGTTCATTATTGGCCATCTTTACACTGAATGATTATCGTCCAAATTCGCACAGTCCAACAATTGTTTCGAATGATAATCTTTCCGTGTAAAAGGGCCCTCAGGTTGAGTATAACAATATGTGAATATTTTCCTTGTAGATCATTGCAGCTCAAGAGGAAATGCTGAAAAAGGAAAGGGAGCTGGAAGAAGCCCGTAAGAAACTGGCCCAAATCCGTCAACAACAGTATAAGTTTCTACCGTCCGCCCTGAGAGAGGAGGACAGCTAGTGATCGATCCTGGCGTCGAACCTGGAATCAGTCTGCTCTGCAGGAGGACATATCGTTACTGTAGCTGGAAGCCCCCTTGTCTCCCACTGGATACTAAAACCACTATAACATGAAGGGGGTTGTGTGGGTTTTCACACTCCGAAGACAAGCAGTATTATTTCCCACGGTGGACATACCCAGTTATATAAATAAAGTATATATGAGAGATATACACAATGCCGGGGGTCGAAGAGACTGTGACATAGGGTACAGCCCCTCCTGCAATAACACGTGTGCTATTAAAGATTGTGTCCCCCTTTTCATGTAACCACTCATGTTGCAGGTGCCTGCAATGCAGAGCAAAGCATAAAGGAGTAAAATGACCTTTTTTTCTAGTATGTTTTACAATTTGATTTGGTCACTGGATCAACTATGTACCCTGAAATGATGTACACAAAGCCTGTTGGGAATTAAAGGCACTTGTAATTACGCAGCGATATGTGCAGTAATGTGTTTATTATTTCAGAACAGAAGATTAATGCCGGATTTGTCTATCTTGGTCATTTCTGTAGACAGGTAGTTAAAAGGGGTTGTCCCATCTCTAGCTGTTTTGTTTCAGGAACAGACCACTCCATACATTGTGCAGTGGCCCAGGTTGGTACTGCAGGCAGAGTCAAACTGAAGTATATGGGACTTGGCCTGCAGTACCAACCCAGGCCACTGCATAATATATGGAGCTGTCTGCTTCCTGAAACAAAAAGCTAGAAGTGAGACAACCCCCTTTAATGTACAATATGTATCCACGAGCAATATCTATACACACATTTTTGTGCAATTAGAAAATATTTTTTTTGCATAACCGAACAGAGAAATGTAATATTGAAACGTGGAAACACTTCTAAGCTATAATTACATAAATTCAGAAAAACCCCTTTAGGCTACCTCCTGAGATATAACCACATGGTCAGTTGCTATGGTTTTGTGTGGTTCTTGGCCCGGTCTGTACCTTTTGTAGATATTCGTATGGGTATAAACTGCTACTGCTGCTTTCCTACTCGGTATGATTCCAGTTGTACATGCCTGTTAACATAACTGTAATGTTGAAAGCTGCTAAAAAAAACAGACATAGCTGTGAAAAGGTAAAATTTCCTTCATGTATATAGAGTACATGTTGATTTAAAAGTCAGGGCCACTCAAAATACCCCCTGAACGAAAAGAGATACTAGTAGGAAACTGTAGAACACTTAGGGGCCATTTACACCAGCCGAGGATCGCTAAAAAATCACTAATCGGCGATCATTTTAGCGATAATCGGTGCGTGTAAATGTGCGCCCATCGTCTGCTTTTCAGCAACTGCTGGCTGATAGTTAAATTCAGTCCAACATAAAAATCGTCCTTCACTTTTATCAGTAGTTCTCCATGGGAAGTGCTGATAGCATTGTTTCCCCAGTGGAGAACAAAGGATCTGAGAGCAGATAATAGCCTCAGGCTATTAGCTGCCTTCAGAGAAGGCTTTATTTACATACATCATTGGTATTTGAGTAGCTACTTAAATACGAATTAATTTTTATGCTAAATGATCGCTCAAACTGTCCATGAAGCGATCTTTGAGCGATCATCGTCCCGTGTAAACCAGCCTTTAGATGGATGGGAGAAAACTCTTTGGCAGTGTGGTGGTGCCTGTCTACCTTCTTGGTGGCAGTTATCTTGGATTTAGCCCATTAAACTTCAAAGGAAAGGGGGTCATGGGTCACCTGATTTAGGGGAAAATTTTAATCAGAAGTTGATTAGTGCAGTCATTTTTTTTTCAATACCTGCAACCATTTTCTAGTTATGGATGATGTCATGTTGAGCATTAATAAAGTTATGTTGAATTATGTATGGAAATCGCTAATCGCATGTCATTTCATTAATAATCCAGGAAAGAAATGAGATCATCCTGATAGATGGTAACAAAAGTTCACGTTAGTTGGCCAAGATTTTCAATCAAAAACACCTAGGAAGTCAGCCAGTGCGTGCATGAATCGTCGGGAAACTGATTTAGAAGTTCAGAACAGAACGGTTTCCAATCCCCAGGTGTTGGCAGCTGCTTTAACGAAGAGTCTACAGAAAATCATCTAGAGACTGGCATTGGAGCATGGTATTAGTCAACACCTGTCGTAAGGATCCTCAAGACACTCATGTTGTAGACATACTATGGCATCCTGAACATCTGAATCGGCCTACTGACAGTTTGTGCACTCATTGGCTGTCTTCCTGGTGTTTTTAATTGAAAACTTCTGTTACCGACCATCAGGATGATCTCGATTCTGTCTTGGATTGTAAACGCATCTTCTGGTATCTAAAAAGACATGTGATTTAGTGTTTTCCATAGCACATAATTCAATTAATGCCCAACATGACACCATTTATAACTCGAAAATAGTTGCAGGTTTTGAAAAACATTTCTGCACCAATCAATTTCTGATAAAATTATGTTGTTAAATCATGTATCCCATACCCCCCTTTCTATTGAAGTTTCTTGGGCTGAATCCAAGATGGCTGCCCACCAAGTTGGCCAACAGGCACCACCATAGCGCCAAAAATGTTTCCTCACCCATCTTAAGTGTTAATCTTGTAGATATGATACATTTTAATCGCTAACAAAAATACATGATGTAATAATAGCGAGCTTTCGAATCAACGCAGGGTGGTTCTTCCGGCTTAAAGGAAGTGGATCCGAAGAGGCATGCATATTTATACACACCTACTTATGACAAGGCACAGACATGAATGAGAATAATTTGCACTTAAAAGAATACTACAACAGAAATACAAACATCTTTAAATAGTCACTGATAAGGGTGGGAAGGTTTTATAGTTCCTGAATTAGTGTGGGGGGTGGGGGTGCGGGGGTCACCAGGCCAGCAGTGTTATAGATTTCTTATACTTCCCAGTCACGCATGAATCATTCTGAAGAATTTAGCCCTCTATTGATAGTGTCAAAAGTTGTTATAAATTTATATTCCCAAATTCTTCTATGGCCTTTTGACTTGAACTTGCCTTTCAGTATCATAACTTTCATATCTTCTATGTCATGTTCGTGACTAGAAAAGTTCTCTGACACAGGTAATTCTGCCTTTCTCTCTCTAATTGTTTGGCGATGAGATCTCATCCTCCCTTTTATTTTTTGTTCTGTTTCTCCAATATAAAGGCCCTCAACAGGACATTTACTGTACATGATCAGGTACACAACATCAGATGTGGAACATGTGAATGTCCAAGGGATCTTATAGTCTTGCTGTGTGTTGGGGATTTGTATCCTGTCTGTGGTCAGTACATGTAAGCAGGTCTTGCAGCTCCTTACATTAGAGATAAGTTTCTTTTTGTGTGGCAAAGGGCAATGCACTCCTGACTATAAAGTTCCACAAATTAGGAGGTTGCCTGTAACATAAGAGGGGAGGGTCTGGGAATATGGTTTTCAGACGGTCATCCTTGTGTAGAGCATGATGAAGTTTCTTTGCGGTTTTTCTTAGTACCTCTAGTTGCGGATTGTAGGTCATTACTAGAGGTACACGATTGTTTCCTTCGTTCTCTGTGTATTGGAGTAGTTGATTCCTGGGTATCCTGGTGGCTCTGTTGATTTAGTCATCAATTGAGGTGCGATGGTAGCCCTGATTTAAGAATGTCTTTTTCGGATTGTGTAATTGTTCCTCTCTGTCTGTTGGGTTGGAGCAGATCCGGTTGTATCTGATGGCCTGGCTGTAGATGGACTTTTTGATGTGTTTAGGATGGAAGCTGTCCCATCTAAGGTATGTGGACCGATCAATTGGTTTTCGGTATAGGGATGTCTGTATTGAGTTGTTTGAAATCTTTATGGTGGTGTCCAAAAAAATGATTTCTGTATATGAGTAGCTTAATGTCAGGTTTATGGTGGGGTGGAATGCAATAAATCTCTCATGGAATTTTTTTTTTCAAAATATTTTTTATTGGCTTTCTTTGAGACCTACATGTATATCACATATACAATATCAATGTTTACACTTGTAGTGAGGGTACGCATATCATACAATAGTCGTGACCATACTTATATATTAATCAAAGCAAACCTTTTTAAAGGAACACGTATAAAATGTCCTTCTAACGCTATCTTGTCCTTAATCTTCAAATTCGTGATCATATGCGTTTATGTCTTCAAACTATTTTTTGTAACACTATTAAACTCCATCAAACTGATAACATAAACTGTCGCCATGGTTTCCACATGTTATCAAATCCCTTCAGGTTATTGTTAGATTTAGCATATATTTTTCGTATTCATAATGATCTGCTATGGTGTCCAATTAATCCTTTGTGTTTGGAGGACATTCAGTTTTCCATTTTCTAGTAATTATAAGTTTGGCTGTCAGCAAATAATGGCATACGCACTTCCGGTGGGATCTGGGAATGTGGTCACAGGTCAGCAACAAAAGTGCAAGCTGGGAGCTGCTTTTCACAAATATGCCTGTGATCTTTGGGATAAGGCCAAACACCTCTCTCCAAATATCTTGGACCTTCAGGCACTCCCAGTGTGAAACAATGTACCTTCTTGACCACATTTTCTCCAGCACTCCCTACTCTGGAGGGAGAAACTTCTAGCTAGTTTAGCAAGGGTATAATACCATTGTTAGTGTCTTGTAATGAGTCTGAAATATGCTTACTGATAAGGTAGATTTATTAGCCCACTCAGAAGCCTTCAGTCATTGAGATTGAGAGATCTCCTGGCTCAGGTCTGTTTCCCAATTTACTAAGTGAAATGGAATTTTATCAGTTGTGGTTCGGTGTTGGTCCAGGTGATTATGATGTCATCAATGTAGCGGAAGCCTTTTATATGTAAAGGATGAGCGGGTGAAAGAATATTGCTGATTTTATGGCCAACAATCCTAGATGTGAGTCATGTCCTAGAAAGGCACCAGCCATGTCTGTGAACCAGAAATATGGTGGTCGATATTGCTTGATATTCACTACTGTTCTTCATGAACCTTTTTTTTACAGCCTATGTAGTGTTGTAGTCTGCTGTACAGTGTAGTAATAATGATGACCACATGAAGGCAGTGTTGTGCCATTTAAGGCTTCGTAACACTTAAGCACTGAAGGCCATTAGTGCTTGGTGAAAACAGTATTTCTAACAGCAAAGTAAAGGAACTCAACTGTTGTACTAAATTTTCTAATTTACTGTTTATTCTTCTTACTACTGCTAGTTTACCACCTGTAAATTAGTCAGCCCTTTACTATTTTATACCAAACGTGCCTACAAGGCAACAAATGCCCCGATTATGTCTGCCCTAGCATAAAAGATAGTTCATTTTATATAATATATAATTATTTACGATTTATGACTATGTAAGACTTAAAGGGGTTGTCCCGCGGCAGCAAGTGGGTCTATACACTTCTGTATGGCCATATTAATGCACTTTGTAATGTACATTGTGCATTAATTATGAGCCATACAGAAGTTATCAAAAGTTATTCACTTACCTGCTCCGTTGCTAGCGTCCTCGTCTCCATGGTTGCCGTCTAATTTTCGCCGTCTAATGGCCAAATTAGACGCGCTTGCGCAGTCCGGGTCTTCTTCGTTTCTCAATGGGGCTCCGTGTAGCTCCGCCCCGTCACGTGCCGATTCCAGCCAATCAGGAGGCTGGAATCGGCAATGGACCGCACAGAAGCCCTGCGGTCCACCGAGGGAGAAGATGCCGGCGGCCATCTTCAGCAGGTAAGTAAGAAGTCACCGGAGCGCGGGGATTCAGGTAAGCGCTGTCCGGTGTTCTTTTTTAACCCCTGCATCGGGGTTGTCTTGCGCCAAACGGGGGGGTTGAAAAAAAAAAAAACCCCGTTTCGGCGCGGGACAACCCCTTTAACAGGCTATTTACATGTGATTTACAAGTCCGGGGATTCTGGGAGCTCAAGTGTCTAAGTTCCATTTAGATTGGTTAGATTCTGTAATGTATTCATACATATGGCTAGTATGATACTAGTATCCCAAACTAGAAGTATCGTCTGCAGCATAATAATCTTTATTTATATAGCGCTAACTTATTCCGCAGCGCTTTCAATGCACCTAGGGAACACAAACAATACGAAATTTACAGAAATTACAAAAGTTACATGTGGTATTCAATTATTTGGTAACGGAGGGGGTGGGAGTGATACAGAAAGTACAGGGGCAGGCGGTGGAGCAGGGGCGAACACAGCAATGCAACGATAACAGGTGATATACAGTTTTTTGGGACACTACAGGGTGGGGGGTAATACAGGAGGTGCAGGGGAAAAAGTGAAAGCAATGGGGAGAGGCAGGGGGCGCATTGTGGGGTAGGGGACTAGATCAGGAGGTATAGTATGCTACTTTGAAGAGGTGTGTCTTTAAGAAGCATCTGAGATTCCGTGCATCGCGGATTATCCAGATGTTTTGGGGTAGAGCGTTCCGGAGGATGGGTGCTACTCTAGAGAAATCCTTGAGGTGGACATGTGAGTTTCGTATTAGAGGGGTGTTTAGTCTGAATGTGTTAGCAGGGCGGATGGGTCATGTATGGACAGGAGGGGGAAGCAGTATACATTGGCACGGCGCCATGGAAAGCATTGTGGGTGAGGGGGATGAGTTTGAATTGAGTTCTGTAGTGGATGGATAGCAAGTGCAGTGGTGTCTGAGAAGCAGCTGGGTAGGAAGATGAGTCTAGCTACTGCATGTAGTATGGATTGGAGAGGGGAGAGTCTGGTGCGGGGGAGGCCAATGAGCAGGGAGTTGCAGTAGTCGAGTCAGGAATGGATGAGGGCAACGACGAGTGCGTTCAGCGTGTCCGCTCTATGCTCATTAGCCGGTCAATCCCAACAATTAAATAGACATTGGGAGGTACCCATAGTGTATAAACAATCTAAAGTAGAATTACAGACCTTTCTTTATTACGATTGCCGATCAGGGTTTCTTTGTTTTCCGTTTTAGTCCTATGCTATGACTGGATCTTAAACAGCTGGATGGATAATCTTTGTCTCTAAACATTCTATGGAGATTATGACACTTGTGTTCAAAAGATTCACTACCAGAACAGGTTTCTTCTAACCCTTAAGTATTGACCGGTTGGTATCCCCCTTCTAAGGGCCCTTTTAGATGAGATTAATGAGTGAATGATGTCATCGTTAGTTTGTTTGCTTGTGCAGCCTGTTTATACACGCAGACACAATGTTGGCTCGAATAAATGAGAAAATGTTCAGTCTTTCACATTTGCTGTACAAGTGAATCAGAGGGACTGAATGAGCGCTGTTTAAACTGAACGATAAGTGAACGAGCCAACGAAGACTTTTGTTAGACTGAACGATTAATGGTCGCTTTCATTCGTTTAAACATTTTTTTTTTTATTTTTTTTAACAATAATATTTTTGTCTGAAAGCACCCTAAATGATGGGGGAGGCCAGCAATTCCAGAATAGGCCCATTAGTGGTCATAGATTTTCTAAAGGTAGTAGTTTGCAGCTTGCCCTTAGGGCAGATAGTGATAGATGCAGTGGGGTCCATGAGCTATATAAGATTTCCATATTGTTGTATTAGGCTTCATGGTGCTTATTTTTAGTTCAGTAGACCCACAAAAAGGTCCATGTTTTCCGTTTGGAGATTGAAAGGAGTTTTTTAAGAATTTAAAATAGAATTTTACAGAGTTAGGGCTTATTCACATGAGCGTATATTGGCCACCATTTTCACGGCCGGACGATATACGCTACGATCTGATGCATTGGATTCCAATCCATTAGATCACACATGCGTATTCCCACAGCGTTAAAGCGTCAAGCCGGCAAATATACCACCCAGCTCTTACGCTGGGCAGCAAAGATAGTCCTGGAACTATCTTGGTGTCCGGAATACGTCGGCCGCTGCATAGACTCCTATGGGAGCCAATGACAGCGGCCAGAGAAAGGAGGTGGGAGGGAGTTTAGCAGCGAGACTGCTAAACTTCCTCCCCCTTCTCTCCTCCTTTCTCCTCCCCTCCGGCTGTTTGCAATGGGGCGGGGGTGGAGCCCAGCTCCCCCCTCTCCCATTGCTGGCTGCGGACAAGGGGTGGGTGCTTAGCTCCACCCCTATCCCGCCCACTCCCAGTGCTGGCTGCAGACAAGGGGTGGGTGTTTAGCTTCACCTCCATCCTGCCCACTGCAATTGCAAACAGCCGGAGGGAAGGCGAGAGGAGGTAAGTCAGTGAGCGAAGGAGAGGCAACAGCATTGCGGCCTCGACGTATATGCGCTGGGCCTGTGCTGTCTGAACGGGCGCACAAATGTTTCGCGGGTTTTTTGCATGGCTAGTGAAGTCTGTGATTGGCTGAATGGTCACGTGCACAACGCTTCCTCTGTTACGAGAGGCGGGCTTTGGGGCTCCAATGCTGAACTTGAAACCTCTGGAGTTTAGTATATTTTTGCAGCATTTTACACTATTTTAACACTAATTTTTACAAAGTCACAGAAACCGCTTTAAACATGGGTACAATGGACCTGTCTGGATGATGATTTATGCTAATTGCATTCTGATTGAGATCACGGAGATGGTAAGGTGCAGGTTAAAGAGGGACATCTGATGACTTCTGACATAGACATAGGTTATCTCTTAATGCTTTTGTGATATCACTGGAAGCCAAGAGATGGCTAAACCAATTCTCTTCGGAGTTGTGTGCTAAATCCTTTGACATCTCAAATAAAGCTTCATAGAAGCCGCTCCATAATGCTGGACAGCTGCACAACACAGTTTATAACCCCATGGGGGGTGTAATGTGTAAAAGATAAATGCGTTGTGACTACAACATGGCTTGTCCATTTCTGCAATTGTCATAAAGCCCTGCATGTCATCTTACGGAGGCCAGCGACTGCAGTGGCCATGTGTGGGTACAGCTGGCCATTGCTGGCATTATGGCTACTGGAGCATCTGCACTGGATCAGTAGGGAGTTGAAGAGGTGAATACGGTTTATTGTTTGTATTTATTTTTATTTTAACACAGCATGTTGGCTCAGTGGTTAGCACTGCTCCCTTGCTGCGATGGAGTCCCAGGTTCAAATCTGATTAAGGACAGCATCTGCATGGAGTTTGTATGTTCTTCCTGTGTTTCTGTGGCATTGCCCTTGGTACTCTGGTTTCCTTCCACACTGCAAAAACATACAGCTAGGTAAATATAAACTGTGAGCCCCAATAAGGATAGAAGCCGATATCAAGTGATGTAAAGCGTTGCATAACATGTATGCGCTATATAAAGGTGGTTGTTAAGACATTTGCTGACTCTTATGTTTTTAAGAACTGTGGAAACCACCTTTTAAGCCAAAACAAAGAGTGGACCCCAAAAACAGAACTGATGTGTGTGTATGTATGTATATAATTTTTTTTAATACACTCCTGGTTTTGTCTTAAAGGAAAATTTTGATCAAACACTGAAGTGGGAATCAGCCGTTATCTTGTAGGTTTGTAGCAAGTGGTAATATTCCACGTGTTTTAACTCCATATCTATAGTGCCTCCGAACTCATATAAAATAGATAGATATAAGTAACTACAATATTGGAGCAAAAGGATAATTTATTACAGAAAACTGACCCCTTGAAGGGAGGCTGTAGTACCCTGTTGTACCACCTCTAGCTTGGATGCAGGATGTGATACAGCTGGGTATGGAGGCTCTATTACCCTGGTGTACCACCTTTAGCTTGGATACAAGATGTGGTACATCTGGGCATGGTGGCTCTAGTACCCTGTTGTACCACCTCTAGCTTGGATACAAAATGTGATATGAGCGGGCATGGAGGCTCTAGTACCCTGATGTACCACCTCTAGCTTGGATACAAGATGTGATACAGGCGGCGTGGAGGTTCTAGTACCATATTGTACCGCCTCTAGCTTGGATACAAGATGTGATATGGGCGGGCATGGAGGCTCTAGTACCCTGTTGGGCAGTCATGGAGGCATGCAAGTTCTATATGATACCCTGTGGCATATCGGTCCACATTTCCTGTAACTGAGCCACTAGATCATGCAGACTCAGGCTGTTGATTTTGGTGCCCCAGATGGTCCCATACATATTCTATTAGTGATAAATCCAGCAAATGGGTAGGTTATGGGGGCATTCCTGTGACATCCTAGCTGTGTGATAGAAACTTTTTCCAAGGAAGGAGCACAAGCAGGAATCTTAAGACGACATCTTGTAGATCAAAATAACATCTTTTTATTGCAATTTCATTCAATGTTTCGACTGCCCCTGCAGTTTTTATCACACTAAATAACAGAGTGACAATGCCCAACATTTATGTACACAATAGAGCAATCGTAGAACGAAAACAAATGTACACCCCCAGCTTAGTGTATACCAATTGGCTGTACTGGGAAAGCATCACATGCGGAGCATCCGACCAGGTACTGATGGCCGCGCCATTCCGTCACTCCGATGGCGGCAGCTGCCGTGTGTAAATGTACATAGCGCATGCGTGGTCACGCTCACTGGTATCGAATGATTTGGGGTGATTTGCTAGACCCATTGAAGATGTAAGGTCATCTGTTTCAGGATGTCATTGTTCCTCACTGTCATTGTTGATCACTACTAGGGGTGATCCACTGTTGTATGTGATGCCCCCCAGACCATCACACGAGCAGGGGGCAGTGTGCTGCTCTATAGCAAACGCAGGATTGAGGTGCTCACCCCTAGGTCTCCAGACATGAACACTGCTGTCGTCAGTACCCAAATTAAACCTGGATTCATCTCTGAAGACGACCCAGTACCAACTCCATGAAGAATGAAACTGGACTGTTATGACACCACTGTAAATGGAGGTGAGGGTGGATGGTGTCAAATGCAGTACATGTGATGGGCGCCATGAGATCAATTGTCGTTCAACCAAGTGCCTGGAAACAATTCCAACAGACACGGGTGTAATGATTGTACTACCTGTCTCTGTAAAGCTGATAATGAAACAGTTGGCGCTGCTTGTGTTTTGTCAGATGATAACCTAGTGCTAGTCTGTCGAGGGGGTCCTGAGCCCGGTTACCTTCTGTGCGTGTATCCACTGGTCCTAACAGTCTGGTCAGAACAGCCCAGGTGGAGGGCAGTTCGTCGATACAACCATCCAGCTTCTTGCATTCCAGTAGCGCGCCCCCCTCTCAAACTCTAACTGGCTGAAATCTCTGTGCTTGTATTATGGAAACATGGCTAGTGGTCGACAAGCTCTACACAAGTGGAAAGGGAGGTCCTCTACTGAGGGCCTTTTTATAGGCGAAGGGTGGAACCACTTTTAGGGCCTCTGGGGACAAGACCGTTAATCTAATGATGCCACAACTTTAAACATTTACATATCTGTCTGAGATGTATCAGCATGCCGAGTTTTGCAGCAAAACGACAACTTGTAGGTGCTTGATTTTTATTTTATTTTTTTACAGTTTTTGAGCTCTGATACGCAGTTTTCCAGAGTAAAGCATAGTTGTTTCCTGGTTGGGTTGTAGCCAAAGGCTTGTTCACGTAGTCACTCTCAGACTCTGGAGCGGGGGCTATAAAAATAACAGAAGTCAGGAGGATGTGAGGAGAGTGTTGTAAATCTGAGGTTCCCATCAGGATTACAAGAAGTGCATTCCATATATAGCACATCACTGTCTGAGATGGAGAATCCAGTGTAGTGGGCTGAGGCTTCACCCCTTCATGGCCACATAGGTCATAATGTAGACTGGACGGGTCAGAATTACTGCACCTTCTTTCCTGTACAGTAAATACCATCTTGTAAAATCTGGTCTACTACATGTAACTGAAAGCATCCACATACTGCAAGAGATGTTGGCTCTAGTGTTAGTACGCCCTCGTCTTCTAAGTGGGAGGGAGGGCTGAATCCCCTTCTTACAGAGGAGAGATGATAAAGGATTCGGCTCATATGTGGTTAGTAAGCAGGACCATATTTGGCTGTGTTTATCCGAAGTTGTTCTTGTCTGCTAATGTAGCCTGTCACTTTCATTCTCAAGTAAGTTTTCCTGGCCTGGGCAGTTGATTCTCTGCTCTTCACCCCATGCTAAAAATGCATTAGAAGAGGTTGCATGTTATCGTAAGAGATTACTCCAAATCTATACAGCGACACAAGACTACCTCTTCCAATAAACTGCGGCAAATAGTTTCCAGTACGTCATTGCCTCTACAGTTCTTTATGTAGTAAAGTAGAGAAGCAAACTCTGATTCAGATATTCAGTTTGTAAGGAGGTGGGTTCCACCTAAAGCACAGGAAATAAGGATGTAGGCTCATTTACATAAAAATTTGGAGCTTACATATTCC
The DNA here is from genome assembly GCF_035609145.1 of Eleutherodactylus coqui. Taxonomy (NCBI): domain Eukaryota; kingdom Metazoa; phylum Chordata; class Amphibia; order Anura; family Eleutherodactylidae; genus Eleutherodactylus; species Eleutherodactylus coqui. The sequence continues at coordinate 206,202,775 of NC_089838.1, read as the reverse complement.
ATATGCTTGGAGAGACTTCCTACATGTATTACTTGTACTGGAGATTCTCCATAAAGAGGGCAAGAAATACCGTTGCACACCTCACAGTGCAGTGTATTCAAGGAGCATGACTTTTTTTTTTTATAAATTTTTTATTTAAGGCTTTTATAAATTTTCCAGAAAAAGAAAACAAAGGAACAGGTTCCTCTGAGAGGGCAGTGCAATCAGTAACATTACAAACAGCTTAGAGAATGCCGCGATGCGACTTTTACAATAGGAAACCCTACTGTGTCCCCTAAAATAAGCCCTAGCTGCAGTAAAAAAAAAAACAAAAAACATCACCTAACAGTTGCTGTTCACTCTGCTGCGACTTCTCTGCAGGTCCCCGTCACTTGCTTGTAGTATTCTCTCAGCGTTTCCCGCTGGCTGTGATTGCCTGAGCCATGGTGCTTGAGAACCAATCTGAGCCAGCGCTCGATGAACCAATCAAAGCCATTGCAGTGAATGGCTGTGATTGGCTGAGCTGCGTCGCTCGAGAAATAATCAGAGCCATTGCATTGAATGGCTGTGATTGGTTCATCAAGCGCTGGCTCTGATTAGCTGAGCTGCGGCGGTCGAGAACCAATCACAGCCAGTGCTTCCTGGAGGCGGGGAATTTGAACCTCCAATCCAGGAAGAGATGAAAGAAAACTTCAAGCAAGTCTATTGGAGCTTCAGGGGAGGCGCGCGGGCAGCTGATAACGCCTGAAAGGTGATGTGTTTATTTTGTTGGGTTTTTTTTTATGCAGCTAGGGCAAATTTTCGGGCTCTTATATTTAAGACCCCCACCGAAAATCTTCACATGTTGTTCCACAAAGTTGCAATATCGCCACGGGAAAACCCCCCGATATCACACAGACCACTGATGTGATATCTTGCGACAATATCGCGTCGCCCAAGTGAAAGAGGCCTTAAATTGTTTGAGTGTGCAGTCAGTTTCGGCTTTGTTAGGCTAGTTTCACACGGGCGATCGCGAAAATCACGGCAATATCGTAGTTTTGTTCATGAGATGTCTGAGCATCAGCGCTTTTTTTTCTCACAAAAACATCGCTGCCGCTTGCGATTCTCTTGTGAGAAAGACAATAGGACTTTCTAATGTTAAAGACTCATTGCAATGTGATAAAACGAAGACTCCATAGAGAAACATGGGTGATAGGAGATGCTGTGTTTTTTTTTTTTTTCACGCAACATCACAGGAGTGTGAGGAAAACTATTGAAAAGCATAGGTTTCATAATTCTATGTTTTCATGCCCTCTCGCATCATGCGAAAATCGAACAATTTTATCACCCATGTGAAACTGGCCTTATTGTAGCTACGTAGTAAGTTTGGTTCTGTTATCACATCTACATAGTAAGCTTAGTTCTCTTAATGTATCTGTGTAGTATAATCAGATTTGTTTTTATATCTGTGCAGTAAACTTGATTCTGTTAACGTATGTATGTATTAGGCCTCATGCACACGGGCACGCACGGACTAAGTGTGGGAAATCCCACACTGAATCCTCCGGTGCCCGCTGCCTGCAACCCTGCGTACCTGTCAGATGACTCTTCTTTCTGTATGCAGATGTGCCGCCGGCGCAAGTGCGCAGTACAGATGACACTGCGCCGTCACCTAGACAATGGCACGGATCCGCGACACTTCTGCAATACTCATAATACTCATTGCAGAAGTGCCACGGGAGGGACGGCTTCCATTAACTTCAATGGAAGCTGCCCCTGTGTATCCGCTCTGAAAATAGAGCATGCTGTGATTTTATTTTGGAATGTAGCGGACGCAAATAAAATCCGCTGGTGTGCGTGGAGAGCGGCATCTCCACACACATTAATGGGCACATGGAGCAGCAGATGGCCCGCTGGATCCGCTGCTCAATTTGCCCCATTTGCATGAGGCCTTAAGCTCAGTTGTTATTGCATCTATGTAGTAGTCTCAATTCTGGTGCGTTTGCTATGTAGTAAGCTCGGTCCTGGTATCAATTTTATGTAGCAAGCTGGGTTATGGTACTGTGTCTATGCAGTAAGCTTGGTACTTGTATGGTATCTATGTATTAAGTGTGGTTTAGAGATGAGCGAGCGTACTCAGAAAAGCACTACTCGCTCGAGTAATTTGCTTTATCCGAGTATCGCTGTGCTCGTCCCTAAAGATTCGGGTGCCGCTGCGGCTGACAGGTGGTTCTTCTGCATAATTAGACTTTTTTGACAGCTATCTAAATTGTATGAGCAGCAGCTTTCTTCTGACTCCCCACTAAAGTGCCTAGGACAGCATAAACTATAACTACGGCCCTGCCTAGGAGCAAACCATAGGATTCAATATATGACACTGAGACCTCTTTGTTCTCCATCTCACATTGTTTCTTTCTTTCCCTGTCAGTCTCTTATAGTGAAAAATAGAAAAGCACGGTTCTCAATGCCAGAATGGAACCAGCGCTAAACCGTAATGTGAAAAGAGCCTAACACCACAGAAAGTTGCCAGATCCCGCCTCCAAACATTGTGGGACTTAAACTACACTCAAAATTGGTGCAATTTTTGGCGTAAAGCTAACTAATAGACTAGAAAGTCTTAACATTCGACAGATTTATCATTCAGCCACTATGATAAACTGTCTAGTCTAAGTTTGCACTGTCTAACTTTTAGGCAATATTAGTAAATAAGCCCCTATATCTATTCTGCAGTACAGCTATAGTTAAGCCTTACATGTATGACTACAATTTACTACAACACTAGCGGCATTTATGAACACAGCCCAAGGCCAGGTTCAAGAAACATGGTTGATTTGCCAAAGCAAATTTTGGGGAAAAAAGAAGAGAAAACGGGGTGCAGCTCTAAGGCCGCTTTCACGCGGCTGAGAAAATTGCACAAGATTTTTGTGTTGTGAGACACACATACACATGATCATTGCAGCATGTCTTATCTTTGTGCGCATCACATTGCCCATTGGTTTTAATGGGGCTGGCAAAGCATCGCACAGCATGCGAGGTGCACATTAGTGCGGTGCAAGGTTTCCATTGTATACAATGGGAAACACTCTGCAAACCTCCGCCACGGCTAAAAGCTACTACCCTGAAGTGATGCAATGCGTTTTCAATATAAAAATGCCTCGCATCCACGGGGACATCGCACATTGGCAAGTGTGATATCAGGCCGAGGTTCACAGCCCGATATCGCACTTGCCTTATGTGAAGTTAGCCTAAGGTCTCTTTCACACAAGCGTCATTTTGATGTAGATTAGGCGCATCAAAACATTGCAGCTAAAAGCACCTATTGTTTCCTATGGGTTCCTTCAGATGAACGATTTTCTGACGTGCTGAAAAAAAATCACTCATCAAAAGGTAGTGCGATAGGCAGGATTTTTTGACACTGAGATGTCCCTCCATCAAAACGTAGGAGTTGTCCCATCTTTTGACAGCACAATGCCAGCGGCTCCATAGACTCCTATGGGAGACTATGTGAGCTGGCTGGCAAAGGGAGGGGGGAGGGAGTTTATCATTGCATGGATGAAGGGAGTCCCCGCTGGGATCCCCTTCATTGTTCTGACGGCCGAGGGATTTCGGGGCCGCGGCGTCACTGCTCGCAAGATGCTGCAGCCAGCCGTGTAAACTCGCGGAGAATAGCCACGACTTGGTCACGGCTATTCTTCACTCACGCGATTTAACACTCCGATAGCCACGCTGTTTTAGTGTGGCTATCGGAGCGTTAAACTGATGCCCGTATGAAAGAGGCCTAAGTGTAGCAGTGTTACAATCAATTGTGGAACAAAAAAGAAATAAGACTCTCGCCTGATGGGGTGGTAACTCCAATGCACGCATGATCATTTCATAGGACACATCATCTTTGAGGCCACAAGCTTCGGCCGTGAAGTGTGCCTGGAAGGTCCCACCCTGGAACATCAAGGTGTTGGATACAAAACATTTCCAAAAGCTGTTGCTTACAAACTGAACACAGATGGAGCCCAAGAACTCAAGGTGGGGCCAAGAAATAGTTCAGTACAAGTGGATGGCGCTTTCAACACCCATCAGCATGTACAGGAAAAAATTCTTCCCAGAAATGCAAAGGGTGAAATCTGTACAAAATTTTCTGTAACATGCACATTGTGCCTCCGATTTGCAGCAGAAATTCCCTGCTGCATTTGGACTTACCCCTACAGAAAAAGTCTTTAAACAGAACTGCAGAAAAGACAATGTGATTCTGTTAACATGATTATTTGCCTAGACACCAGCTTGCACCCCTGTCCTTTCTCTTCTCCAGGTCTGGACTATTTCTCCTATTCAGGTGGATATTAAGGAATTATTACTCAGGATTCTCATGTCTGCAGGAGGTGACCACATTAACAACCTGACATCATCTGATCATTAATCTTCAACATACCTAAAGGATGAGATTACGGAGTACAAAGATCCTGCTTAAATTTTTCTCTGTGCCAAGAAACCGCTCCCTGTGACTCCTCGACTTCTGTATAAACTGTGTTTAAGACTCCGCCCCCTGTTCCTTCATCAGAGTCTGTGGAGATTATAATAAGCAACAGAGGAATTCTCATCAGTCGTTATATAAATATTCTAGAAAGCAATGTGAGTGGAACCCTATTCCACATTGCCAACAACTTAAAAAACTGATATATATATATGTATATATATGTATGTGTATATATATATATATATATATATATATATATATATATATATATATATATATATATACATACATACACACACACACTGCTCTTAGGCTGCTTTCACGTTTGCGTTGGGGGTTCTGGTTTCCTGCTCTATTATAGGAGCAAGAAGGGGAAATCCCCTGGCTGAATGGATCCGCCTTATGATGGGACTGAACAGACCCCATTGACTATAATGGGGTCTGTTCAGTTTCCGTTCAGCTGTTTGGCATTTTACCAGATGAAAAAGCGCTGCATGCTGGATGGTCCAGTGCGGATGTGCAAGCGACCCTACATATGGATGGGCATACAAGAGTATGACCAGCGCCAAATTGACTGGCAGGTATTTTTGGCAAATGGATTGGTGTGCAGTAGACAAGCCCATGCCCAACTGGCACAGTTTATTATAGCTATTTGTTGCCTATGAGTGTCTGATTGGGGACTGTATGCTGTATTCAAGTTTGTCACAAACCCTGAGTGTTAGAGAACGGGGTAAGATCCTAAATGTGACAGATATGTGCTCTGTAAATCTTAATGCACATCTAAGGTTCTGTTCACAGCGCATTTCCTGGTTAGATGTTTAGCCCAGATATAGGCAACTGAACATCCATTGACTCCCATTATACTGCATATAATGGATAAATGCTAAAATGTAATATTTTATCCCATCAAGTATATCATGTCTGCTGGGTGGTAATGGGACCAGATCAATCTTAATCACCTCATCATAACTTTCAAATGACTGAAAAATGTAGCAGAGCTCTGTGCAGCTGCATGTGATGCCCTTCATGACAATTCTGGGAGTTAAATAAGATCACCCAAAGTCCTACAGAAAGTCACATAATGGGGCGGATATACTATACCAGTGAACTGCCTTTCATGTTTTGCGCCACATTTACTATGTGGTTTTTAGACACTTTCAGACACTTATTCTGACTTATCCAAAAAAAATGGGTGTGTCAAAACTGTGCAAATTTCGGAGAGTTGGGCCAAAACTTTGGCATAATTTTTATGTAAACTAAGCCAACTGATAGGTGGTAGAAACTTGGACTAGACAGTCTTAAAATTTGACAGATTTACCATTCAGCTGTGAAGCATCTGGCACATTTTAAGATTGTCTGTCTTAGCTTGCACTGTCTAACTTTTAGACAGTATTAGTAAATATTGCAAAATATCTTTCCATTGTGAGTTGTACCACTGACAAACTCAGCCCTGCTACGTTTGCATTATTTAAGCTCATGTAGTTGCAAGAGATGTATATAATGTTGGTTGCTAGTATGTTTCATTAGATAAGGGCCATCGGTCATCATTTTTGTGTGCTTATATGCTAAGCTTACTGTAAAGAGCTCAGGGCATGTAGTAAAGCATGTCTCCTCCATTTGATTCAGAATGGAGAGGAGGACAGAAGAGGGAGGTGATGAAGCCCGATCTCTATAAAAGGTAAACTGGGTTATGTGTTTATTCCCAGCTGATTGCACCCAGCGTGCACTTTTATATGTTCGTGTTACATTTCCCAGATATAAAAGAAAAAAGGCTTATTGTAGAATAGCACTTCTCCAGGTACTGATCACAAATTAACTGAGCTTACGCATGCTGTCATCTCCGAAAACAGAAGTTTTCTACATGTCCTGGGCTGGGCAGACACACAACGCTGGAGGCATGAGGATTACACAAGCAACCGAGAGAGGTGCTGAACACAGACGCTATAGCCTCATCCCCTGTGTTGATGGACGAGTTTCTCGGAAGATGTACACAGTACTTCACACACAGCATTTATTTGGAAAAAGTCCACAGCAGTTTTTGTGAGCTACTGCCAAAAGCCAGAAGTAGATCAAGCAGGAAGGAGAAGTAGAAGTCAGAACTTTATATTTCCCATTACCTTTAAATCCACTTCTGATTGCGTCTCAAAAAACTGCAGTGGTGTTTAAAAACAATTAGCTACCATAAGACAGATTTATTGCCCAACACTTGTAGATATACGGATACAATTTATTGGGAGTGTCTGTAATGGGTTAACTTGCTGCTGCATAATATATTTGTGGTATGTCTGCAACTGAGTGTACCACCATTTTGTCTCAGCTGTTTCTTTCTACCATGTGGTCATAGAATGGTAGCGTTGGAAGGGACCTCCAGGGTCATCGGGTCCAACCCCCTGCTCAATGCAGGATTCACTAAATCATCCCAGACAGATATTTGTCCAGCCTCTGTTTGAACACTTCCATTGAAGGAGAACTCACCACCTCCCATGGCAACCTGTTCCACTCATTGATCACCCTCCTCTCAGCCTTCTTTTTTTCTAGCTAAACATTGCCAGATCCTTTAACCGTTCCTCATAGGACATGATTTGCAGACCGCTCACCATCTTGGTAACTCTTCTCTGAACTTGCTCCAGTTTGCCCATGTCTTTTTTAAAGTGGGGTGCCCAGAACTGGACACAGTATTACAGATGAGGTCTGACTAAGGAAGAGTAGAGGGGGATAATGACCTCATGTGATCTAGACTCTATGCTTCTCTTAATACATCCCAGAATTGTGTTTGCCTTTTTTGCTTCTGTATCACATTGCTGACTCATGTTCAGTCTATGATCTATTAAGGTACAATTATACACAACAATGATCGCTCAAAAGCCATCTCTTGAGCTCATCTCGTGTGCCCATCGTGCACTTACCGTGCACTTTTCGTCCATCGCTGAGTTCAGCTCAGCTTAAAATCCCTCATCTCTGATAAGAGGGACCGCATGCTGAGTTTTCCGCGGGCAGCACTGATAAGATTCTTTCAGCAGCTGTCCAGCTTAAAAACAATAGCAATGTATTTAGAGAACAAACCACCAGCTGTTCTCTAAATACGTGCAAATGAAGCTACTTAGCTTCTAATGGGCTGATTAACCCATTAGTAGCTAATGCAAAATGATCGCTGAAAACTGTCAGTTTCTGTCGAATTATGAGCGATCATCTGTGTGTGTAAATGGACCAGTAAACCCAAGTCTTTTTCACATGTGCTGCTGCTTAGCCCAATTTCTACTATTCTGTGTGTGCTTTTTTCATTTTTCTTGCCCAGATGTAGGACCTTACATTTCTCCTTGTTAAAAACCATTCTGTTAGGCGCCGTCCACTGTTCAAGCTTTTCTAGATCTTTTTGAATACTCTCTCTCTCTTCCCTAGTGTTAGCTATCCCTCCTAGCTTTGGGTCATCAGCACATTTGATCAGTTTCCCCTCAATTCCCCCCTCCAAGTCACTTATAAAAATGTTGAACAACACTGGGCCTAGGACAGAGCCTTGTGGTACCCCACTTGATACATTCTTCCAATTGGTGTCCCATTGTAATATGTTTCTGTTTTCTTAAGCCTTATATCAAACATGCTCCACTCAACTATGTTTCAAGAATTTCCTAATTACAAATTTTTAGTACTTCTGAAGATTTGCTAGTTGTGATTTCGGCTATCTAAAATAGCTGTCCACGAGTCTTTACATGTTGTGGTGATTGTGAATGACTACTGAAATTAGTAGAAAACTGTCAAATCCTGTGTATTATCAAGGCATGAAAAACCACCCATAGGGCTTATTCACATAAACGCATTTGCTCTACAAATTATGCATGCAAAATTTGCATGTGCAATACACAGTTAATAAAACCTATTGATTTCAATGGGTTTGGTCACGTGCATTTTTTTCACATGCATTTTGGTTGCGCAAAAAATGCAGCATATTCTATTTTTGAGCATAATTAAGCAGGAAAATAGCACCTATTAAATTAATTATGTTAATTGTCCACTGAAATCAATAGGAGCATGCTTGCATGTTTCTTTGTGCGTACAAATATGAAGGACATGTGTGCGCTAAAAATACAGTAAAATACAAAGTCGCACAAAAACAATGCCCATCGCACAAATACACTTACGCCTGTATGAAGCTGGCCTATGGCCGCCTGCAGACGGCGGGTCGGATCCCGCGGCGAGAATTCTCGCCGCGGGACCCAACCCCAGCGCCTGCAGGGAGCAGCGCGTACTCACCCGCGCCCGGCGGCCCCTACATGTGCCGAGCCCCGCACAGAAATAGGACATGCCATGATTTGTTTGCCGCGCGACATTTCGAGCGGCCAAACCGCGGCCGTCTGCATAGGAGTGCGTATTGTAATGCACTCCTATGCAGGCTTTTAGTGGCGGAAATCCCACGGGTAATCGCGCTGCGGGATTTCCGTCCGTGTGCAGGCGGCCTAAGGCAATCAAAACCTGTACTTTTTAAGTTTAATGTACTATGAGATGAAGGCAAGCAAAGACAATAGTTACTCTTCCCATTACTCGGCTTCTGCGGTCCCTGGCACGGTCCACTCCAGACTTTTCTGCCCGGATTACTTATGGTACTTTGCTTCCCTATCTAATTGACAGATTCTGTGACTACTGCCATAAGGTTTCTCTTTGACCCCCTCCCTTTCCTTTCTCCTGTTCCTTGGTTTTTCTATTGTGTATAATCTCTCCTTCTTGTTTTGGTTGTGTATCTCATATCAGCCTTGGCTTCATGTACAATGTGGTGGTTTACTATCCGGAAGTATTTTTATGCTGCTCTTTCTGTATATTTTCTGCCTACGCGGTTGTCCAATAAAGATTTATAAAACCTAAATATAATGTACTGATGGAATAATCTGAAAATTATTAATATAGTTTCTATTTCGTATATCCTGGGCACACTTATTATTGCCTGTTTGCTTGAGCTGTGCTAGTGCATACCAGCACCTAACAGAACATTCTGCGCAGTGTGATGCAAATGCAGATATGCCAAATTTAAATAGTGCATTGTGCCACAAGTGTTTGAGAGCCCCAACTGTCCACAGTGCTTCATCAACTAATCAGCTAGTAGGTTCCCTAATAAAAGTTGTCATTCAGGTGGTCTCTGGCAAACAATATTGCTGAGAACAATCCTGCTCATGCTGGTGGGCTGACAGCAGTAGACTGAAAACAGTTCACTATTCTCCTATCAAATGTGCTTCCCAGCTGGGCAGATTGTACGCTCCCCGCCTAAAAGAGAAACAAAAAACTTTGTTTCTGTGAGTTTCATAGACCTATAGCCTCAAAAGCACTGTTAAGGCTGGCCAAACTGGATGGAGCCTGCTAGAGGCATAACGTGAAGCTCCTGGGCCCCAGTGCAAAACCTGTAACAGGGGTCCCAACTATAATGCTTAATTCATAGTATTGGGCTCCCTATATGGAGAGGAGAGGCCTCATGGGCCTCCTAAGGCTCCTGGGCCCAGTTGCAGCTGCATCCCCTATAGTTATGCCAGTGGAGCCTGCATGTATATGGGGGAGAGCAGGGATTTTGGAGAATTAGCTATCGGCCAAATGGATGGATATCTGATGCATATGGCCGACCTAACATTACCGTCAGAATGTAGCAGCACCCTAATTTATTATGGAGAGCTAATATTCCTAATGTACCTTTGCTAAGATTTATCACATGCCATTTAAAGTTCACATATTTCTTCATCTCCACAGACTACAAGCAGAAGTCTTTTGCTGCAAACAATTTATGTAATAGTAAATGCCATTTGGTAAATCTATACCAAAGTGATCTTGTGGCTTAAAATCGTCCATATGTCAATTTTTCACATCATCAGTAAGCTAGGAATCTCAGACTCCTGTACAACATGGTTGTAAGGGGTTTCTCCACTATAAGAAGTGATGGTATACCACTAAGATATGCAATCACTTTTTAACCTGTGGGGGTCTGACTACCAGGGAAAGACATTTGTCCTTTTGTTTCAGAGATCTGTGAGGGTCCTGTAGTGATAAGCCATAATATATTAACATGGGAATATCCCCTTAATATATTGGTGGTGTTCCTGTTGATTAAGAACAGTCAAACAATGCATTGATTACTTATAAGGCGGGATTTACTTTATTCCACTGCTACATGCCCCATCCTATTCTTGCAAAAAGTTATCTTAATCTACAGACCGTTACATAGGTGCCATATGAGGACACTTATAGATAGTTAACATACAACATGCCTTTGCTCCATTTACAAATAAGCCCATTTACATTTGGCCAGAGATTCCATTTAGTACTCCGGCATAGAACTGACATTAGATTGCAGATAAAATAATGCAGCATGCTGCGCTGTTTCATCCAGGATGCCAGAATCTGGACACATCCCATCTTAGTCAATGGGGTCCACTTGATGTTGTTCAGGTCTGGTATGAGCTGGATACGGAAGTTCTGTTATTTTCATTATTCAGCTGCAAGGATGGAGTTGAACAACGAGATGAAACCGGAGGCTTGGGGCAGATGTGATTGGGCCTTGGGCCAGCTGTCCATGGCCGTGATTTCGCCAGCGAATCACGCCGGCTGAAGTTTTCCATAGCGTTCCTATGGAAAGTGCCGGCCTCGTGTCCATGAGCAGAGAATCATTGCGACTCTCTGCTCGCGGCCGGCAAGTCGCAGCATGCTGTGAATTGTCCCAATTCTCCGCGGTCAGCCTCTCTGTCAGATAGGCTGACCTGCGGAGAACCATCTGCCGGCTCCCGCGGCTGAGATTCGCCGCGGGGTACCACAATGCCCATGGGCAGGGGGCCTTAGACAGTTCACACACAAGTTTCTCCAAAATAGCCTGTTCTGCCAGTCTCTGAGTCTTGTTATTTTAATCGAGAAGTACTTGTCCAGAAGGAGTGACTTCAATACATATTGAGCACCACACTTCTATTATAACATTTCTGACCACTCTGATGTGCTCTGCTTTGCTTGGTCTTAATAATAAATGTATCTTCATGTTGCACACCAAATGAACCAAGAGTACAGTACTGTGCAGAAGTTTTAGGCAGGTGTGGAAAAATGCTGCAAAGTAAGAATGCTTTCAAAAATAGAAGTATTATTGCTTTATTTTTGGTAATTCACAAAATGCAAAGTGAACGAACCAAAGAGAAATCTAAAGTGACCAAATAGCATCCAAATAGCATCAGTTCGTACACACACACACACACACACACACACACACACACACACACACACACACACACACACACACACACACACACACACACACACACACACACACACACACACACACACACTCACTAGAATACATATATTATTACTATAAAAGTACACTCTTGGAAAGTCAGGCATTTTGTAGGATAAGGCTAATTTCACACGGTTGAGTGCAATATCGGGCCATGAAACTTGTGAGACGTTTTTATGTTAAAAATGCTTCGCATCACTTTAGGAAAGTGACAATCCTCCACCGCGGCTTTTAGCCGGGTAAACCTGGCGTTGCATTCGCTTGCACCTCACACGGCGTGCAATGCTGTGTTAGCCCAGTTGAAAACAATGGGCAATGTGATGCATTTCGAGGGAACACCCAAACATAGGACATGCTGCAGCTTTTTTTTCCGTGCCGCGATGCGATGTGGGAAAAAATTGCTCATGTGTATGACCCTATTCAAAAGAATGGGGTTCATAAACGTGCGAGATTTGTACGTCTCACAACACACAAATCTTATGCGATTTTCTCGGCAGCGTGAAAGCGGCCTTGTGGTCAAGCATATGATTAACCAGCTATACCAAACAGGTGATAATGATCATTTTCATATATAGGTTGAAACATGGTCATCACCTATACATAGTGGGCCCAAAAATATATGAAAACCATGTGCATAAAAGCTTTAACTAAATTTGTATAAACATCAAAGTATAGCTGTATAGACTTTTGCAAACACATTGGGTGCTCAAAATGGTCACCTAATTTTGGTGAACTACCGCACGAACAGTATCGGTTACAGTGTCCATAGGGATGGTCATTGTGCCTCCACCATTTTCATTGACTCTCTTGATGATCACATGGTGGCCTTAGCAATTGTACGACGACTGACAAGATAGCATCACATATTGCCACCATAATTCACTTTGGATTTTAAAAAAGGGCATAGATAACCACTGCTGAAGTATGTATGCATTTTTTGGCCACCCTGTTTACACACATTATATATATATATATATATATATATATATATATATATATATATATATATACACACACACACACAACCCATGAAAAGTGCAATAAGGAGAAGTGACCATGTAATCACTAGAATAGATTTTTCTTTATAAAATATTGGTTTACAAGGCAGCAGCCATGCTCTATTGCCGGTGGCACACTCTCAATTTACCGCACACTCTCCTCCTATAATGTGTCTTTTTTCATTCTAAGCCTTTATTCACACGAGCGTTTTATCGCTGCAATTTTGCCGCGATACAACGCTTGCCAAAAAATGCTAATTTCAATACATCAGTTCAGATGGGCGATTTCCCGGTGCGTTAAAAATGGCTGACCAGAATAGATAGCACACACGGTGCGCATTCCGGCCGGCCCCGAAATGTTAGGTCCTCTGCTAAACTCCCTCCCCCTCTCCGCCCCTTGCCAGCTGTCAGCAAAGGGAGGGGAACGGGATGGGAGGGGAGATTAGCACACTAGCTCCCGCTCGCCCCACCCCCTCCCTTTGCAGGAAGCCGGCAAGGACCGGAGAGGGGTCAGGAGTTTAGCACATTAGCTCCTGCCCCATCCCACCCCTTCCCTTTGCCGACAGATGACAAGGCGTGAGAAGGGAGTTTAGCAGATCAAAACTCTCTCCCCCCTTCAGACGATAACCCGGACTGCGACGTATATATGCCCGGGCCGGACATTTGAATAGGCGTTAAAACCTGAGTTGCAGCTGTGACTTGGTCACTGTTCCCTGTTCTTCATGCAATTTTCGGGCACACTGTGGCAGTGATGAAGCCGGCAGAAAATCGCAGCGCCCATGTGAAGGAGCCCTGAGTGACACATGCCAGATTTATGAATGATGTGACACTATGTTTTAATTATTCTCATCTGGTCGTGTCATTTTACTTGTAGTCTAAATTTGTGGGCATGATTTAGGTAGTACAATGGTTTAGACCTGATTTATAGCGTGTGACTTTTTAAAAAAGTTGCATGAAAAGTTGCACAGCTAGTCCAGTGCTGAGGAGGTGTATCTCCAGCACCAACTTTCAAACCACGAAGAAAGAACGTATTTGCTCCTAATTTAACATACAGTGTGCAACGTTTTGATGAATGTGTTTAATAATAGATCAGTACTTAGACCAAAAGTCGCACGTAAAAGTCGTATATGATAAACCTCCCCGTTTGTTTTCCTTTGAGTCAAAGGGGACACCAAGTCATTCCTCCTGTCTGGCTCTGAATTTGGACCCTAAAGGCTGCTCCCACCAGACATTATTCAAAAGGGGTGTAATTGACAACTTGTACAGATTGTATTTGTGAACATATCGATTCAACCTGCATCAGCAAATAGTCCAGTTAAGGTTCATTAAGGCCACTCTCCCTCTGTCAACCTTTTACATGCCGCAGTCGCATTGACCGCAGCATATAAAAGGTTAAACTGCAGGGATCAGCAGTTTTTCTGCTCCCCATTTTTAGAGCTGGTGACTAGTTCTCATTAGACAGCTGAGTACCCACTTTCCCTGGCACAGGAGACCCATACCAGGCTTCTGATGTAGCATCATAACAAGGTCGTTGTATGGGCGGTCATTAGGGGGTTAATATTAGTTGATTTCCCTTACCTACATTATGAGTGTCCCCTCACATGGGAAAGCTTTTCCCTGGATTTAGGCAATATGCACATTAATTTTTTGCTGCATAACATGATTCGTAAAACAAAACCATATTGCAAGCCACTTAGTTCAGTACTGAGTGCGCCTTCTAGGGTAAAGATGGCTCAATATGTAGCAGCTGAAAAAGCATATATTTAGCTTACATGCACAATACAGCTGCATAAAGGGCCCACTGTATGCAAGGTCTTTGTGATAGGGATCCTAAATACATTTGCTTACATGAACCTTATAATTACCATGGCCATGATGACCTAGCATTCCAATATCATGAAGGGTATGTTCATACAGACTGCAGTTTACTACAAAAGTATAAGTTGCAGGTGGCAAACTGTGCAAAGTTTTTAATTAAACCTTATTGTGTAAATAATTGTCAAAATATATGCATTTAAGAGAAAAAAAATGTCCCCATAGGTGTCCATAGCCTTTAAAAAGCGTAAATGAATAACATATTATTGGGCAGATCAAATTCCTCTTTAAGGACTTGAAAAGTCTTAACCCTTTGCAATCCAATTTTGTATTCAGGGTTGCCTAGGGGGCTTTCTTTTTCTGCCATTATACAATGGCGCCATCTGCTGACTAGAGCCAGTACTGCAGTATGGGACATGCTAGAGAGGTCCTTGACAACTGAGTGGCCAGTAATATACAGTAAGAATACCCTGCCGGACGTCTTCCAACATCGGAGCTGTACAGCCTTCAATCAGAATGTCTTCAGACGTCAGACAGTGGATTGGAAAGGGTTAAATCTGCTAGGGTTAACTATTTGGTCAAGTATTGTATTGAAGCCACACTTTGTGATCTGGTATGTTAAGAAACTCAGGTAGCGTGATATTATACCATAAAGGGGTATACACATGAAATGAAGTGTCCTCAGAATGAGCAAGAACCCTCGCCCAAACCACCGGTAGTTTATCGTGCTGGAGAATATAATTCTCTGCTAAAGAGATGCTGGACACTCCACTCGTCTTTTAATCAAAAGTGCATATGGAGGATCAGAGTTTGTTGGGATTCTTTGATCCCGTTAATCTGTCTACTCCTCAACAGCAATTACTTCATGAGACTCTTTTCCAGGCCAGAAACGTGATAGCATGTAATTAGATGAATGACGCCATTCCCTCTTTAGCACAGTGGATAGGTAATGTGAATAACTGACCTACAAAAAGCTTATCTACCTCAACTGAGGGGCCTCCGATAAATATTATACTGTGTGGCCTCCTGGATTCACTCTCCACGCACTGCTCGATTGGGTTATATAGCCCTCTGCAACCTCGCTTTTCCCTAAGCATCACCAGCACCGCATGCTTAGTATATATGTTCCTGACTGGCATCATGTGCATGTTGCACGCACGCACACACACTTTCCACAATTATTAGCAGCATACTAGAGGCCACAAGGTGACTAACTCTTCCATTTCTGCTCACAACTACGTTTTTGGTTTATGTTTTTAAGTTTTCCTTCTCTGTTTTGGTTCTCCAAGGAACTACACAGACATGGACTTAGTTCTTTAACCCTTTCCAATCCACTGTCTGACGTCTTCAGACATTCTGATTGAAGGCTGTACAGCGCAGATATTGGAAGACATTCGGCAGGGTATTCTTACTGTACATTACTGCTCGCTCTGTTGTCGGGGGCCTCTCCAGCATGTCCCATACCGCAGTACTGGCTCCAGGCAGTAGTGCCATTGTATAACGGCAGAAAAGAGAAAGCCCCCTAGGAAACCCTGAATCCAAAATTGGATTGCAAAAGGTTAATATATGTACCTGCTTTTTTCTGTATGAAAATATGCAAATAGTATTTCTTGACACCCAGAGAATACCATCGCCTGTACTCTGTGCCTTGTCTCAATACATTTTTCTCAATTAAAAAAGAACAAATGAGGAAAATTCATTTGTCTCACTGCACAAAGTTCCAGCAGCGTTTGAGACTTGGCTAAACGTTTTGCAATAAGGCTGAACCAAGTAATCTTTTTCTGCTGCACTTGGTTAGAAGACTACCGATATTAACATTCAACGCCTCTATCTGGATAGAGCAGCAGCCTGGTGAGTCTTCACCGGGGTTTGCACACTTAAGATATATGCAAGGCCTTTCACCTTATTGAAAAGCCATACGTGTGGAAACTTTTGTCCACCTAAACTTTGGCCCTTGCTTCACTAAGTGGGTGCACCTTCTATATGAATTTGTAATGCGGGAATCCAAACAAATCTGATCCTTTTCCTTTGCAGAGAGGTACATGGCAGAGCCGCCTCACTCCCTATTTCTCTCGGTTGTGGCAATAGAGTCTTTGGGACTGGTATTACTCAATTGCCAAATATCAAGGGTCTTCAGCGAGCTTCACTAACTGAAAAAGTCTCATTGTATATGGACGATACATTCCTGGCAGTCTATGCGCCCTCCTTGGCTTTCCTGCTTATTTTGTGGGAGGGATTTAGTCACTTCTACTGGTTGGAAGTAGAACATACATACATACATACATATATATAGCTATAGGATATAATAACATCTTACTATACATAACTGGCCAAAGGATATACGGCTCAGGGATGATTACACACCAATGTTCCGAGCCACTAATACAAATAGCGGTAAGTTTTCTGCTGTTCCCCCTCTCCATCCTGCGGTCCTGTAGAATGTCCTCTCAGCTGCCTCCTCGCCCACCTGAAGCCGGACACGTGCGTCTCCCCCCGTCCTGGACTCACATTGGTTGCTCCCTTCCTATTTATTAATAAAATTAGCGGCATACTTCAGCGGAGGGGAAGCCACCAATGAGCAGGCAGGGAGCAGAGGATACCAAGAAGCCAGGGCGCTGTGCCCCAAGGTAGCTCGGACTAATTTGGGGCTGTATGTAAGCGCTATGAGCAGGGTCGTGTGCCAGACAATCAGAAGCAGGATGCTTGCCAGTCATCAGTAGGTGAGTGCTGTCCCATGCGCAAACTGGGGGTTGCAGCGGGCCTAGTGTAGGAGGCTTCTCTCTGGTCCTACAGGAGTAGGTTCAAAAAGCTGCCGAGCCAATCACAGAGTGTGCCTGAAGAAATCTCGCAAGTTCCACAGCAGAGCTGTCACCGCCCTCAGTGATAAACCTGGAGTGGCCTGCACCAGTCGCACCCCCCTTCTTACGCCACTGTATATAAGTACTACACCGGCTTTCTGCAGAGCATTTAATTGATAACAGTAAAGTAAAGTCCAGTAACTCCCAGAGACCTCATCTCTGATTTTATTTGTTCACTTTTCCCGTATTTTTCATCTGGCTCAGACCAACATAATGACTTCTTTTAGTGATAACTTGTCTTTGCAAATTTGCAACATAGAGATCTTTGGCTCCTCATTTTTCTAGTACTCTCCCCACTTTTTACTAACCTATATAATTTATCCATCTGGCTGCTACCCCCAGTTCTGTGTTTGTTGCTTTTTCATCTGTGTCTTTTACTGTAACTGCTGTATGGCATGGTGCCCCCAAATACTGTATTTCAGAAATAATATTGTCATAATTATAATTAGCCCTCCCAAAAACAGTGCCACACATGCATCACCCCTCAAAACAATATTGCCAGATAGATAGTGCCTTTAAAATAAGTGCCAAACAGTGCCCCATATTGTGCCCCGGGCAGTAATGGTGCACCACACACTAAAACTGCCGTATTTTGTATGCCAAATAATGCCATATTTTGTACCCCAAAGTAATTGAGATCTTCTAAATGTTCCACACCGCAATAGTGCTTCTCTTAGTGCCCCATACAGTAATATTCCCCTCTTTTGTGCCTACAAATTGTAATAATGCCCACAGTTGTGCCCCTTTTAATGTAATAATGCCTCTTGAAAGTGATAATGCCCCTGCCTCTTGTATTCCCCTTTAATGGTAATAGTGCCCTCTAAAGTTTGGGAAAGACTTGGATATGAGTTGAAATGTTGCACAAAAGGTTTTAGCTTGTTTCCTTTTATCAGGTTTCCGTTTTTTTACAGGAAACTAACAGTCTGCAGTGTTATTTTTCCATCAAAAAAACAGAAACCTGATGGAATAGAAGCAAATAGAAGCCTTTCCGTTTTTTTAGGGTTTTTTTTTAAACCCCACTGAAATCTATGGGGGAAAAAAGGATCAGTTTTTTTCCCTTTTTATTTCAGTGCCTCTCCTCTAAAATTGGAGCAGAGAGGTGGAAACTCTGAACTGAGCCCTAACACAGGTGTAAAAGCACCCTAAGGCCACTCTCTTACACACTGTCTGTAAAACGTCGGATTTCAAACGTGTTTTACCGTGATTTCGAATGCATTCTACAGCTTTTTTCCAACGCACCCCATCATTGTAATGGATGATGAGGTGCGTTGAAAAGAACTTACACTAAAATAGAGCACATAGCATTTGAAAATCATGGCGTTAGAAACGCAGTATTTGATCGCTAGTCTGCAAAGCCCCATTGAAATCAATAGATGTGTTTTACAGCATTTACCGCGGTGTTTGAAACGCTGTAAAAAGTGTTGTGTGTGATAGTGGCCTAAGGAATTACAATAGCAGACCCAAAGCATAATTTATTGTGAAAAACTGACCCCCTGAAGGGAGGCTCTATTACCCTGTTGGGCCACCTCTAGCTGGATGCAAGATGTGATACGGGCGGGCATGGAGGCATACAGGTTCCTTATGTTATCTTGCAGTATAGCTTTCAACATTTGCTGTAACTGAGCCTATAGATCGCACAAACGTATAGAATGTCAAAGCTGGCGTTCCAGATGGTTCCATGAATGTTCTGTGGATGATAAATCTGGTAGGCAACATAACTGTGGCAATGTTGTGGGGACATTCCTGTGACCCCCTTGTGTGTGCAGCCGAGCATTATCCTGCTGGAGAATGCCTCTTGGAAGCCGCCATGAGAGGAACAGATGTGGCTGCAGGATGTCCTGAACATATTACTGAGCTGTCATTGTCCCTCGTACCACTACTAGGGGGGACCGACTGTTGTATATGATGGACCCCCAGACCATCACACCACCAAGGGGGAGAGTGTGCTGCTGCACAGCAAGGCAGGATGGCAACACTGACCCTGAGGTCTCCAGACATGGCCATTGTCCAGTGCCCAAACAAAACCTGGATTCGTCACTGAAATCAACCCCGTTCCATTCTGTAGCAGTCCAGTATCATCATTCATGACACCACAGCAAAATGAGGCAATAGTGGATGTCAAAGGCAGTACACGTAATGGGTATCATGAGACCAAATATCCTTCAGTCAAGCACCTGTAAATTGTTCCGAGAGACAGGGACCTATAACGATAGTGCCATCTGTCTCTGGATGGCATCCACTGGTCTCAAAACCTCCTAACAGTCTGGTCAGAACGGCCCAGGTGGCGGGCAATTCATCGATACGACCAATAAGCTACTCGCATTCCAATAATGCGCCTCCTCAAACTTTAACTGGGCAAAATCTCTTTCATTATGTCGTAGAGGAGTCTAGTAGTCAACAAACTTTACACAAGCGGAAAAAGAGCTCCACTACACACAAGTAGCCTTTGAGAGCCTTTTTATAATGCCTCAGGTGGAATCACTTTTAGGGTCTCAGGTGCCAAGACCACTGGCATAACTATAGGGGATGCAGGGGATGTGGTTGCACCCGGGCAGGGAGCCTAGTTCTATGAATAAAGCATTATAGTTGGGGGCCCTGTTAAAGGTTTTGCATTGGGGTCCAGGAGCTTCAAGTTACTCCTCTGGCCGAGACCGTTCATCTAATCATGCTACAACTTTAATTATATTTGATAATCTGCCTTAAATGTAACGCCATGCCAATTTTTGCAGCAAAAGGACAACTCCTTCTAGGTGCTTTATTTTTTTGACAGAGTGTATGTAGTAAGCTTGGTTCTAATACCGTATCTATGCAGTAAGCTCATTTCTGGTACTGTATCTATGTAGTAAACTTGGTTCTGTTCTTGTATCTATTTAGTAAGCTTGATTTTTTTACTGTATCTATGTACTAAGGTTGGTTCTGGTACTGTATCTATGTAGTAAACTTGGTTTTGTTACTGTATTTACGAGGTAATCTCAGTTCTAGTACTGTATCTGGTCAGTAAGCTTGCTTCTTTATCTATTTTGGATCATCATCTATGTAATAAGTGACAGATCGGCAGATCATTTTAAATCTTCACACTGGTGGGGGGCCTACTAGAGATGAGCGAACACCAAAATGTTCGGGTGTTCGTTATTCGGAACGAACTTCCCGCGATGCTCGAGGGTTCATTTCGAACAACGAACCCCATTGAAGTCAATGGGCGACCAGAGCATTTTTGTATTTCGCCGATGCTCGCTAAGGTTTTCATGTGTGAAAATCTGGGCAATTCAAGAAAGTGATGGGAATGACACAGAAACGGATAGGGCAGGCGAGGGGCTACATGTTGGGCTGCATCTCAAGTTCACAGGTCCCACTATTAAGCCACAATACCGGCAAGAGTGGCCCCCCCCCCCTCCCAACAACTTTTACTTCTGAAAAGCCCTCATTAGCATGGCATACCTTTGCTAAGCACCACACTACCTCCAACAAAGCACAATCACTGCCTGCATGACACTCCACTGACACTTCTCCTGGGTTACATGCTGCCCAACCGCACCCCCTCCCCCCCACAGCGCACACCAAAGTGTCCCTGGGCAGCCTTCAGCTGCCCTCATGCCACACCACGCTCATGTCTATTTAGAATTGCGTCTGCCATGACGAGGGACCGCAGGCACACACTGCAGAGGTTGGCACGGCTAGGCAGCGACCCTCTTTAAAAGTGGCGGAGCGATAGCCCACAATGTTGTACAGAAGCAATGAGAAATAGAATCCTGTGCCACCGCCATCAGGAGCTGCACACGTGGGCATAGCAATGGGGAACCTATGTGCCACACACTATTCATTCTGTCAAGGTGTCTGCATGCCCCAGTCAGACCGGGCTTTTTAATTCATAGACACAGGCAGGTACAACTCCCTATTGTGAAGTCCCTGTCGACCCACAGCATGGGTGGCTCCCTGGAACCCACCGGCGGTACACAGAAATATCCCATTGCATTGCCCAACACAGCTGAGGTAGTAATGTCGTGCTTAATGCAGGTGGGCTTCGGCCCACACTGCATGCCCCAGTCTGACTGGGGTTCTTTATAAGTGTACAGATGTAGTAAAAACTCCGTGTGCACCTACAGCATGGGTGGGTGCCAGGAAGCCACCGGCGGTACATAGAAATATCCCATTGCATTGCCCAACACAGCTGAGGTAGTAATGTTGTGCTTAACCCTTTCCAATCCAATTTGTATATGGTTTTCCTAGGGGGCTTACTCTTTTTCTGCCGTTATACAACGGCGCTATATGCTGGCTAAAGCCAG
Organism: Eleutherodactylus coqui; assembly: GCF_035609145.1. NCBI lineage: Eukaryota > Metazoa > Chordata > Amphibia > Anura > Eleutherodactylidae > Eleutherodactylus > Eleutherodactylus coqui. Next base: position 206,181,149 of record NC_089838.1, on the reverse strand, counting down.
TACTGCATGAGCTGACACGTAGGATAGGCTCCGACAGCAGAGAGGCTGGCAATATACAGTAAGAGAACCCCGACGGACGTCTACCAACAACGGAGCTGTACAGCCTTAAACCCTAATGTCTTCACAGGTCACCCAGTGGACTGGAAAGGGTTAATGCAGGTGGGTTTCGGCCCACACTGCATGCCCCAGTCAGACTGGGTTTCTTTATAAGTGGAAACAGATGCATTTATAATTCCCTGTGGACCCACAGCATGGGTGGGTGCCAGGAAGCCACCGGCGGTACATAGAAATATCCCATTGCATTGCCCAACACAGCTGAGGTAGTAATGTCGTGCGTAATACAGGTGGGCTTCGGCCCACACTGCATGCCCCAGTCTGACCGGGGTTCTTTACAAGTGGACACATGTAGGTTAAACTCCCTGTGGACCCACTGCCTGGGTGGGTGCCAGCAAGCCACCGGCGGTACATAGAAATATCCCATTGCATTGCCCAACACAGCTGAGGTAGTAATGTCGTGCGTAATACAGGTGGGCTTCGGCCCACACTGCATGCCCCAGTCAGACTGGGGTTCTTTAGAAGTGGACACATGTATTAAAAACTCCGTGTGCACCTACAGCATGGGTGGCTCCCTGGAACCCACCGGCGGTACATAAAAATATCCCATTGCATTGCCCAACACAGCTGAGGTAACGTCAGCTGTAATGCAGGTGGGCTAAAAATTAATTTGATTACACTGTAGGCGAGGGCCCACAAAAATTGCTGTATCAACAGTACTAATGTACATCCCAAAAATTGGCCATGGCCAGCCAAGAGGGCAGGTGAAACCCATTAACCGCTTTGGTTAATGTGGCTTAAGTGGTAACTAGGCCTGGAGGCAGCCCAGTGTAACGAAAAATTGGTTCAAGTTAAAGTTCCAACGCTTTTAAGCGCATTGAAACTTATAAAAATTGTTCATAAAAATTATTTGAGTGAGCCTTGTGGCCCTAAGAAAAATTGCCCGTTCAGCGTGATTACGTGAGGTTTCAGGAGGAGGAGGAGGAATATTAGACACAGATTGATGAAGCAGAAATGTCCCCGTTTTGGATGGTGAGAGAGAACGTAGCTTCCATCCGCGGGTGCAGCCTACGTATTGCTTACGTATCGCTGCTGTCCGCTGGTGGAGAACAGAAGTCTGGCGAAATCCAGCCTTTGTTCATCTTGATGAGTGTTAGCCTGTCGGCACTGTCGGTTGACAAGCGGCTACGCTTATCTGTGATGATTCCCCCAGCCGCACTAAACACCCTCTCCGACAAGACGCTAGCCGCAGGACAAGCAAGCACCTCCAGGGCATACAGCGCTAGTTCAGGCCACGTGTCCAGCTTCGACACCCAGTAGTTGTAGGGGGCAGAGGCGTCACCAAGGATGGTCGTGCGATCCGCTACGTACTCCCTCACCATCCTTTTACAGTGCTCCCGCCGACTCAGCCGTGACTGGGGAGCGGTGACACAGTCTTGGTGGGGAGCCATAAAGCTGGCCAGGCCCTTAAAGACTGTTGCACTGCCTGGGATGTACATGCTGCTCGATCTACGCACATCCCCTGCTACCTTGCCCTCGGTACTGCGCCTTCTGCCACTAGCGCTGTCGGCTGGGAATTTTACCATCAGCTTGTCCGCAAGGGTCCTGTGGTATAGCAACACTCTCGAACCCCTTTCCTCTTCGGGAATCAGAGTGGGCAGGTTCTCCTTATACCGTGGATCGAGCAGTGTGTACACCCAGTAATCCGTCGTGGCCAGAATGCGTGCAACGCGAGGGTCACGAGAAAGGCATCCTAACATGAAGTCAGCCATGTGTGCCAGGGTACCTGTACGCAACACATGGCTGTCGTCACTAGGAAGATCACTTTCAGGATCCTCCTCCTCCTCCTCCTCCTCCTCCTCAGGCCATACACGCTGAAAGGATGACAGGCAATCAGCCGGTGTACTGTCAGCAGCGGCCCAAGCTGTCTCTTCCCCCTCCTCCTCATCCTCCTCATGCTCCTCCTCCTCCTCCTGTACGCGCTGAGAAATAGACAGGAGGGTGCCCTGACTATCCAGCGGCATACTGTCTTCCCCCGCCCCCGTTTCCGAGCGCAAAGCAGCTGCCTTTATGGTTTGCAGGGAATTTCTCAAGATGCATAGCAGAGGAATGGTGACGCTAATGATTGTAGCATCGCCGCTCACCACCTGGGTAGACTCCTCAAAATTACCAAGGACATGGCAGATGTCTGCCAACCAGGCCCACTCTTCTGAAAGGAATTGAGGAGGCTGACTCCCACTGCGCCGCCCATGTTGGAGTTGGTATTCGACTATAGCTCTACGTTGTTCATAGAGCCTGGCCAACATGTGGAGCGTAGAGTTCCACCGTGTGGGCACGTCGCACAGCAGTCGGTGCACTGGCAGCTTAAAGTGATGTTGCAGGGTGCGCAGGGTGGCAGCGTCCGTGTGGGACTTGCGAAAATGTGCACAGAGCCGGCGCGCCTTTACGAGCAGGTCTGACAAGCGTGGGTAGCTTTTCAGAAAGCTGAACCACCAAATTAAAGACGTGGGCCAGGCATGGCACGTGCGTGAGGCTGCCGAGCTGCAGAGCCGCCACCAGGTTACGGCCGTTGTCACACACGACCATGCCCGGTTGGAGGCTCAGCGGCGCAAGCCAGCGGTCGGTCTGCTGTGTCAGACCCTGCAGCAGTTCGTGGGCCGTGTGCCTCTTATCGCCTAAGCTGAGTAGTTTCAGCACGGCCTGCTGACGCTTGCCCACCGCTGTGCTGCCACACCGCGCGACACCGACTGCTGGCGACATGCTGCTGCTAACACATCTTGATTGCGAGACAGAGGAGGAGGAGGAGGAGGGTGCTTTAGTGGAGGAAGCATACACCTCCGCAGATACCACCACCGAGCTGGGGCCCGCAATTCTGGGGGTGGGTAGGACGTGAGCGGTCCCAGGCTCTGACTTTGTCCCAGCCTCCACTAAATTCACCCAATGTGCCGTCAGGGAGATGTAGTGGCCCTGCCCACCTGTGCTTGTCCACGTGTCCGTAGTTAAGTGGACCGTGGCAGTAACCGCGTTGGTGAGGGCGCGTACAATGTTGCGGGAGACGTGGTCGTGCAGGGCTGGGACGGCACATCGGGAAAAGTAGTGGCGACTGGGAACTGAGTAGCGCGGGGCTGCCGCCTCCATGATACTTTTGAAGGACTCCGTTTCCACAACCCTATACGGCAGCATCTCAAGGCTGATGAATTTTGCTATGCGGACGGTTAACGTTTGAGCGTGCGGGTGCGTGGCGGCGTACTTGCGCTTGCGCTCCAACAGTTGCGCAAGCGACGGCTGGACGGTGCGCTGAACTACACTGCTGGATGGGGCCGAGGACAGCGGAGGTGAGGGTGTGGGTGCAGGCCAGGAGACGGTAGTGCCTGTGTCCTGAGAGGGGGGTTGCATCTCAGTGGCAGGTTGGGGCACAGGGGGAGAGGCAGGGGTGCAAACCGGAGGCGCTGAACGGCCTTCGTCCCACCTTGCGGGGTGCTTGGCCATCATATGTCTGCGCATGGTGGTGGTGGTGAGGCTGTTGGTGTTGGCTCCCCGGCTGAGCTTTGCGCGACAAAGGTTGCACACCACTGTTCGTCGGTCGTCAGGCATCTCTGTGAAAAACTGCCAGACCTTAGAGCACCTCGGCCTCTGCAGGGTGGCATGGCGCGAGGGGGCCCTTTGGGAAACAGTTGGTGGATTATTCGGTCTGGCCCTGCCTCTACCCCTGGCCACCGCACTGCCTCTTGCAACCTGCCCTGCTGATGCCCTTGACTCCCCCTCTGAAGACCTGTCCTCCTGAGTAAGCGTTGCACACCAGGTGGGGTCAGTCACCTCATCGTCCTGCTGCTCTTCCTCCGAATCCTCTGTGCGCTGCTCCCTCGGACTTACTGCCCTTACTACTACCTCACTGCAAGACAACTGTGTCTGATCGTCATCGTCCTCCTCACCCACAGAAAGTTGTTGAGACAGTTGGCGGAAGTCCCCAGCCTCTTCCCCCGGACCCCGGGAACTTTCGAATGGTTGGGCATCAGTGACGATAAACTCCTCTGGTGGGAGAGGAACCGCTGCTGCCCAATCTAAGCAGGGGCCCGAGAACAGTTCCTGGGAGTGCTCCCGCTCCTGAGCAGGTGTTATTGTAGTGGAGTGAGGAGGCTGGGAGGAAGGAGGAGCAGCAGACAGAGGATTCGGATTGGCAGCAGTGGACGGCGCAGAACTGCGGGTAGACGATAGGTTGCTCGAAGCACTTTCTGCCATCCAGGACAGGACCTGCTCACACTGCTCATTTTCTAATAACCGTCTCCCGCGTGGACCCATTAATTGGGCGATGAATGTGGGGACGCCAGAAACGTGCCTCTCTCCTAATCGCGCAGCAGTCGGCTGCGACACACCTGGATCAGGAGCTTGGCCTGTGCCCACACCCTGACTTGGCCCTCCGCGTCCTCGGCCGCGTCCACGTCCTCTAGGCCTACCCCTACCCCTCAGCATGCAATTTCAAATAGTAAATGGATCACAGCACACGTAAACCCTGTGTATCTCCAGGGAAGATATTCCACTCCAAGAGGTGCTCGCTCTCAAAAGTCCTGGATCCTGGACCGTATTCCAAATGGCAAAGAAGAGTAGATAAGAGCAGCACTCAGGGGTTAATTCCAGAGAAACTTTATTGCCCACAACGTTTCAACTCAGAGCACTTGACAAAGACTCTTCTGAGTTGAAACGTTGTGGGCAATAAAGTTTCTCTGGAATTAACCCCTGAGTGCTGCTCTTATCTACTCTTCTTTACCCCTCAGCATGCTGTATTACCAGTGATTTGATTTCACAGGCAGGAAATAAATTGGCGCAAGACTGCAGGCCAAATATAATTTTTTCCCTTTTTTGAAAACGAAAGGCCCCACTGCCTCTAGTGAATGAATAATCTAAGTTTAATAACTGTGCTGTGTCCCTGCTAATGTGTCACAGAACGTGAGGGTAGCAGAGTTATTAACTGTGGCAGAGCAGGTATTTTTTTTCCCAATTAAGGAAAGCAAATGGCGAAGCCAGGAGTAAAATGTAGCTGGGTGCGTATGATTTTTAAAGGTGTCACACGCAGCCGACACGTGTCCACCGCCCTTAGGACGGACAGAGGCCGGACAAATAGAATTATTTTCCGTTTTTTGGCACCAAAAGGCAGCACTGCATATATTCTATGAACATGAGAAGTTTAATAACTGTGCTGTGTCCCTGCTAATGTGTCACAGAACGTGAGGGTAGCAGAGTTATTAACTGTGGCAGAGCAGGTATTTTTTTTCCCAATTAAGGAAAGCAAATGGCGAAGCCAGGAGTAAAACGTAGCTGGGTGCGTATGATTTTTAAAGGTGTCACACGCAGCCGACACGTGTCCACCGCCCTTAGGACGGACAGAGGTCGGACAAATAGAATTATTTTCCGTTTTTTGGAACCAAAAGGCAGCACTGCGTATATTCTATGAACATGAGAAGTTTAATAACTGTGCTGTGTCCCTGCTAATGTGTCACAGAACGTGAGGGTAGCAGAGTTATTAACTGTGGCAGAGCAGGTATTTTTTTTCCCAATTAAGGAAAGCAAATGGCGAAGCCAGGAGTAAAACGTAGCTGGGTGCGTATGATTTTTAAAGGTGTCACACGCAGCCGACACGTGTCCACCGCCCTTAGGACGGACAGAGGCCGGACAAATAGAATTATTTTCCGTTTTTTGGCACCAAAAGGCAGCACTGCGTATATTCTATGAACATGAGAAGTTTAATAACTGTGCTGTGTCCCTGCTAATGTGTCACAGAACGTGAGGGTAGCAGAGTTATTAACTGTGGCAGAGCAGGTATTTTTTTTCCCAATTAAGGAAAGCAAATGGCAAAGCCAGGAGTAAAACGTAGCTGGGTGCGTATGATTTTTAAAGGTGTCACACGCAGCCGACACGTGTCCACCGCCCTTAGGACGGACAGAGGCCGGACAAATAGAATTATTTTCCGTTTTTTGGCACCAAAAGGCAGCACTGCGTATATTCTATGAACATGAGAAGTTTAATAACTGTGCTGTGTCCCTGCTAATGTGTCACAGAACGTGAGGGTAGCAGAGTTATTAACTATGGCAGAGCAGGTATTTTTTTTCCCAATTAAGGAAAGCAAATGGCGAAGCCAGGAGTAAAACGTAGCTGGGTGCGTATGATTTTTAAAGGTGTCACACGCAGCCGACACGTGTCCACCGCCCTTAGGACGGACAGAGGCCGGACAAATAGAATTATTTTCCGTTTTTTGGCACCAAAAGGCAGCACTGCGTATATTCTATGAACATGAGAAGTTTAATAACTGTGCTGTGTCCCTGCTAATGTGTCACAGAACGTGAGGGTAGCAGAGTTATTAACTGTGGCAGAGCAGGTATTTTTTTTCCCAATTAAGGAAAGCAAATGGCGAAGCCAGGAGTAAAACGTAGCTGGGTGCGTATGATTTTTAAAGGTGTCACACGCAGCCGACACGTGTCCACCGCCCTTAGGACGGACAGAGGCCGGACAAATAGAATTATTTTCACTTGTTTTACAAGCAAAAGGCAGCACTGCATATATTCAATGAATAATAACTGTGTTGTGGCCCTGCCTATACAATTCTTTCCCTGCAGTATCAATGGAGGGTGCAATGCTCTGCAGAAGCGATTTTGAGAAGCAAAAAAAAATGCAGCACAGCTAACAGCAGCCTGGACAGTACTGCACACGGATAAATATGGCCCTAGAAAGGACCGTTGAGGTTCTTGAAGGCTACACTCACTCCTAACACTCTCCCTGCCTATGCAGCACTTCTGTCCCTAATGCCAGGTGCAACGGTCTGCAGAGGCGATTTTGAGAAAAAAAAAATTGCCACTGCTAACAGCAGCCAACACACAGCTATCAGTGGCCCTAATAAGGACCTTTGGGGGGTCTTGAAGCCTACACTAACTACCAATTCTTTCCCTACAGCAGCTCCGGTACAAACAGCACTGTCCCTCATCTAAATCACACGGCATCTGAGGCGAACCGCGGGAGGGGCCGACTTTTATGTTCGGGTGACACCTGATCTTCCCAGCCACTCACAGCAGGGGGGTGGTATAGGGCTTGAACGTCACAGGGGGAAGTTGTAATGCCTTCCCTGTCTTTCAATTGGCCAGAAAAGCGCGCTAACGTCTCAGGGAAGGAAGTGAAAATAACCAGAACACCGCATGGTGTTCGTTACGAATAACGAACATCCCGAACACCCTAATATTCGCACGAATATCAAGCTCGGAAGAACACGTTCGCTCATCTCTAGGGCCTACACTTTTTATGCAGCCTAGGACCTATAGGAGACTTAGTCAGTCTCTGCCAATACTTCCCCCATATGTCAAACATCAGGCAGGGGGGGAAGAGGGGGGGGGGGCATGTGGACCATATTTGCCATCTCCCTGGAAGCAAGGACTGGAAGCCCTGGTAATGGGAGTACTTCTGTTTTCAGCTTCTTTGTGAACTCCATTGGGTTTATTAAAACTTTACCTCCTTGGCTGCTGGTAACGTCCAACTAATCCAGTTTTTTTGTTATAAGCGCCAACAGTATTTATTTACTATGCTTAGGTAATTTTTTTCAGCCATGTGCTGCAAGATCCTTTCTCTCCAGTTGAAAAGAGAGCATTGCTCAACTACGAAACTGGGTCTGCAAGGCCCTAACAATGCCCCTGGCTGCTTGTGCTGCATCAAAGGGTCATTAAAGAGCCCCAGCGATGCAGCTGAAAGGTACAAGATTGGGGATGGGAAAAGAGTTTATGCACTAAAGGGGGGGCCTGAACTGAACTTTTGCACCAGGGCCCATAGGCCTTTAGCTACGTTCCTGCATAGAACATTGGTGAACATGAATTAATCTGACATGCGTGCTGGTCTTAACACGTTGGCTTTCATCTGTGGTAGCAATAAAGGTGATAAGCTACACATTTCTGTGTCAAATACCAATATGACTTTGGTATGAATAAAGGTGACATAATTGGTAAAGGGTTGTAAATTGTCACTATGGGTATGGGGCAGGAATGCAGAGAGCTTTATATAAATTTTACTGCCTCCATGTTGTATTCATGGGTTTATAAAAATATAGCGGGATGAGGCTTTTGTATTTTGGTTTTGCAGTTCTTAGTAGTGGATGTGAGGTTGCCTGTTATTAATAGCATTTATGCTTGCTATCTATAGCATTTGTGTGTTTTCCCATAGTTTCCACCATCTAACCCCCAGTGTGCACTGCAGTGTCCTGCTTGGCCTTCTGTTTAGATCATGGCATTGCCCATTGCACCCTTGCTAACATATTTTCTTGAGTTTACAGATCATTGCTTCCTATATAGGATCGTTGCTGCTTATTCCTCGGTTATGGCTCTGAACACTCAGGTGATGGGACTCATTTGTAAGGTTTAGAGGCAACTTGATTGCACCTAACTATTCTCCCCATCTCACATTTGGAAATATATTTTTTTTATAATGCACTAATTTTTGCTGCACTTTTCCACATGGCTCCTCAGATTGTTCATTCATTGTAGTTAATATATAGTAATGTTCTATGACTGATCCTCGTTCAGTTTCAGAGGGAATCTATATTAGGAAAGGATATTTCACAAAGTACTAGAGAGGCTTATCAGTGTAACAAGATCTCAACCAGTTTATGTGCAGGATTGCAGACACTGTGCAACGGAATCAGGCCAACAATTAACAGGATAACAGGAAAATATCATTCTGGAAATCCTTAATAAACTGCAAGTTACTAATGACCAGTGAAAATGTTGTGCAGCAATACATACGGTATGTTGCAAGGATAGCTTACAGACTTTTTGTCCTATCATCACTGTGAAGCCTTTTACATGTCATTGAACAATACCGATTTAGTATTCATTTTACTGATGTAAGCCCTGTACCCCAAGTTCATAGTCATCTGTGTTAAGTTCAGTCGGTATTAGTGTATCTTGACGCCACCAGGAAGAACTGATGGAGTAAAGATTGACAGGGTGGGTGACGCTTCCTATAGCTGATTGGCTGCAGAGCTTGATGGGCTGCAGGTCCTGGCAGCCCACTAAACTAGAGGAGCGGCTGCAGTGATTTCTGAGAGGTACGGAGGGTTAGGATGAGGGCAAAGTGTACCACTTAGTCTAATAGATCTAAGGCTAACTGTTTCACCTACCCCTGACCTTAACCCTCTATCCCTGGCACAAATAGTTGGACAGTGTTTTGCCTATGCCTGACAGCCCCCCTCCCTCCCCGACACACTATAGTCCCGCGCACGCTCCCCCTGCGGGAAAAACAGCCGGGAGCGCTGGCAGAGGTATCCCCGCAGCTGCATCCTGCTCACGCTCACACAGCACAGCCATAAACTGTTCAGCTGCGGCTCCCCCTGGTAGGTACTTTGAGGCGGCCGTGGAACGCGCTGTGCCGCCGGCGCTTCCTCAGTCACCAATGCAGAGTGCAGGGAGGGTGGCGGTGAAGGCGGGGAAAGGTGTGTGCCGCCACTCCATCACTGTCCCGCACCACTCACAGTCTACTGACAGACCAGTAGAGGCACGACTCGGGCGACAACTATCTTCAGGCAATGCTCCGTTACTGGCCCCAACACCGATGCCGAATGCAAGCAGTCCGGCGGGGAAAGCACTGTGCCATCGACATTCACTCGCCTGTTAAGCACATTTTACTGAATTGCAGGACCTGAGATGGGGGAGTGGCCAAGCTGTCAACCCAGAGTGTATCTTGCCACCACCCACACTTCTGGTGGCGTCAAGATACACTAATACCAGTTTAGTCATGCATGAGACCTCAAAGGGGTTATCAGTGTTTAAAAATGGGTGGCCTATCCCCAGGATAGATCATCAATATCTGATAGGGGGGAGTCCGCCACACAAGCCACCTGCCGATTAGTTGGTTAAAGGAGCCATGATGCTTGTGCAAGCACTGCAGCCTCTTCAATGCTTACATGTGAGTATAACCCTGTTCATACTCAGACTGCTGTACTATTTGTAGTGGCTATTCTGAGTACTGCAGCATTGCCCCATTCAAGTGAATGGAACAAGGCTGCAGTACTTAGAATAGCATCCACAAATAGTATGACATTCTGAGTACAAACATGATTGTACTCACATGTAAACATTGAAGATGCCGTAGCACTCCCTTCAATCCGCTAATCAGTGGTGGTCCCGGGTATCAGACTTCCACCGATCAGATATTTATGGCCTATCCTGATAGTACAAGACCCCTCCGATTAGCTGATTGAAGGAGCCACGGCGCTCATCCGAGCAATCTCTTCAGTGTTTACATCCAAACACGAGTCTGTTCATACTCACGCCACCGTTTTATCTATAACAGCTGTTCTGAATACCACGGCTTGTCCTGCTGAAGGAAATAGTACAAGCCTGTGATATTCACAATGGCCGTGATAAATAGTATTGTGGTCGGAGTACTAACAGAATTGTGCTTAGATGTAAACATTGAAGAGGCTGCAGTGCTCACACGAACGCCACAGCCCCTTCAACCAGCTGATTAAAGTCTAAATAACCCCTATAAACTTTATTTATATAAAAATGAACAGCACCTTTAAAGACTACCCGCACTTTCATGTTGGTGCGCTCATGCTCCGTCGTGTGCTTTCGACTTCTCCTGGCAGCTGAAGACGGCCCCGTACAGCACTATATAAGTGTAGTGGCCCGAAGTCTATGTATCTGGCCCCTCCATAACTGTCTTGTATTTGTCTCACTGTGGATGCACTGTGCAAATTGTCCTGTCACTAGTTATGTGTATTGCACAGCTGCAGCGCGCAAGAGTTTAATGTCTATGAATGTCTGGGTTATGTCTGGAAATGTAACAATTTTGTCTTGTCATGTGACGTTGGATGATATATGTGCTTGCAAGGTGTACGCAAGAAGTTAGTTAGTTCTTCTGGGAGTTCGTTTTGGTTGTTCTTCTGTGAGAGAGTGCCAGCCACATGTAGGTACCTTTAACCTACATGTGGTGAAGAATGGAAGAGGAAGAGAGGTTTCAGAGGTTTTTGCCCAGGAACTCCTCTCACTAAGACGTAAGGAAGTGAAGTCCGCCATATAGTGTCTGGGGGGGAAAAAAGGTGTGAGATTGTGGTGGTGTGTCTCTTTTCCCTCCTCCGGTGTGTTCTGTTTTCCAGGGTCTGGTTTCATCCTGTGTTCTCCTCGCTCACCTCAATTGTTTGCTGCACTGGCGTGTAATTTACCAACAAGCTGCCTGTAAATTCATCTGTTGGAAAACTTCAAATAAAGTTCCGGTTGCTGCCCGTTCCCAGCGACTGTGTGTTCTACAATTTATTCGTGTGTGTGTCTGGACTTTATTTCTCCCGTTTGGGTTTCACTGCAGAGTGAGGAACGGTGGCGTCACCCGTGACAATTTCCTATACAGGTTAACCGCACCATCAGCCTTTGCCTGAAGAGGCCTGTCAGTGCCTTGGCAAAGGGTCACACACGTCCCTCAGGGGAGGAGTTGGTAGAGCCACCGTGACAAGTGCCATCTCTACCCCCGCCATCTCCTCAGTGTTGTGCCCAGTGCCTCGGTCACTACATAAGCGCTATATGAGGTCATCTCCAGCTGCCAGAAGGAACTCAAAATGGCTGACGAAGCAGGAGTGCTCCAACATGAAAGTGCAGGTACGCTTTAAAATTAACTGCATTCAGATGGGAGAGGATTTGTCAGACACCAACAAAAGATCCTATTGTATTCCCTCTTCTTTAAAGAATACCTGTCGTTTCAGGTGATCTTCCAAAGAAGCTGTCGTGTGTATATGAGGAATAACACTATTTCCCCCAGTCGTCTCCACGACAGCACCAATTGAGATTGCCTCCTCCTGATAGGACAGGAACATACTGAGAGGTTAAAAGCTCCCCCCCTTCCCCACTTTCCTCAGTGTCTTCCTGTCCTGCCAGGAGGCAGGATCTCTGAGAGGAGCTGGTGGAGAAGCCAGCCGGAAGCCTACTCACGGGCGGATCGGAGGGCAGTGGGTCAGCCTGTCCTCCCTTCCCAGCCAGACGACTCCCGGGACGCCACATGGGGTGGTAACCCCCGGGCCAGGTTCCTCCCGCGGCGGCCCATGGGGGGTACAAAGCGGGAGCCTCAGCCCCCCTCGTCCTCCCTGCCCGTCATAGCATCTGCATCAGGAGCGGAGGGGGCGGGGCTTAGCGCAGGAGCGCGAAAAAAAAAAAAAAAATAGGAACCTGAGAGAAGCCAGAACAAACCAGCACTACAGGTCGCAGGGTGTCTGCAGCACCGGTATAGTAATGAGTGCTCCAGCCCCAGAGACAGCTGAAACCTCAGCCTCAGCGGCCGTAAGTAGCCAGTGCAGCAAAAAATACAAAATGCAAAATCCAATGTATTGTATATGGAAAAATTGCATATTTACCCGCAAAAAATACAATGCAAACATCCAGTGTATTGTGTATGGAAAAATTGCATATTTACACGCAAAAATGCTTTATTTGTCAGGGGGTTAAAAAAAGACATCCCCCCCCCAGAACAAAACTCAGAAAATGCGTGGAATGCGGGATAAAACTGCCAGCTACGTACCAGAGGCCTCTATGCAAGGCATACGCAGCTAGGCTAGTTAAAGAGGAATCAGGAGGACGTTAGGAAGCTGGTGAAAGAAGAGGTAGATCAGCCCTGACGTCACACCTGGCGCCACCAGCGAAACGCCAGAAAAGGGCGTAAGTTCCTGACGAGCCTTCCGACACTGAGAGTTCTATCGGGTTCGGACCAAGAGGAACAGGCGGCGAGGAGTCCTCAGATTAGGAGGACTACAAAAAATACTTATTCCATCAGGACGATTTAAGGGAATTAAGTCAGTCAGGGCGTACCCTACAAGATGAGATATTTGGGGGACTAGGGGAGAGGCGCAAGCATACCTTCCATGTCCACAAGAATATCACCAAAATAATCCAGAAAGAGTGGAGGAAACTAGACGCAAGCTCCTTCTCCACTAGAGGGGTAAAAAGAAGGTACCCATTCGAGGAGGAAGTTTGCGCAAGCTGGGAGGAGGTACCTAAGGTGGACGTCCCAGTGGCCAAAGTAGCCAGGAAAACGACCCTGCCCTTTGAGGACGCCGCACAGTTAAAAGATCCCATGGATCGCAAAGCTGAGGGCCTTCTTAAGAAATCAGGGGAGGCAGCGGCAAACATACTTAGGCCAGGGATCGCAGCCACTGGTGTAGCGCGAACCCTGGGGGTATGGCTAGAACAGCTACAGCTACACCTAACCAATAAGATGCCGAGGGAACAGATCCTAGATTCCCTTCCGATCCGGCGTATGGCAACAAATTTCCTAAGCGGCACCGCGGCCGAGACTGTCAAACTCTCAGCGACAGCTACAGCCCGGTCTAACTCAGCCAGAAGAGAGTTATGGCTGAAATCGTGGTCAGGCGACCTAGCCTCAAAAAATAAGCTATGCGCCCTCCCGTTCTACGGCCAGTTTTGTTCGGACCGGACCTTGACAAGATTCTAGAGAAGGCGGCCGACAAAAAGAAGGGATTCCCGGAAGAAAAGCCACAGAGAGGGAAGACCTTCTTCCGGGCCCCAAGGCAACAGCCAGAGGCCTACCGAGGCAAGGGCAAGACAGGCCGCTGGAGTTACCCCAAGGGGGGCAGAGGAAGGAACATCCTCTTTAACCCCCACCAGGGGGAGCCAAAGCAGAGACCCTGACGCCATCCCCGTAGGGGCAAGGCTGGGGGGCTTTGTGGATCAAGGGGCCGCGATTTCTGAAGGCCCATAAATCCCAAAGATCTTACAGCAGGGATACCGGATAGAACTAGTGTCCCTCCCCAGAAGAAAATTCATTATCACGGGAGGCTCCAAACAACAGTTACACCTACTAAGGCAAAGCGTTGGGGACCTGCAACAACTAAATGCAATATCCCCCGTACCGCAAAACGAGGAAACCCAGGGCCATTATTCCAGGCTCTTCCTAGTAAGGAAACCCTGCGGGAAACAGCGGATGATAGTGAACCTGAAACCTCTGAACACCCGCATCAGATACAGAAAATTCAAGATGGAGTCCATCTCCTCAACAATAAAGTTGATTCCCAAAGGAGCCTACATGGCATCCACCGATTTAAAGGATGCTTATTTCCACGTACCGATCCACGAGGGGTCCCGGAAATACCTAAGGTTCGCAGTGGATATGGGCAAAGGAATAGAGCACCACCAATTCAGATGCCTGCCCTTCGGGATCTCCTCATCACCCAGAATCTTCACCAAAATTATGGCAGAGGTAGCCACCTACCTGAGGAAGAGTCGGTCCTAATAATACCCTACCTGGACGGTATTTTAATAATAGCAGAGTCCAGAGAACTCCTAACGGAACACCTGAGGATAGTGCTAGAACTTCTCCAATCCTTAGGATGGATCATAAACTGGGGAAAATCCAGCCTAGATCCCGACAAACAGAAAACGTTTCTGGGTATAACGCTCGACTCAGAATCGCAATGCTCCTGCCTACCCGAGGAGAAAATACAAAAAATCCGACGGCTAGTCAAAACCTTTTTACGGAGACGATTATGCACAGTTTGGTAAGCCATGTCTCTCCTGGGAAGCTTGATGTCGTGCATTCCAGGAGTGGCATGGGCCCAGGCTCACACCAGAGCCCTGCAAGCCTCGGTCCTATCCACGTGGGACAAAAGGCAGTCCTCCCTAGGGACAAGAATGTACATCCCAAGCATGGTGAAAACATCCCCGCGTTGGTGGACATCCCCAGAGAATCTGCGGAGAGGGGTTCATTGGCTACAAAACCCAGCCACTCACATCACAACGGATGCAAGCGCCTGGGGATGGGGAGCGCATGTGGGGAACCAGTTCTTTCAGGGCCCATGGCCTCAAAGGACAAACGAACAGTCCTCAAATTACAGGGAACTACAGGCCGTATGGCAGGTCCTACAGCAGTTAGGGAACTCGCTACGGGACCAGCATATAAAGATATTGTCAGACAATATCACCACGGTCGCCCATATACGACACCAAGGGGGCACAAGATCTCCCGCTCTGCAAAATATCGCACAGAAAATTTTCCACTGGGCAGAGGGCCGGATCCTCTCGATCACGGCAACCCATTTGAAGGGGACGCTAAACTAAAAAGCGGGCTTTCTCAGCAGGAGGCAAATAGACCCAGGAGAACGGTCTCTCTCCCTGAAAGCATTCAGAATCCTGATCAACCAGTGGGGGACCCCACAATTGCACCTGTTCGCAACCAGGGAAAATGCCAAAGTAAGCAATTTCTCCTCCCTCCGGCCAGGAGATCGTCTGACAGCAGTAGACGCCCTAGGCCAAGACTGGGAGAGGGGCTGGTGTACGCCTTTCCTCCTATACCATTGATCCCCAGAGTCTTACAACATTTCAGAACCCAGGTATGCACACTAATCCTGGTGACCCCCTTCTGGCCCAAAAGAAGCTGGTTCGGTCTCGTAGCAACATTGAGCGTCCAGGACCCAGTCATCTTCCCTACCTGGACAGATCTTCTATCGCAGTGGCCACTGAGCCATCCGAGCCTAGACAAGCTCCACTTAACAGCATGGCTCTTGAGGAATCCTCACTAAAAGAGAAGGGATTCTCAGAGAGAGTAGTAGAAACGTTAATGTCCAGCAGAAAAAAGACTACCCACCTTATCTACCAGAAAGTTTGGAGAAAGGTTTTCCTCATGGAGACAGGGAAGGGATCGCGGGGATTCTATCCCGGACATCCCTCTAATCTTAGAGTTCCTGCAGGAGGGCCTAGAGATGGGCCTCTCTCAAAGCACCCTGAAGGTCCAGGTCGCAGCCCTTAGCGCCATATGTGACACAAAGTTCGCAGACAACAGATGGGTCAACAGGCAGCAGCAACTAGATTACGGCCTAGACCCATAAATCTTTTTCCAGACTGGAACCTTAATTGGGCCCTAAGGGCCATGATAGCGGTACCATTCGAGCCGATCGAAGCACTACCCATAAAAATGCTTACTATCAAGACCATTTTCTTAGTAGCCATCACCTCCGCAAGACGGGTTAGCGAGCTGCAGGCCTTGTCCATTCGCCACCCGTTCCTGAAAACCTTGGACACCAAATTAGTATTTAAAACGGACCCTGCCTTCATGCCAAAAGTAGTATCACATTGTCATAGGTCCCAAGACATAATAATCCCCTCATTTTTTTAGTAAACCTAAAAACGAGGAAGAAAAAAACCCTAAGCTGCCTGGACGTTAGGAGAGCAGTCCTAGGCTACATAGAGGCGACAAGCCACTGGAGGCGGGACGACAACTTGTTCATCCAGTTCAGTGGCCCAAATAAAGGGAGCAAAGCAGCAAAAAGCTCCATAGCCAGGTGGATCCGCCTGGGCATCATAGAGTCCTATAAAGCCCTCGGGAAGGAAATCCCTTTAGCTCTTAAAGCCCATTCTACAAGGGCAGTAGCATCCTCATGGGCCGAACATAGCTCAGCTTCGGTCGAGCAGATATGCAAAGCCGCAGTCTGGAAGAAACCCCACACGTTTGTTAAACACTATAGGGTAAAAGTGCAGCAGGACGAGGACATGGCCTTCGGCCGCAAAGTCCTCTCGGCAGCAATCCCACCCTAGGGAAACTTTAGTTGGTACGTCTCAATTGGTGCTGTCGTGGAGACGACTGGGGGAAAAAAAGGATTATACCTACCTGATAATCAGGTTTCCAGTAGTCTCCACGACAGCACCCGTACCTTCCCCCCCCCCTAAATTGATAGAAAAGAAACTATGTAATATAATATAAAAAAACATATATATAATATAACTTTATTCTAAAAAACAAAAAAATCCCGGTTAAGGGAAAAAATTTAAGTTGAGCTCCTACCCCGGCAATTCGTTAGAATCCACTGAGGAAAGTGGGGAAGGGGGGGAGCTTTTAACCTCTCAGTATGTTCCTGTCCTATCAGGAGGAGGCAATCTCAATTGGTGCTGTCGTGGAGACTACTGGAAACCTGATTATCAGGTAGGTATAATCCATTTTTTCTGGGGATTATATGACTTGCATCTTACATTTTATCACCAGGCTCCACCTTTAATTGTCAGTTTTTCCTGCGTACATGGCGATTTTCTTGCGCTGCGATAGGGAGTAAAAATGCATGATTATGAAACCAATGAATTTCAATGGTTTCACTCTCATTTGCGATGTTTTCACTTCTGCGATGCTGCGAGAGAAAAAAACGCAGCATGTCCTATCTTTCTGCAATATCGCTGATTGTTTGCAATAGGGCTGGCAGCAGCGGCGCTGGCCACATTGAAAGCAATGGGAGAAGATAACGATCCCCTTCTGCAGGTGTAACAGCTGCAGCAGGGGATTCCTTTATCCAAGGGTTTCACCTTGCTTTCAAAGGGGCTGGCGGCAGCAGCACCAGCCCCACTGAAAATATAGTGAGAACATTGCTATCTCCTGCCGCTGCCATTTCTTCATCCCCGCAAGGAGTCCCATCATCACTGAAAACTGTGACAGCAGCGGCAGGGTGTTCAGTGATGAGGGAACTCCCCACGGGGATGAAGGAATCCCCTGCCGCTGCTGCGATGTTCTCACTATGTTTTCAATGGGGCCGGCGCTGCTGCCGCTGGACCAATTGCAAGCACGGGGAAGCCCCTGGATGAAGAAATCCCTTGCTGCAGCTGTCACATTGAAAGCAATGGGATGAAGGAATTCCCTGCAGTGCTGCGAGGCTGTTTCCATGTGAAAACGCCTTGCATTCAGGGGTTTTTAGAATGTTTGCGAGAGCAATATCGGGTCGTGGTCCAAGAAAAATGTAAGTTTATTTTTGGCGTTAATGAGATTTATTAGCGTGGCTAGTGACGACTTTTATTTAGGTGTGGTTTCTATTGTATGGATTTATTGGAGGAATTAAACTGTCTTTACCTGAAAATGAACATTTCTGCACCCGAATTAGCTCCACAACAGCTTCTTTGTCTGCCATGGCTATACCTGTGTCCAGCTGGATTTCCATACAGTAGTGAGGTTCGTTTGGCGCTGTTCGTTTCCGTCATAAGACAGACCTATTCAGCCAGGGGATTCCCCTTTCCTGCTCCCCAAACAGAGCAGGGAAAAGCAATCACCGCTACAGATGTGAAACCAGCCTATTATGTACTGGCTTTGTGCAAAACGAAAAAAGTTTGCTACCGTGTTAGCTTTGTGCAAGACACATGCATAATTACTGCTCTTCCACAAAAAAACCCCCAAAATATTTTGACTCAAAAGAAACAAAAAAGCAAAACATTAAGGTGCCATTGGTTTTCCAGCAGACATACATGTGTTAGGCCCCCTGCACACAGGCGGAAATTCTGCGGCGGGATTTCCCGCAGAATTTCCGCCTGTGGAAGCTGCCATAGGATTGCCTTACAAAACGCAATCCTAGGCAGACGGCTGCGATTTGTCCGTGTGAAATCTCACACAAAAACAAATCGTGGCATACTCTATGTCTCTCCCAGCGCCCCGGCTCTGCTCTGCGCATGCGCTGGCTGGCTGGCAGCCGGCACATCAAAGAGCCAGAGCCGCTGGAGAGGTGAGCGCCGCACTGGTCCCAGTAGGGGCTCAGGTCGGGTCTCGCTGTGAGAATTCTCGCAGCGGGATCCGACCAGGCCGTCTGCAGGCAGCCTTAAGCATACATTCCTCTGTACTGTCTGTGCCAACATATGTCCCAGCGACAATCCTCTGGTTCACTAGGCTCTTCAGACAATTTATGTCCTGTTAGCAGCTTGTGCCCAATGCAAAAGATCAGAAGCAGTGGCTGCAAATTTTAGCCTGGGGGCAAGTGCACAGCACTGGCCCATTAGTAGCAGCCCACTTAACAGTGTGCCCACACCCAGCAGATTTTTAGCAGTGGAAAATGCATAATCTTTATCAAATTTTCCAACAAAATCTGATTTTCAAGGGGATAAGCAGCACATTTCACTCTTTCAATTGAAGGGGTGAAGTCTGCTCTGGGTCTGCGTAAACTTGTGGCAACCGAGCTCAGGCCTTCGGGAAGAGACAGCGGGGATAAAAATGTTGCCAACGGCAACTTTACTGTTCCTCCCTAGAGCACCCTGGCATGGCCTAGCCCACAAGCTCACAGTGGTAAAAATAATGATAGCAGGATGATAACAGTCTAAGTTGAAAATGTTCACGTGACGCCAGTGACTCTTTAAAGTAATAAAGCAGACGAATCAAATAGAGAGTCAATAATCTAATCGTTTGTTAAACCGGAGGCACAGGGTTTACTTAACATTTGTAGCATGGGTCTCTTCAGTACATATGATAACAGTCTCAAGTAGCCACAGATCTGAACCAACTTCTCTATGACAGTTGCCAACCATTTTCTGTTTGCTAACACTCTGGCCCAAAAACACACTTGCCATCAGTCTCAGTTACCTGACGGTGGATTGCCTGAACTAGTGCTGTCAGCGCAGCAGGGAAAATAGATGGACAGTCTCTCTGTTTTCATTTCTCTCTACTCAGATCTAACGAGCACTCCATACATTCACTCACGCCTGACTTGTACTCCAATTAGCAGCCATGCAGCCGGACCCATCGCACTGTTCTGTGGATAAGCAGTGGATGGGTTTTCTTTTGGCTCTCTCTCGGACCATGATGACGTTGGGGCCTGAGCATCCTACACAGGTCCTCTCTTCCCAATTACATCTAGTCGTCTTCTCTCTCTCACTCACCACAGCCCCTAACCCGCCCACTCACTAATCCGCCAACCACAAGCAGGTTAGACTGACAAAGACACAGACATATTAAGGTTAGTAACATGGACACCAAACACAGACAACACGTAAGGGAAAGACAAAAAAAAACTTTGTGGGGTCCCTATTCTACTCTGGGACACTACACAACCAACTGTGCGGATTTTGAATTGGAATTTGAAGTGTACGTATTTTGGCACAAATTTTCCACTGTGCAAAATCTGCTGCACGTGAACATACCCTAAGGCAGTGCTTCCCAAATTTTGCAGCCATGGAGCCCTTTTTGAAGCAAAAGTTTCTCGTGGGGCTCCAAAGCAGGACAGAGAGTGTGGTCAAGGGAGGAGTTAGGGGGCATGGCTTATCACAATATATGATTTATATCTCCATTGTTATAAAAAAGACAGGCCATTAAAAAAAAAACATTGAGGAATGCTAGAGCACTAGATGGGCTATTGATATACCTTATACCAGCATATCAATATGCTGCAGAATTAAATCTCGCACCACATGTCAATATCTGCATGGGTTTTGTGCAGATATTTTCCACAGCGTGTGGATGAGATTTTCAAAATCTCATCAACTTTGTTGCTACAGCTACTGTAAATTCTGCAGTAAATCTGCCCTGTGCAGTAATAGTGACTCCCTATATGGGTGGATCCAGTTGTAGCATTCCCTATATTGGCCCTAGTAGTAATAGTGACCCCCTATTGTGGCCCCAGTAGTAATAGTTAACCCCTATTTTGGTGGCTCCAGTAGTAGTAGCGTCCGCTATATTGGCTCCTTGTAGTAATAGCAACCTCTATTGTGGCCCCAGTAGTAATAGCATCCCCTATATTGTCCCCAGTAGTAATAGTGACCCCTATTGAGACCCCAGTAGTATTAACGTCCCCTATATTGGCCCCAGTAAAAATAGTGACCCCTATTGCAGCCCCAGTAGTAATAGTGACCCCTATTGCGACCCCAGTAGTAATAGTGTCCCCCACAGTGGCCTCAGTAGTAATGGTGACTCCAACAGTAGCTCCACTAATAATAGCATCCCCTATATTGTCCCCAGTAGTAATAGTGACCCCAGTAATAATAATAACCCCACGGTAGCCCCAGTAGTAACGTTGACCACACAGTAGCCCCAGTAGTAATATTAACCCCACAGTGGCTCCAGTAATATTAACCCCAAAGTAGCCCCAGTAATAATATTAACCCCACAGTAGCTCCAGTAGTAATATCGACCACCACAATAGCCCCAATAATAATATGAACCCCACAGTAGCCCCAGTAATAATATTAACCCAACAGTAGCCCCAGTAATAATATTAACTCCATAGTAGCCCCAGTAGTAATATTACTGGGGCTACTGTGGAGTTAATATTACTACTGGGGCTACTGAGGGGGTTAATATTATTACTGGGGTTACTGTGGGGTAAATAATAGTAACCCCCTCAGTACCCCCAGTAGTAATATTAACCGCTCAGTAGCCCCAGTAATACTAGCCCCCCCAACCCATATACTTACCTCCTCCTTGTAGTCAGTACCGTTCCTTCTTTTCTCGGCGCTGATCCCAGTGCACAGTTTGACATCAGTGTGTGAGCCCAGAATGTTTCCTCCCTTGTCCTCTCCCACGGAACGTAGGAGGAGAGGACTCAGCAAAGGAGGATCCTGAGTGCACATACTGACATCACATTGTACACGAGGATCATCAGCGCTGAGTGATTAACGGTTGGGGAGCTGCGGCACCCTGGACAGTAATCACTATAGTGGTGAGCAGCCAACGGCGCATGTGCCAGCAAAGAGGGCTCTGCGTTCCCCCTCCGGCATGCATGCCATAGGTTCGCCACCCTGGAGACCCTCGGTCTGAGCCCTTGACTGTCGCTTGCGGAGGCCCAAGGGCTTCGCGTAGCACAGTTTGGGAACCACTGTCCTAAAGCCTTGTGTCTGGTTTCCGCTTGCAGATGAAAAATTGCAGCATGCTCCATTTCACAGCGACTCCTGCACAGACGGCTCCCATTGAAGTCAATGGAAGACGTCCAATTCGTGGCCTGTCCGCTATTGACATTGTAGAGCAGCTGCAGATTTCACAGGAAAGCAGAAGTTTAAAAAACACTATTCTGCATATGTGTGCCGGCGCTCCTGGCGGCACTTCTGCACACATCCGCAGTACAGAAAAAAGAAAACACAGACAGGTATGCAGGGTCGCCAGCGCATGCGGAATCCGTGCATGCCCGTGGACATGAGGCCTTAGGCTAGTTTCACATGGCTGAGAATCTTGCACGAGTTTGGTGTGCTGCGAGACTCACAGTATGAACTCTATTCTTTTGAAAATCATTGCATGTCCTATCTTTTAGCGTTCCTTCGGAATGCATTACTGATTGCTTTCAATGTGACAGTAAAACACATCCCATACTGTGCAATGTGCACACGAATACGATATAATGTTTCCCATTGAAAACGGGAAGCATTTGCCAGTCCTCTGACGTGCCTGAAAGCCGTGACGGAGGATCATTACTTCACAGATGTAAAGTCATGGGAGGCGTCTTTCTGGCAAAACAAATATGTCATGTCCACGTAAAATCACATATTGGCGAGCAAAATATCAAGCCGAGTTTCCCGGCAGATACTGTGCTCGCCGTGTGTAGGTAGCCAAAGGGTGGAAACACACAGTGCGGCTGGCCACACTGAGCTAAACCATGGCCATACAAATAACTGGAAAATTGTGCAACCATTGGCTTCCACTGGTGGGTGTGCTCTGGCTGTGTGTGACTATGTTCTACCAGAACCAAGCTCAGTACATGACTACAGTACCAGAACTGACCTCAGTACATGGATTCAATACCAGAACCAAGCTCATAGCACAAATACATCCCTGGATTGGGAAGTATATTTCTTCTCTATATGGTCAGTTTCAGAACGTATTAAAGGGATTTTCCAGGAAATTGCTATTGATGATCTATACTTAGGATAGGTCATCAATAGTTGATCAGCTGGCGCCCACTGCTCGGGCCCCAAGCCGATCATCTGATCTAAAGAATACAGTTATCATATAATGTACTCACATACTGGCTCTACACAGTGAGGCCTTAGTCAGACGGGCGTTTTTTGCCGCGATTTGCGCATGCGCATGCGTCCGGCGATTTTATAAAACCATTGCTTTGCAATGGTATCGGACACATGAGCGCTTTTTATGCGCTCGTCCGATAAATTATAGAACAGAAATCGCAGATCGCACCTATCTGCGATCTGCGATTCCTGTTCTCTTCTCTATATGCGCTCAATGGGGCCGGCGGCAGCAGCGCCGACCCCATTGAGAACATATAGAAGTCAAATCCTTCTTCTCTGCCACAGCTGTATATATAAGCTGTATATATAAGCCCTTCCCTGCAATTCATCCAGAAATGTGTTAAAATAAAAAATATATATATACTCACCTGCTCCCGGCAGCCGGAGTTCCGTGCGGCCGGCCTGAAGGGGGTGTGAGTCAGACCTGCCCCCTGATTGGCTCAGCGCTGAGCCAATCAGGGGGCAGGTCTGACTCACACCCCCTTCACACCCACTGCAGGCCGGCCGCGCGGAACTCCGGCTGCCGGGAGCAGGTAAGTATATATATATTTTTTATTTTAACACTTTTCTGGATGAATTGCAGGGAAGGGCTTATATATTTAAGCCCTTCCCGACAATTCATCCCACACTCGCCCGCAGCGCATTGCTTTCAATGGAGCGGGCTGTATTGCCGGCTCCATTGAATGCAATGCGCTGGACAGCTCCAGCCCGTTTCTAATGAAACGCGGCTAGGAGCAGATTTTCGGGCGATTTTCGGGCATCGGTCACGCGATTTGCGGATGCGCATCCGTCATGCGATCCGCAAATCGCGCGAAAAAACGCCCGTCTGACTAAGGCCTGATAGTGATTACAGTGCAGTCAATATGAAGAAGTCCAGCAGCAACTATGGCGCAATTATAATCTCACACAGGGGATTGCTTTTATTCCTCTACAGAGTATAGCAGCGACGTTTCAACACCTAAATCGGGATCTTTATCAAGCTGCTTGCATACACAAAAGGCATATACGTTATAGAACAGTTAACTAATCAAAACACAATCACATAATTAATATAATTAGAAACAATATCATTAGCAGGTGAACAAACCTCACAGATGTAATCAATCATGGAATATATAGTCGGCGCTGGATCCTGCTCCACTCCATAAGATGTACAGCGCCATTCAATTATCCAAAATGTGCGTACGCAAAATTTCTATTAGTCTCACGGGGATCTAATTGACCCAACTTCCCAGTTCCTACAACTGGTCGTGCGCATGTTGTATTAAGTATATGTCTTTTGTGTATGCAAGCAGCTTGATAAAGACGCCAATTTAGGTGTCGAAATGTCGCTGCCATACTCTGTGGAGGAAAAAAGGCAATCCCCTGTGTGGTATTATAATTGCACCATAGTTGCTGCTAGACTTCTTCTTAGTGACAGTAGTTGGGATCTGGGTCTGATCCTTTACCTAGCGTGCATCTTTTACCGCTCCACCATACTTTGACTTATATGGTGAGTGCTGCTGGCACCATCTTTATTTAGTGATTACAGTGCAGTTACCTCCAGTGATCACAGGTGATGTGTGCTCTGTTTGGAATCATCCATGTTTGGTATTCTTCTCTCTTGGTTCAGACTACTACTGCAATTTCTCCCAGCCATGACTCACTTCTGCATAGTCTCACTATTGTTCTGCTGCAACCCCTAATGAACTACTCAGTGCCCCCTAATAATAATAATAATAGTAATAAAGTGCCTGCTGTGGTCCCATGATGTAATAGTGCCCTTGCTGTAGCCTCACTATGTAAAAGTGCTCCAACTGTGGTTTTGCAATGTAATAGTACCCCTGCTGAGGTCCTTTGATGCAATAGTGCCCCAGCTGTGGTCCAACAATGTAATAGTGACACTGCACTAATTAATAGTTCTCTCTCTGTGACCACAATTAGTAATATGACCCTCTTTGTGGTCCCTAATGTTATACCCCAAAATATGCTGGTATGCAGGTTATGCAGATATGCAATAATTCATTAAAGAGACTCTGTCACCTACTTTTAGCCCTGTAAGCTTAGCTTATGGACTGAAGGTCAGTGACCCGCTGAGTCTGGGGATGTGTTATACCTAACGCCCCTGTTATTGCCACGGTGTGATGGATAGAAACTGCTGCTCAATGCATTGAGCAGTAGCTTCCAGCGCTGACACTGGGATAATGACAGCGAAAGTAAGTATAACTTCCTTGACTACTATTAGTGATATTACATTTCAGATATTGTTCTTCTTATTCATACTTAAAAAAAGGTAAATTATTTCATTTACTTCTCTGACAAGAAACTGTAGACTATAGCATTCACTTGAACCCTCTAGAATTGGTCATCCTAGCTCATTTTGGTTCCCTAAGATGTGGGCATCACTCCTTCTGAGGGTCGCACATTGCATTCAGTGCCTAGCTTCCCCTAGTTCAGTGTTGGCGAACCTATGGCACACATGCCAGAGGCGGCACGCAGAGCCCTCCCTACTGGCACGCGCCCCATCGGCCGCTCACCACTTGTGAATACCAGCAGGGGCCGTGGCTCCCCTGCCGGCATTCACAAACGGCACTGCTAGCCGCGCTGATCCCGGCACACACTGACTTCAGTGTGCAGCTGGAATCCCCCTCCCCCCTGCCCTGACGTCTCCTACTACTTGGTTCCGCCGGGAGGGGGCAGGCGTCCGGCAGCACACTGAAGTCAGAGTGTGTGCCGGGAGCATATTAACTCTTTCTTCCCCACTTCTGCTGCAATCAGCAATTCCCAGCAACCTGATTGGTTGTTTGGGTTGGCTGATTCACCAAACAACCATTCAGGTTGCTGGGAATTACCTATTGAGGCAGAAGTGGATAAGAAAAAGTTAATATGCATGCCGAGACCATCGCTGACCAGAAGAGGAGCTGAGCTTCGAGGAGGAGGAGGAGGAGGTGGTAAGTATGTGGGTCTCAGGAGGGGCACTGTGAGGTGTCACTACTGCACTGGGGGGTCGCTGTGGGGTGTCATTACTGCACTGGGGGGCCACTGTGGGGTGTCACTACTGCACTGGGGGGTGTCACTACTGCACTGGGGGCCGCTGGGGGTGTCCCTAATGCACTGGGGGCCGCTGTGGGGTGGGGGGGTCACTATTACCACTGGGGTCGCTGTGGGGTGGGGGTCACTATTACCGCTGGGGCCGCTGTGGGGTGTCCTAATGCACTGGGGGCCGCTGTGGGGTGGGGGGGTCACTATTACCACTGGGGCCGCTGTGGGGTGGGGGGGTCACTATTACCACTGGGGTCGCTGTGGGGTGGGGGTCACTATTACCGCTGGGGCCGCTGTGGGGTGTCCTAATGCACTGGGGGCCGCTGTGGGGTGGGGGGGTCACTATTATCTCTGGAGCCGCTGTGGGGTGGGGGTCACTATTACCGCTGGGGCCGCTGTGGGGAGTGTGTCTCTTACCGCTGGGGCCGCTGTGGGGTGGGGGTCACTATCACCACTGGGGCCGCTGTGGCGTGGGGGTCACTATCACCGCTGGGGCCGCTGTGGGGATCACTATTACCGCTGGGGCCGCTGTGACGTGGGGGTCACTATTATCGCTGCGGGTTGGGGGTCACTATTACTGCTGGGGGTCACTATTACCGCTGGGGCTGATGTGTGGTGGGGGTCACTATTATCGCTGTGGGGGGTCACTATTACCGCTGGGGCCGCTGTGTGGTGGGGGTCACTATTATCGCTGTGGGGGGTCACTATTACCGCTGGGACTGCTGTGTGGTGGGGATCACTATTATTGCTGTGGGGGGTCACTATTACCGCTGGGGGCCACTGTGTGGTGGGGGTCACTATTATCGCTGTGGGGGGTCACTATTACCGCTGGGGCTGCTGTGTGGTGGGGGTCACTATTATCGCTGTGGGGGGGTCACTATTACCGCTGGGGCCGCTGTGGGGTAGTGGTCATTATTACCGCTGGGGCCACTGTGATGTGGGGGTCACTATTACCGCTGGGGTATGTTTACAGGTGGTGGAAATGGGCAGGGCTGTTTCAAAATAGACAGGGTGCAGATTTTGACTACTTTTTGAACACGGAAATGCTGCAGAATTTTCCACAGAAATTTCCACTGAGGACGTTCTGCAGTATTTCCGCATCCCAAAAGCAGTCAAAATGTGCTCCCTGTCTATTTTGAAGCGGCCCTGTCCTTTTTAGAACGACGGGGGTAAAATCATACGTCGTGATAAGCCCCGCCCCCTGACGTGTTGGCACTTTGCGATAAATAAGTGGGTTTTAGGTTGCTGTTTGGGCACTTGTTCTCTAAAAGGTTCACTATCACTGCCCTAGTTTTTAGTGGAAAGGTGCCAATACATACTCTACATTGTAGTCCTGGAGATACAAAAACAGCCCAATAGGCACACTCAGATGTTCATGTATTTGCTTCTATATCTCCTGTTATCTATAATCGTGGGTACCTGTGCTTGTATATTCAGCTCTCTTCTGCATACAGGAGACACAGAAACACTGTTCTCAGCATCAGTGATGGTCCCATTAGTTGGATGCTCACCCTTCAAACATTGCCAAGTTAACACAGCCTATTTTCCACAGTAAAAGATACACACTGGATTTTGGTGCAGATCCACATCGAAATCATGATGCTGATTTCATCCCTTTATTTGAGGAGGTGAAGTCCATGCTAAAAATCGGCAGCATAAATTAACATGCTGCATATGGATGAAATTTCTTGAAATCTCATTCACATTGCATGTGCTGTATAATGCTGTGGATTTTCCGCAGCCAATTCCACTACATGTTAACATACTCTTATGGTAAAACCTACGGCTATATTATAAGTTTGAATAGTGGGAAGACTCCTTTAGTGGTGTTGATGATACCTCCACATAAAAACCAATGGAAGAGGTGAGTCAGGGGTGGCAGGGAGAGGACCTGTGGGCTGCCTGTTACTTGCCACATGTATTCTTAAATATAAACCTTAACAAAACACAAAAAAGACCCCAACAAGAACGCAGTTTGGACTTAATAATTGAGTTATGTGCTCAACATATTTCACAAAGTATAAGGATCCAAATGTCTCTTAGGTTGGGTTCGTACAGTGCTTCAGCCCTTTCCATACCGAAGTTCTGTTGGCATCACTGAAAACTACATCCGGACACAACCCTATGAAGGAACCATAGCTTTTCATTACTAAAAGCTGAATGCTTTGGTCTGCAGGTGTCTGTTTGTTTCTGACATTTGTGTTGGACAGTGTAACTTTGGTCTCCATTTTAGTAAAGCAAGCCTACAATTCTGTCCAGAGTTCAATCTGTATGCTGTTTTCTGTAACCAGATGTAAGCTCAGAACACGAAGGCTGGGCGTACACAAAAACCCTGTGTGAACCCAGACTAAAGGTACCCATACACATTTGACTAAGGTTGATGAAAATGGATGATATAACCCAAAATAGGTACCTTTACGTGGGGCTATTATCACCTGAATTATCGCTGGAAACAGCTAATCCGAGCGATAGTCACTGCATACATGTGGCTGCCAACAGGCCACTGAGCAGGACTAAAAACCAAGTGACTGTCATCCCATGTAAATAGGAGTTGCTCAATCTATGAACGACTCCTGTTTACAGTAAACTGAGGCAGGCGGGTGGAAGCAATCTCTATCGTCCCTCTATAAAGCATAGGATTGATATTTGGCCACATGGCTGCTGGGCGCGTATACACCGAACAGTCGTACTTTTTAAAGGTACCTTTATTCGTCTTGTAAAAGTTAACAACGCACGATCATTTGAGCTGACTGATGGCAAACAGTCACCTTCTGGAAAGAAGTCTTTCAAAGAAAGATCTATTTTTTTAAAGATATTTGGTAGACAAATGATCTTTTGAGAGAGAATAAAAGTGTTCCCAGAAAGATCTTTTGCCAATTGCCCGGTGTGATTGAATGTGTGTCCAGCTTGAACTACAGTGATGGCCAATATGGACTAAACCATGTAGGGCTGCATCTATTCACCAGATCATCGTTAATTCAACGGTTGTTTAGCCATCAATGTAATTTTATCTAATTGTATGGTCAACTTTAGAGAGTATATATTTAATGTCATAATATTATCGAGCTTTGCATATGTAAGTGTAGTGGCCTAGAACACCATCCTGGTCCCCTCCATAAATGTCATACATGTTTGTCCTATGTAGATCATAGAATCTTAGAATGATAGAGTTGGAAGGGACCCCCAGGGTCATCGGGTCCAACCTCCTGCTCAGTGCAGGCTTCACTAAATCATCCCCGACAGATATTTGTCCAGCCTTTGTTTGAACATTTCCATTGAAGGAGAACTCACCACCTTCCATGGTAACCTGTTCCACTCGATGATCACCCTCACCGTCAGAAAGTTTTTTCTAATATCTAATCTGTGTCTCCTCCCTTTTAGTTTCATTCCATTGCTTCTAGCCTTTCCTTGTGCAAATGAGGATAGGGCTGATTCCTCTGCAGTGTGACAACCCTTAGATATTTGTAGACAGCTATTAAGTCTGCTCTCAGCCTTCTTTTTTGCAAAATAAACATTCTCAGATCCTTTAACCGTTCTTCATAGGACATGATTTGCAGACTGTTTACCATCTTGGTAACGCTTCTCTGAACTTGCTCCAGTTTGTCTGTGTCTTTTTTTAAAGTGGGGTGCCTCCAGTTTGTCTGTGTCTTTTTTTAAAGTGGGGTGCCCAGAACTGGACACATTATTCCAGATGAGGTCTGACTAAGGAAGAGTAGAGGGGGATAATGACCTCACGGGATCTAGACTCTATGCTTCTCTTAATACATCCCAGAATTGTGTTTGCCTTTTTGGCTGCTGCATCACATTGTTGACACATGTTCAGTCTATGATCTATTAGTATACCAAGTCTTTTTCACATGTGCTGCTGCTTAGCCCAATTCCTCTCATTCTGTATGTGCTTTTTTCATTTTTCTTCCCCAGATGTAGGACTTTGCATTTCTCCTTGTTAAATACCAGTTTGTTAGTCGCTGCCCACTGTGCAAGCTTTTCTAGATCTTTTTGAATACTCTCTCTCTCTCTTCCCTAGTGTTAGCTAATCCTCCTAGCTTTGTGTCATCACCAAATTTGATCAGTTTCCCATCAATTCCCTCCTCAAGATCATTTATAAAAATGTTGAACAACACTGGGCCTAGGTCAGAGCCTTGTGGTACCCCACTTGATACATTCTTCCACTTTGATGTGCAGCCATTTATGACCACTCTTTAAGTACGATCACTCAGCCAGTTCTGAATCCACCTAACAGTTGCCTTGTCAATCCCATATTTGGTCATTTTTTCAATAAGTACAGTAGGAGATACTTTGTCAAATGCTTTACTAAGGTCAAGAAAAACTATATCGACCGCATTTCCCTCATCAACCCAGTCAGTGATACTATCATAGAAGGAAATTAGATTCGTCTGGCGTGACTTGTTTGTTACAAACCCATGCTGGCTCTGGTTAGTTACTCCATTTTTATCTAAGAACTTGCATACATGCTGTTTAATAATTTGTTCAAAGATCTTTCCCGGTATAGAAGTCAGGCTTACAGGCCTGCAGGTTCCTGGATCCACCTTCTTCACTTTTTTGAAGATAGGGTCAACATTTGCTCTTTTCCAATCTTCTGGGACTTCTCCTGTTCTCCAGGAATTTTCAAAGATTATGGCGAGTGTTTCAGCAATTACCTCCGCTGCTTCCTTTAGTATCCTAGGATGTAATTCATCTGGACCTTGAGACTTGAATTCATTTAAGTTAGCTAAGTGTTCCCTCACCATCTTTCTGCTTACAGATAGCCTGCATTCTTTTATTCCCCCAATAGCAAAGGGAAGATCAGTTGATGTTCCATCTACTTTCTGAGAGAAAACAGATACAAAATAGGAATTTAAAAGTTCGGCCTTCTGAACGTCATTCTTAACCAATTCACCATTTTCATCTTATAAGCATCCAATAGCATGTTTGACTTTTCTTTTGCTTTTGACATAGCCCCCAAATCCTTTTTTATTGCTTTTGACCTCTGTTGCAAGCCTCAATTCATTATAAGCTTTAGCTTTTCTGACACTTGCCCACAGTTTCTGCAGACTGCATTACATTCTTCATTAGATATTCCCCCCTCTTTCCATTTGATAAACATATTTTCTTCCTTTTTAACAAGTGTGCAAGTTCTGTGTTCATCCATCCTGGTCTCTTTAAATGCTTCCCATTCTTCCTTCTTTTAGGTATTGTTAACGATTGTGCTTTGTGAATCTCATTTTGCAATATTTCCCAACCTTCTTGGGCATTTCTTTCCTTAAGAACATCCAGCCCTTGGATTCTTCCTACCCTCTTTCTGAGTTAATTGAAATCTGCCTTTCTGAAATCCAACCTTGAGGTCTGCGTTTTCTCGGGTCTTCCTTCCCTTTTTATCCAAAATTCAAGGATAGCATGATCACTGCCTCCTAAGGTCCCAGCCACCCTTACTCCCTCAACCATTTCCTCCCTGTTGGTAAGAATTAAGTCCAAGATAGCAGATCCCCTTGTTTTCTCTTCAACCTTTTGGAGGATAAAGTTGTCAGCAAGAGCAGATAAGAATTTGTTGGACCCATTACTTTTACCTGAAAGAGATTCCCAACGAATGTCTGGACAGTTAAAATTTCCCATAGATGCACTGTGCAAAGCTTGTGCTGTCATATCCAAAGCTTGTCCTGTCATATCCATTGTGTGTGTTGCACAGCTGCGGCGCTTGAGAGGTTAACAGTAATAAAATAACTTCCTGCATGTAGATGTATCAGTTTGTAATGTCATGTGGTGTGTAAGAAGGTATAAATAGGAGTGCTTGAGAGCAAGAAGAGGTCTTCCATCTTGTCTGCTGAGAGAGTGCTAACACAGAGCCGCATGGAAGCACCTTCAGATGGAGGAGATACATCCCGTAGCGATAGGAGTCTGGATGTGAGTGGAGTGAGTCCCAAGACCCTAGAGAGAGAGAGTGATTCCCAATAATTCTGTATAGAGGAACTCACCATTCAAGTATCAATTCACACTACTAGTTTTTCCTGTGCGGCCATCCAGAGCCAGGATGCCCACATAGAGGTACTCTACTAAGACACACCCTCGCACCTGCCATGCGGGGTGTTATTGCTAAAGCTTTCAAGTAAATAGTTGTCTGCCGAAGTGTCTGCGGAGTGACCCCTACCCTCTTCCTCCTCTGGAGTGTTCCCAGTCCAGGAGCGGTGCCATACAGATAATGAGGATCGGTTTCATCCTGTGTATCCTCTCTACCTCTGAGCTCTAGTCTACTTGCACTTAAGAGAATTGTACCTGCCTTACTGTGAATGTTTGTTTGACAAAGTTATTTCTTCAAGTAAAGTCATACCGGGCTCTAACCACTCTTGGGGATCCGAGGTACTATACACAAGTCAGTGTGTTATTTTTTCCGGAATGTGGGAACGGTGGCGTCACGAGTGATATCTACTACTACTCCTCTCCTCTTCCCATTTATTGGCATTCCCTATCCTAGGGGTGTCGAAGGCGGCCTGCAATCCTGCTCTGACCTTGGCTACGTGTCATCCCTCTGGGACCAGAGCCTGGTAAGTGCCGCTATGACAAGCTATCACTTAACCCTCGCAGCTCTTCATATTAGTCAAGTTTCTGGGATAAACCCCTCTGGGGTGTTGCATAGGCATAGGCATTACAGTACTAGTAGTATATAGATTAGCAATTAGAGGCAGGCATCAGCAGCTCTAACTAAACTGTTGGCAGAGCTACATTTGGCATGCTACCCACTTTCATTAGTATGAGTAAGGCCAATGGCACATGGCTGTATTTTCGGACGGTGTGCTGTCCAGGTGTTTTCCATTTTTGCCTCTGATGCTATTCCCATGCACGATTGTTCCATGTGAAAAAGATCATGGCATGTCTTATTCTCATCTACATGTGTGGATGGTCTGCATGAAAAAAAATCATGTATGTCCTATTTTCATCCATTTACGTGGATGAAAAAAAGAAATGCAATGTGTACAGCCCGTTTAGATCATCCGTGTGCCGGCAGATGGAAGTCAAAGCCAGAGGTGGATACAAAAAGCATGGAAAAGATTAAGGAACAACTTTGACTTCTCCTTCCTGCTGGCTCACTTTTGGCTTTGGCTCAAAAAACTGCATCAAAAGCTGCAATGGCATTTTTCCAAATAAGCAGCGCGTGTGAAATCAGCCTTGGGCCCAATGCACACAGACAGATTTTTGCTGCAGAATTTGTGGCCACATGCCTGCCGTAAATTCCACAGCAAAGTCCATCCATAGCATGCAATGTAAAATGATTCTTTAACGCACATGAGCGGAAACCATTTGCGATTTCTGCTCGCAGAGGAACAATTGCAGCATGCTCTATTTTTTTGCGAGACTCGCACAGACACCTTCCATTGCAGTCAAAGGAAGCCGTCCTTCCTGTGGCGATTCCAAAATGTCAATTTTAAAATCGCTGCACATCCGTATCATCACCAGCGCGTCATTCTCTGCACCACGCACATGCGGCGGCGCGCCAGCCGTCACATCCGCAGTGCGTCCGAGACGGGTAAGTGAGAGTCACTGGCTGGCACAGGATCGGATTTTGCTGCGAGGCATTATGTCCATGGCACGTGCAGATTTTTCATGCGGATTTCCGCAGCGGATGCAGTGCGAGTCATCATTAAATTGAATTTTTATTGCTTGTGGGAGATCGCGGATTACGTTTTTTTTCTGTGCAGATGTACGCGGATGCAATGCAGAACGTAAGCTAGAGATGAATGGAGCACATCCGCGTGTTATCTGCGGTAAAATGGAGCATGCTGCTATTTATTATCCATGTATGGCTTCTGCAAATCAAATAAAAACAAATCTGCAGGTGTAAATGAAGTGCGGACGCCCAATGCTTCCTATGGCCGATTTCATTTGCGGATCTGACATGCGGGTAGCATGCGTGGATTCCGCAAATCAAATCCTCCCGTGGACATTGGGCCTTAGGCCTAATGAACAAGGGCGTATTTACACTGCGGGATCCGGAGCTTAGGATCCCACAGCAAATACAGCCTATGGGATATGCATTGAAAAATGGATTTCCATTCCCACGAGCAGAAATCAACTGCAATTTTCTGCTTGCAGGGTGGAAATGGCAGCATATCCTATTTCAGTGCGAACCTCGGACAGGCTCGCACGGCCACGTCATCAATGCACTGTGCATGTGCGCCTGTGCGCCAGCTGGCACATCCACAGTGCAGAGTGAAGACACCAGACAGGTAAGCCAGAGGTCACTGCAGGGGTACAGGGTCACATCCCACTGCGAGGATCTCACAGTCATAATCTGACCCGGCCGTCTGCATTCGGCCTTGGGCTGCTTTCACATGACAGTACTTTGATCACTATTTTGCAAAGTATTGGTAAACCAAAACTTGGAGTGAGCCCAAAACAAAGAGGAAGTATCAATCTTTCCATTTTAGTTTTTCTCTGTTCTGTTTATTTTGTCTTACAAATACTGATGTAAAGTACTGCTACCGTATAAAGCTAG
Organism: Eleutherodactylus coqui; assembly: GCF_035609145.1. Lineage (NCBI taxonomy): Eukaryota > Metazoa > Chordata > Amphibia > Anura > Eleutherodactylidae > Eleutherodactylus > Eleutherodactylus coqui. The sequence goes on along the minus strand of NC_089838.1, from coordinate 206,146,874 downwards.
ATTCACACAACTAGTGCAGCACTTTTGCCACTAGTCTTTACTTTCTTTACCCCCAAGTAGAAACATTTTAGGACCCTTTGGTCCAATGCCCGTTGGGCAGTAAATGTATCTTACTGTGTTTGTTGTAGCTTTGTATCTTTTTCCTATTTATTAATACATACAATAGGCATCATGATCCGAGCAGAAACATTCTCACTGTTTAGCAAATCTTCTAAATATATGCAAATTTCTAGAATCCCATTGTTTCATATATTTTTTGTTGAAAAGCACAGAATGTGATCCTGTTACTGGCAAACTGCCTGTATTCCAGAAGTGCATTTCTAAGACCAAATCTGATTTCATTAGCTACATACGCAGATCCTGCTAGGACTGGTATGTACGACACATACTTCTACCTATGACAGATAACTACATCGCTGCCAACTGCTTATTCTACATGGGACCTTTTAATCCTTTATGTATAGCTGCATAAAGGAGGGAGCTTGGCATATCTTTCAGTGGCATGCAAGCATAACATAAGAGATGCCAGCTATTCTTTACAAAATGTAGAAACTATTTAGGATGTTCCACTCTCTTCCCACTTTATTCCAACAATTGATGTTATATTCTTCTATTACTTAAGCCGATTATGGTTTTCTATGTATAGAATAACATCTTGGACACAAAGAACAAGTACATTTAGTGGAATAGGATATTTGTAGGTAAAGTTAACCACTATTTTGTGTGTTCACTGTGTTATGGCATTGGTAGCACTTCAGAGAAAATATGTTTTTCCTCTGAGAAAAAGAGAGGGAACAGGGCAAGCCTTCATGTGGCTGAATATATCTCCAGAGGACCAGCGTCATAGGGACAATATGAGAATTGAAGGACTGACTGCCAGACCAATGGAGCCATGACCATATCACAACGTGTCAGTGTGACTTTATGAAGACATAATACAGCAATAGAGCTTGCATAGTGTATATTACTCTGAGTACTCATAGAAATCGAAAGAGGAATAAAAATTGATGGGTGGAGATTTACCTTGGTGCAAATAACACTAATCGTTTTCTAAAGTTGCTTAAAAGGCATTTCAAAGGTCAGCATCTTTTCAACTGTGGTTGACCATATAACACATAAATGGCCAACCATGCAAAATATTTGTTATATTCAAGCAACGGTCCATTTCTGTGATGGCCATGTACCCTTATACGGTATATGTAGATGTGTCTTATTTAACTTTGCCCCTGGCTCAACATATCCCGAGATCTGTGGAATGATATGACCAGCTTCATAAAAACAAATCCATCATTTTGTGATACTCTGTCATGAGCTGTCTATGTGTGGCCACCTAGTGGTTGTGATGTGCTTTGCACCCTGTCATGGGTTTTGTTAACTTGTCACATCTATAGAGAGGGGTTGTCCATTGGGAAACAGATGTGACGGATGAAGCATACTGTGAATGTCATGAATGTTCAACAAAGTAGCACGTTCTGTCCTAGAATGAAATTAAGTATTCAGAGAAAATGAATAATAATTTAGAGGTGCTAATAAGACATTTTTATGGTCAACATTTTATTGAAAGGAATATTGTACAATTTGTAAAGCACACATTGACTAATAAACACATTGGACTGGTCTGAACAAGCTAGTGGTGAACCAGAAAAATAAAGAAATGGAATCTTGTGTAATCTAAGACACATAGCAATTTTAACTAATATTTTACTTGTTTAAAAGTATATCAGAGGAGAGCGCCAGAGAATTACAAATTAGCAACAGGTGATTATGGTGAAGCAGGAAAAACACTCACCGGGTGCTTGGGTGAGACCAGACCTGAAGAATGAATCTCACCGGCACCTTAATCCCGGATAGCATGTAAAAATTATGAAGCCAGGTTCCTCATCCGAAGAGAGCCGCACAGCAGATGAACGAGTTAACCCTCAAAACTCCAGGGACTCATCACATAAATTTTAAGCAGAAGAAAAAAAAAACAAATGCTTGCGCTCGTGGGAAACAGGCACAATATTCAAATTGATTATTTAGAATCAATTTATTACAATCCACTTACAAATAGGCTGAGCAACGCGTTTCCGCGACCTTCCGTCGCCTTTTTCAAGCTCAATTAAAACATAAAAGGACAAACTATTTATACATAACGTTAAGACATATAACTCACATGTCCATGTGCATTGGCGGTGCACGCCGTACTCTAAAACTTCCAGGCGGGGACTCCGCTACTTGCGATGGTGTGGATTTTTTTGAATGTTTTGGCGATGATTACCGATCCTATTTCTTAGTTTATTTATTGTTCTCTAACACTTTTAGAGATTTTATTAGAATTTATATATAATAATTAGAGATGAGCGAGCACCAAAATGCTCGGGTGCTCGTTACTCGGGACGAACTTTTCGCGATGCTCGAGGGTTCGTTTCGAGTAACGAACCCCATTGAAGTCAGTGGGCGACCCGAGCATTTTTGTATTTCGCCGATGCTCGCTAAGGTTTCCTTGTGTGAAAATCTGGGCAATTCAAGAAAGTGATGGGAACGACACAGCAACGGATAGGGCAGGCGAGGGGCTACATGTTGGGCTGCATCTCAAGTTCACAGGTCCCACTATTAAGCCACAATAGCGGCAAGAGTGGGCCCCCCCCCCCTCCCAAAAACTTTTACTTCTGAAAAGCCCTCATTAGCATGGCATACCTTAGCTAAGCACCACACTACCTCCAACAAAGCACAATCACTGCCTGCATGACACTCCGCTGCCACTTCTCCTGGGTTACATGCTGCCCAACCGCCCCCCCTCCCCCCCACAGCGCACACCAAAGTGTCCCTGCGCAGCCTTCAGCTGCCCTCATGCCACACCACCCTCATGTCTATTTAGAAGTGCGTCTGCCATGACGAGGAACCGCAGGCACACACTGCAGAGGGTTGGCACGGCTAGGCAGCGACCCTCTTTAAAAGGGGCGGGGCGATAGCCCACAATGCTGTACAGAAGCAATGAGAAATAGAATCCTGTGCCACCGCCATCAGGAGCTGCACACGTGGGCATAGCAATGGGGAACCTATGTGCCACACACTATTCATTCTGTTAAGGTGTCTGCACGCCCCAGTCAGACCGTGGTTTTTTAATTCATAGACACAGGCAGGTACAACTCCCTATTGTGAAGTCCCTGTCGACCGACAGCATGGGTGGCTCCCTGGAACCCACCGGCGATACACAAAAATATCCCATTGCATTGCCCAACACAGCTGAGGTAGTAATGTCGTGCTTAATGCAGGTGGGCTTCGGCCCACACTGCATGCCCCAGTCTGACTGGGGTTCTTTACAAGTGGACACATGTAGGTTAAACTCCGTGTGCACCTACAGCATGGGTGGCTCCCTGGAACCCACCGGCGGTACATAAAAATATCCCATTGCATTGCCCAACACAGCTGAGGTAGTAATGTCGTGCTTAATGCAGGTGGGCTTCGGCCCACACTGCATGCCCCAGTCAGACTGGGGTTCTTTACAAGTGGAAACAGATGCATTTATAATTCCCTGTGGACCCACAGCATGGGTGGGTGCCAGGAAGCCACCGGCGGTGCATAGAAATATCCCATTGCATTGCCCAACACAGCTGAGGTAGTAATGTTGTGCTTAATACAGGTGGGCTTCGGCCCACACTGCATGCCCCAGTCAGACTGGGGTTCTTTACAAGTGGACAGATGTAGGTTAAACTCTGTGTGCACCTATAGCATGGGTGGCTCCCTGGAACCCACCGGCGGTACATAAAAATATCCCATTGCATTGCCCAACACAGCTGAGGTAGTAATGTCGTGCTTAATGCAGGTGGGCTTCGGCCCACACTGCATGCCCCAGTCTAACTGGGGTTCTTTACAAGTGGAATCAGATGCATTTATAATTCCCTGTGGACCCACAGCATGGGTGGGTGCCAGGAAGCCACCGGCAGTACACAGAAATATCACATTGCATTGCCCAACACAGCGGATGTAACGTCAGCTGTAATGCAGGTGGGCTAAAAATTCATTTGATTACACTGTAGGCGAGGGCCCACAAAAATTGCTGTATCAACAGTACTAATGTACATCAAAAAAATTGGCCATGGCCAACCAAGAGGGCAGGTGAAACCCATTAATCGCTTTGGTTAATGTGGCTTAAGTGGTAACTAGGCCTGGAGGCAGCCCAGTTTAACGAAAAATTGGTTCAAGTTAAAGTTTCAACGCTTTTAAGAGCATTGAAACATATAAAAATTGTTTAGAAAAATTATGAGTGAGCCTTGTGGCCCTAAGAAAAATTGCCGTTCAGCGTGATTACGTGAGGTTTCAGGAGGAGGAGCAGGAGGAGGAGGAGGAATATTAGACACAGATTGATGAAGCAGAAATGTCCCCGTTTTGGATGGTGAGAGAGAACGTAGCTTCCATCCGCGGGTGCAGCCTACGTATTGCTTACGTATCGCTGCTGTCCGCTGGTGGAGAAGAGAAGTCTGGGGAAATCCAGGCTTTGTTCATCTTGATGAGTGTTAGCCTGTCGGCACTGTCGGTTGACAGGCGGGTACGCTTATCTGTGATGATTCCCCCAGCCGCACTAAACACCCTTTCCGACAAGACTCTAGCCGAAGGACAAGCAAGCACCTCCAGGGCATACAGCGCTAGTTCAGGCCACGTGTCCAGCTTCGACACCCAGTAGTTGTAGGGGGCAGAGGCGTCACCGAGGATGGTCGTGCGATCGGCTACGTACTCCCTCACCATCCTTTTACAGTGCTCCCGCCAACTCAGCCTTGACTGGGGAGCGGTGACACAGTCTTGCTGGGGAGCCAGAAAGCTGGCCAGGCCCTTAAAGACTGTTGCACTGCCTAGGCTGTACATGCTGCTCGATCTCCGCACCTCCCCTGCTACCTGGCCCTCGGAACTGCGCCTTCTGCCACTACCGCTGTCGGATGGGAATTTTACCATCAGCTTGTCCGCCAGGGTCCTGTGGTATAGCAACACTCTCGAACCCCTTTCCTCTTCGGGAATGAGAGTGGGAAGGTTCTCCTTATAGCATGGGTCGAGCAGTGTGTACACCCAGTAATCCGTAGTGGCCAGAATGCGTTGAATGCGAGGGTCACGAGAAAGGCATCCTAACATGAAGTCAGCCATGTGTGCCAGGGTACCTGTACGCAACACATGGCTGTCCGCACTAGGAAGATGACTTTCAGGATCCTCCTCCTCCTCCTCCTCCTCCTCCTCCTCCTCCTCCTCAGGCCATACACGCTGAAATGATGACAGGCAAGCAGCATGGGTACCGTCAGCAGTGGGCCAAGCTGTCTCTTCCCCCTCCTCATGCTCCTCCTCCTCCTCCTGAACGCGCTGAGATATAGACAGGAGGGTGCTCTGACTATCCAGCGACATACTGTCTTCCCCCGGCTCTGTTTCCGAGCACAAAGCGGCTGCCTTTATGGTTTGCAGGGAACTTCTCAAGATGCATATTAGAGGAATGGTGACGCTGATTGCAGCATCGCCGCTCACCACCTGGGTAGACTGCTCAAAGTTTCGAAGGACCTGGCAGATGTCTGCCAACCAGGCCCACTCTTCTGAAAAGAATTGAGGAGGCTGACTCCCACTGCGCCGCCCATGTTGGAGTTGGTATTCCACTATAGCTCTACGCTGCTCATAGAGCCTAGCCAACATGTGGAGCGTAGAGTTCCACCGTGTGGGCACGTCGCACAGCAGTCGGTGCACTGGCAGATTAAAGCGATGTTGCAGGGTGCGCAGGGTGGCAGCGTCCGTGTGGGACTTGCGGAAATGTGCGCAGAGCCGGCGCACCTTTACGAGCAGGTCTGACAAGCGTGGGTAGCTTTTCAGAAAGCGCTGAACCACCAAATTAAAGACGTGGGCCAGGCATGGCACGTGCGTGAGGCTGCCGAGCTGCAGAGCCACCACCAGGTTATGGCCGTTGTCACACACGACCATGCCCGGTTGGAGGCTCAGCGGCGCAAGCCAGCGGTCGGTCTGCTCTGTCAGACCCTGCAGCAGTTCGTGGGCCGTGTGCCTCCTATCTCCTAAGCTGAGTAGTTTCAGCACGGCCTGCTGACGCTTGCCCACCGCTGTGCTGCCACGCCGCGCGACACCGACTGCTGGCGACGTCCTGCTGCTGCTGACACATCTAGATTGCGAGACAGAGGTTGAGGAGGAGGAGGAGGGTGCTTTAGTGGAAGAAGCATACACCGCCGCAGATACCACCACCGAGCTGGGGCCCGCAATTCTGGGGGTGGGTAGCACGTGAGCGGTCCCAGGCTTCCCAGGCTCTGACTCTGTCCCAGCCTCCACTAAATTCACCCAATGTGCCGTCAGGGAGATGTAGTGGCCCTGCCCGCCTGTGCTTGTCCACGTGTCCGTAGTTAAGTGGACCTTGCCACTAACCGCATTGGTGAGGGAGCGTACAATGTTGCGGGAGACGTGGTCGTGCAGGGCTGGGACGGCACATCGGGAAAAGTAGTGGCGACTGGGAACTGAGTAGCGCGGGGCCGCCGCCGCCATCATAGCTTTGAAGGACTCCGTTTCCACAACCCTATACGGCAGCATCTCAAGGCTGATAAATTTGGCTATGTGGACGGTTAACGATTGAGCGTGCGGGTGCGTGGCGGCGTACTTGCGCTTGCGCTCCAACACTTGCACTAGCGACGGCTGGACTGTGCGGTGCGAGACATTGCTGGATGGGGCTGAGGACAGCGGAGGTGAGGGTGTGGGTGCAGGCCATGAGACGGTCATGCCTGTGTCCTGAGAGGGGGGTTGGATCTCAGTGGCAGGTTGGGGCACAGGGGGAGAGGCAGCGGTGCAAACCGGAGGCGGTGAACGGCCTTCGTCCCACCTTGTGGGGTGCCTGGCCATCATATGTCTGCGCATACTGGTGGTGGTCAGGCTGTTGGTGGTGGCTCCCCGGCTGATCTTGGCGCGACAAAGGTTGCACACCACTGTTCGTCGGTCGTCAGGCGTCTCGGTGAAAAACTGCCAGACCTTAGAGCACCTCGGCCTCTGCAGGGTGGCATGGCGCGAGGGGGCGCTTTGGGAAACACTTGGTGGATTATTCGGTCTGGCCCTGCCTCTACCCCTGGCCACCGCACTGCCTCTTGCAACCTGCCCTGCTGCTATCCGTGCCTCCCCCTCTGAAGACCTGTCCTGTGTTGGCGTTGCACACCAGGTGGGGTCAGTCACCTCATCGTCCTGCTGCTCTTCCTCCGAATCCTCTGTGCGCTGCTCCCTCGGACTTACTGCCCTTACTACTACCTCACTGCAAGACAACTGTGTCTCATCGTCATCGTCCTCCTCACCCACTGAAAGGTCTTGAGACAGTTGCCGGAAGTCCCCAGCCTTATCCCCCGGACCCCGGGAACTTTCCAATGGTTGGGCATCAGTGACGATAAACTCCTCTGGTGGTAGAGGAACCACTGCTGCCCAATCTGAGCAGGGGCCCGAGAAAAGTTCCTGGGAGTGTTCCCGCTCCTGAGCATGTGTCATTGTAGTGGAGTGAGGAGGCTGGGAGGAAGGAGGAGCAGCAGACAGAGGATTCGGATTTGCAGCAGTGGACGGCGCAGAACTGTGGCTGGACGATAGGTTGCTCGAAGCACTTTCTGCCATCCAGGACAGGACCTGCTCACACTGCTCATTTTCTAATAAAGGTCTCCCGCGTGGACCCATTAATTGGGCGATGAATGTGGGGACGCCAGAAACGTGCCTCTCTCCTAATCGCGCAGCAGTCGGCTGCGACACACCTGGATCAGGAGCTCGGCCTGTGCCCACACCCTCACTTGGCCCTCCGCGTCCTCGGCCGCGTCCACGTCCTCTAGGCCTACCCCTACCCCTCAGCATGCTGTATTACCAGTGATTTGATTTCCCAGGCAGGAAATAAATTGGCGCAAGCCTGCAGGTCAAATATAATTTGTTCGCTTTTTTGCAAAGGGAAGGCCCCACTACGTATATTCAATGAACAATACATTTAATAACTGTGGTGTGGCCCTGAAAAAGTGTCACACAACTTTAGTGTAGCAGAGTTATTAACTCTGGCAGAGCAGGTATTTGCCAGTCAGGAAAGACAATGGCGCAAGCCTGCAGTAAACCGTAGCTGGTTGCGTCTGATTTTTGTACGTTCTCCACGCAGCACACACGTACACGGAGACCTTAGGACTGACACAGGCAGGCCAAATATAATTTTTTCGCTTTTTTGCAAAGGGAAGGCCCCACTGCGTATATTCAATGAACAATACGTTTAATAACTGTGGTGTGGCCCTGAAAAAGTGTCACACAACTTTAGTGTAGCAGAGTTATTAACTCTGGCAGAGCAGGTATTTGCCAGTCAGGAAAGACAATGGCGCAAGTCTGCAGTAAACCGTAGCTGGTTGCGTCTGATTTTTGTACGTTCTCCACGCAGCACACAAGTACACGGAGACCTTAGGACTGACACAGGCAGGCCAAATATAAATTTTTCGCTTTTTTGCAAAGGGAAGGCCCCACTGCGTATATTCAATGAACAATACGTTTAATAACTGTGGTGTTGCCCTGAAAAAGTGTCACACAACTTTAGTGTAGCAGAGTTATTAACTCTGGCAGAGCAGGTATTTGCCAGTCAGGAAAGACAATGGCGCAAGCCTGCAGTAAACCGTAGCTGGTTGCGTCTGATTTTTGTACGTTCTCCACGCAGCACACACGTACACGGAGACCTTAGGACTGACACAGGCAGGCCAAATATAATTTTTTCGCTTTTTTGCAAAGGGAAGGCCCCACTGTGTATATTCAATGAACAATACGTTTAATAACTGTGGTGTGGCCCTGAAAAAGTGTCACACAGCTTTAGTGTAGCAGAGTTATTAACTCTGGCAGAGCAGGTATTTGCCAGTCAGGAAAGACAATGGCGCAAGCCTGCAGTAAACCGTAGCTGGTTGCGTCTGATTTTTGTACGTTCTCCACGCAGCACACACGTACACGGAGACCTTAGGACTGACACAGGCAGGCCAAATATAATTTTTTCGCTTTTTTGCAAAGGGAAGGCCCCACTGCGTATATTCAATGAACAATACGTTTAATAACTGTGGTGTGGCCCTGAAAAAGTGTCACACAACTTTAGTGTAGCAGAGTTATTAACTCTGGCAGAGCAGGTATTTGCCAGTCAGGAAAGACAATGGCGCAAGCCTGCAGTAAACCGTAGCTGGTTGCGTCTGATTTTTGTACGTTCTCCACGCAGCACACAAGTACACGGAGACCTTAGGACTGACACAGGCAGGCCAAATATAATTTTTTCGCTTTTTTGCAAAGGGAAGGCCCCACTGCGTATATTCAATGAACAATACGTTTAATAACTGTGGTGTTGCCCTGAAAAAGTGTCACACAACTTTAGTGTAGCAGAGTTATTAACTCTGGCAGAGCAGGTATTTGCCAGTCAGGAAAGACAATGGCGCAAGCCTGCAGTAAACCGTAGCTGGTTGCGTCTGATTTTTGTACGTTCTCCACGCAGCACACACGTACACGGAGACCTTAGGACTGACACAGGCAGGCCAAATATAATTTTTTCGCTTTTTTGCAAAGGGAAGGCCCCACTGCGTATATTCAATGAACAATACGTTTAATAACTGTGGTGTGGCCCTGAAAAAGTGTCACACAGCTTTAGTGTAGCAGAGTTATTAACTCTGGCAGAGCAGGTATTTGCCAGTCAGGAAAGACAATGGCGCAAGCCTGCAGTAAACCGTAGCTGGTTGTGTCTGATTTTTGTACGTTCTCCACGCAGCACACACGTACACGGAGACCTTAGGACTGACACAGGCAGGCCAAATATAATTTTTTCGCTTTTTTGCAAAGGGAAGGCCCCACTGCGTATATTCAATGAACAATAACTGTGTTGTGGCCTTGCCTACACAATTCTGTCCCTGTAGTATCAATGGAGGGTGCAATGCTCTGCACAGACGATTTTTAGAAAAAAAAAAAATGCAACACTGCTAACAGCAGCCAGCACAGTACTGCACACGGTTAAACTTGACCCTAGAAAGGACCGTTGAGGTTCTTGAAGGCTACACTCACTCCTAACACTCTCCCTGCCTAAGCACCACTTCTGTCCCTAATGCCGGGTGCAATGCTCTGCACTGCCGATTTTGAGAAGAAAAAAAAAAAAAAAAAACACTGCTAGCAGCAGCCTGCACACAGGTAGATGTGGCCCTAAGAAGGACCTTTGGGGTTCTTGAAGCCTACACTAACTCCTAACGCTCTCCCTACAGCAGCTCAGGCACCAGCAGCACTGTCCCTCACTAACTCACAAGACATCTGAGGCGAGCCGCGGGAGGGGCCGACTTTTATACTCGGGTGACATCTGATCGCCCCAGCCACTCACAGCAGGGGGGTGGTATAGGGCTTGAACGTCACAGGGGGAAGTTGTAATGCCTTCCCTTTCTTTCAATTGGCCAGAAAAGCGCGCTAACGTCTCAGAGAGGAAACTGAAAGTAACCAGAACACCGCGTGGTACTCGTTACGAGTAACGAGCATCCCGAACACCCTAATATTCGCACGAATATCAAGCTCGGACGAGTACGTTCGCTCATCTCTAATAATAATTCATATTTATTATTATATTTTATTTTATATATAATGTACATCTATGTTAATTGTTGTATTCAATTTATGTGTAAAGTATATAATAATATAGAAGAATATAAGCTACTATACTGGGTCAAATCCCTATAGCAGATAGATCGCGAAAGTAATTACCTTTGTAACCTATACAAGTGATGATAAAGTTCGTTGAAAAAAACTTGACACGCATTATGCGGTTCAAGGGGAGACGTGATGACGTCACCACACCATCGCAAGTAGCGGAGTCCCCGCTTGGAAGTTTTAGAGTACGGCGTGCACCGCCAATGCACATGGACATGTGAGTTATATGTCTTAACGTTATGTATAAATAGTTTGTCCTTTTATGTTTTAATTGAGCTTGAAAAAGGCGACGGAAGGTCGTGGAAACGCGTTGCTCAGCCTATTTGTAAGTGGATTGTAATAAATTGATTCAAAATAATCAATTTGAATATTGTGCCTGTTTCCCACGAGCGCAAGCATTTGTTTTCTTTTCTTCTGCTTAAAATTTTACTTGTTTGTTACTTTCCCAATTATAAGGCACTAGGTAATATGTTGGCATTAAACAGTAAAAGTTTTTTAGAAATATTAGAACTTAAAGGGATTGTCCCGTGCTGAAACGGGTTTTTGTTTTTTTGCATAGGCCCCCCGTTCAGTGCAGGACAAACCCAAGGGATGTGTTGAAATTTAAAAAAAAAAATTTACTTACCCGAATCCCCTCTCTGCAACTTCTTCCTTCTTTTCCTCCAAGATGGCCGCCAGGATCTTCACCCACGATGCACCGCGGGTCTTCTCCCATGGTGCACCGTGGGCTTTGTGCGGTCCATTGCCAATTCCAGCCTCCTGATTGGCTGGAATCGTCACACGTTACGGGGCGGAGCTACGCGATGACGTGTAGAAGGGGGCGGGGCCAGAACACCGCTCGTGCCCGGACCGACCAGAAGGGAGAAGACCCTTCTGCGCAAGCGCGTCTAATCGGGCGATTAGACGCTGAAATTAGACGGCACCATGGAGACGGGGACGCCAGCGCAGGGAAGGTGAGTATATAACTTCTGTATGGCTCATATTTAATGCACGATGTATATCACAAAGTGCATTAATATGGCCATACAGAAGTGTATAACCCCACTTGCTTTCGCAGAACAACCCCTTTAAGGTCCTTTTACATGCGCTAATTATAGGGCCTGGACATTCCCTCGAACACACACTTGTCTGACAACTGGGCTGTATATGGGACCAAAGATCAACCAACTGAACGAGTGAACACTCATTCATTGGCTGATCATTTAATTTCAGTGAACAAAAAAATACTCGTTGATCAGCACATCTTCCCGTGTGAACAGGAAGAAAGTCAGACTATGGATATGAACTGCATAAACCAAAACCATTGCAGCCGAAGGGCTCTTTCCCACCAGCGTATATCAGCCGGCCGTTTTCACAGCCGGCTGATATACGCTGTGATCTGAAGCATTGGATTCCAATGCATCAGATCACATGAACGTATTCCTGAGACGTAAAAGTGCCCGGCGGCCCAATAAAGCTCCGGGCGTTCTTACGTTGGGCCCAAAAGATAGTCCTGAAACTATCTTTTGAGCCAGGATACGTCTAGCGTGGCTGCTCAACTCCCTTCCTCTGCTCGCCTTCCCCCGTGGAGGCTCACCTCTGCTCTCCTCCCCACTGGTGCTTGGCAATGGCTGCGGACAAGGGATGGGGACGTGGGCAGATAAGCTCCTGCCCTCTCCTCGACCCTTGTCCAAAACCATCAATGGGAGGAGGTGGGACGGGACAGCACTTAGCTCTGCCTCGCCCCCTCCCATTGCAAAGAACGAGCAGGGAGAAGAGCAGAGGTGAGCCTGCGATGGGAAGGGAGGGGATAGGGGTGACAGCATGGTAGTCTCGGCGTATATGTGTCGGAACCCATGCCATCTAAACAGGCACACAAACGTTTGGTTTGTGCACCTGTTCACCAGTTTTATCTCTCCCAACGTGGTGTATATCGTCTCGCTGTGATAACAGCCGGACCATATACGCTCATGGAAAAGAGCCGTAAGGGCTAGATCATATCTTTATATTATGTATGTGATGTTGTTACATCGGCTACATTTCTAGCATACAATGGGTAAAGCAGGGGCGTAACTATAGGAGATGCAGAGGATGCTGTTGCATCAAGGCCCAGGAGCCTTAGGGGACCCATAATGCCTCCCATGACATCCCGTGACATCTCTGCACCTTTCCTCCAAAGCATCATCGACTGTCTGTCCGCAGTTTCTAACACTATGTCCTCTCTCTACCTAAAACTAAACCTCTCTATAACTGACTTACTGGTATTTCCACCCTCAACTAACCGACCTCATCCTGAAATCTCCATCTCAGTGTGTGGCACCACCATAACTCCTAGACAACATGCCCGCTGCCTTGGGGTCATATTCAACTCTGATCTCTCATTTACCCCCTACATCCAATCTCTCGCCCGAACATGTCAGCTGCACCTCAAGAACATTGCAAGAATCCGCCCCTTTCACACTGTGGACACGCTAAAAACACTTACTGTTGCCCTCACCACGAATGGTGCAGAGATCGTGCGTCTTTTATTAGCTTGACCAAGAAGTTTATCCTGGGAACCCTGAAGGTTCTTACGAACCTGGGCCCAAGCTGTGCACAGTTCATTAATGGCAGAGTCCACAGACGGCGTGTCAGAAACTGAGGGCGCAGAGAAAGAAAATCGAGGATGGAAACCATAATTACAAAAGAACAGCGACACATGAGAAGACGAATTTACATGGGTGTTAATAGCAAACTCGGCGAGAGGTAGAAAGTTAACCCACAGATGTTGATTGTCAGAAACGAACAGTCACAGGTATTGGATTAATTCTTGATTCATCCTCTCAGTTTGCCCATTTGAATCGGGATGAAAAGCAGACGAAAAGGACAAACCAATATTCAATTTCCGGCAGAAAGCTCGCCAGAAGCGAGCGACAAACTCTACACCTCTATGAGACCACATCCTCCGGAACCCCATGCAACCGCACCACCTCCTTAATAAACATGTCAGATAGCAGTTTGGCATTTGGTAACTTGCTCAGAGGAACGAAATGTGCCATTTTGGAGAACCGATCTACAATGACCCAAATGATCGTATTCCCCTGTGATGGCGGCAAATCTGTGATGAAGTCCATGGACAGATGTGCCCAGGGCCTGGACGGAATGGGCAAGGGAAGAAGAGGCCCCTCAGGACATCTCCTGACACTCTTCCCCCTGGCGCACACTGGACAAGCAGTGACAAAAGCCCGAACATCCCTACTCATATGAGGCCACCAATAAGTTCTGGAAAGTAATTTTTGAGTTCCCCGGATACCGGGGTGACCAGCAAGGGCCGAGGCATGCGTCTCTTCTAACACCTTCAACCTTAATGGTAAAGGAACAAACAGTTTGCCTTCTGGAAGTGCTTCAGGGGCTGATTGCTGTGCAGCCTGAATTAGCGGCGAGAGGTCAAAGGAGACAGCTGCGAGAACCACCCCAGGGGAAAGGATAGTCCCAGACTCCGACTCAGGAGGTTCCGGAATACCAAAACTCCTAGATAGGGCATCTGCCTTAACGTTCTTTGAACCGGGTCGGTAAGTAACCAGAAAAATAAAATGAGAAAAGAAAAGATCCCAACGAGCTTGTCAAGCATTCAACCTTTTAGCAGAATCTAAATATATAAGGTTCTTATGGTCTGTGAGTACCATGATCTGATGGCGTGCTCCCTCCAAAAAATGCCTCCACTCCTCGAACGCCCATTTTTTTTAGCAAGTAACTCACGATTGCCTATATCGTAATTTTGTTCAGTAGGGGAAAATTTTCTAGAAAAGTAAGCGCACACTCTAAGATTTGTGAGGGTTAACGGCCCCTGAGAAAGTACTGCCCCTACTCCAAACTCAGAGGCATCCACCTCCACCAGAAATGGGCAAGACAGGTCTGGTTGGACAAGAACGGGTGCGGAGGAAAAGGCAGCCTTCAGGGTAGCGAAGGCCGCCAGCACATCTGGAGACCAGGTACTCATATCCGCCCCTTTCCTGGTGAGATCCGTTAAGGGTTTAGCCACCACAGAGAAGTTCTTAATGAACTTCCGATAATAATTAGCGAAGCCCAAGAAGCGCTGGAGGGCCTTTAGAGTGACTGGTTGGGCCCACTCTGTGATGGCTTTCACCTTCCCCGGATCCATCTGGATATCCCATGGAGTAATGATATACCCTTAAAAGGTTATCTTCTGCACCCCAAAAACACATTTTTCAAGCTTAGCAAACAGCTGGTTAGCCCTGAGTCGAGTCAAGGCCGTTTGAACATGTACCTGGTGTGTCTCCCAGTCGGAGGAAAAATTCAGAATATCATCTAGATACACTACGACGAACCTTGAAAAATAGCAGGGGCGTTACACAACCCAAAAGGCATGACCAGGTACTCAAAGTGACCGAGGGGCGTATTGAACGCCGTCTTCCACTCATCCCCCTCCAGAATACGAATGAGGTTGTAAGCTCCCCTTAGGTTAAGTTTAGAGAACCACTGGGCACCGGTGACCTGGTTGAGGAGGTCAGGGATGAGCGGAAGGGCGTACTGGTTCCTGACAGTGATTTTGTTTAGCTCCCTGTAATCAATACAGGGTCTGAGACCCCCGTCCTTTTTCTCAACAAAGAAGAAACCAGCCC
This sequence comes from Eleutherodactylus coqui, assembly GCF_035609145.1. Taxonomy (NCBI): domain Eukaryota; kingdom Metazoa; phylum Chordata; class Amphibia; order Anura; family Eleutherodactylidae; genus Eleutherodactylus; species Eleutherodactylus coqui. The sequence goes on along the minus strand of NC_089838.1, from coordinate 206,131,620 downwards.
CTACTGGAGACTCGGAGGGCCGGATGTGCCCCCGGGCCAAACTATCCTGGATATAATCCTTCATAGACTCCCTCTCCAGAACCGTAACATTATAGATGCGACCTTTAGGAAGTTTGGCCCCCGGAATCAACTCTATCTTACAATCCCATTCTCTATGGGGAGGCAAGGCTTCTGATAGCTGTTTAGAAAAGACGTTCGAAAACTTGGAGAGGTAGTCAGGTAGTTCAACTCCCTCGCAGATGGAGACATCCACCCCCACTGGGCACACGTGGCTGTCACAGCGAGACCCCCCACTTGACCAGTTCCAACGTGTCCCAGTTAATTACAGGGTTGTGTTCCCTTAGCCAGGGTAGCCCTAGCACATCCACAGACAGGTTCTTCATAATCAAAAATGTACAGGACTCTGTATGTAGGGCCCCAATCGTGAACTGTAATTTCGGGGTAACCAGATTTACAAGACCAGCCTGCAAGGGAGTAGAGTCGACACCAGGGACCAGAATAGGGGGTCTAAATGGAAAAAATACTCAGACAGTTTAGCAACAAAATCGAAATTAACAAAATTAGCAGCAGCTCCAGAATCCAGAAATGCTTGCCCGGCACGGTAGAAAGACCGGAATTCTAAGGTGCAGGGCAACAACATTTTAGACCTTACAGGGAGTACCTTAGCTCCTAGACAGTCCTCCCGACAACTGCTTAGGAGGGGAAGTTTTCCCGCCGCAGCTTTTTCTCGCAGGTCACGATGCGATGACCCAGCTCCCCACAGTAGAGACAGAGGTTCATCCTGAGACGATATTCCCGACGTTGCTTCGGGGTCATTGTTCCCAGCTCCATGGGTTCTGCGGAGGGAGGGGTTAAGGTCGGAACCACCGAAGATGTAGACGTACGGACAGGGCTGGTTCGAGTCGAGCGTCTGGCCCTCAAGCGTTGGTTAGCCCGGATGGCCAGGGACATGGCATGCTCCAAAGTCCTAGGCTCCGGGTGTGCCACCAAGAGGTCCTTGAGGCCCTCCGACAGACCGGCCAAAAACAGATCCTTTAAGGCAGCGTCATTCCACCCAGACTCCGTGCAGTGTTGGCGAAATTGTGAACAATAGTCCTCAGCCACCTTCCGCCCCTGTCGCAAGGCCAGGAGTTTAGAGACTGCGAAGGCAGCACGGTCAGGTTCGTCATACAGCTGGCCCAAAGCAGCAAAAAAGGCGTCTAGTGATTGTCGGGTGGGGGAGTCAGCTGGTAAGCAGAAGGCCCAGTTTTGGGGTTCTTCCCTCAGGCGAGTTATCACGAAACCCACCTTCTGGTATTCTGTGCCAGAGGTGTGGGGTCGGAGGTCAAAATAAAGCTTGCAGCCTTCTCTGAACACAAAAAACTGACTTCTCTCCCGGGAAAAGAAGTCAGGAGGTGCTGCTCGGGGTTCAGAAACCGTACCAGGAATGGGGAGGAGGTGCACTATATTAGAAGCCCCTCACTGCTCCTGATGCTGCAGGCGAGCAGCAGGTCCCGGCCCAGTCTGTCAGAACCTGGACCTGGTTGGCTAAGGCTGCCACAGCCTCCATAGCGGGGTTCAAGGTTGCTGGTCGGATGTAGGGATCCGACTTCCTTTTGGCCAGTCTAACTGTCAGGACTCGGGGTCCGTGAAACTGGAAGTCCCTGAAAATACCCGCAACCCCTGTCCCTACCTACTTGCCCTCCTGGGCTAAGCCCCAGGGCGACAACTGGGCGACGGTCCCTACACTCACTAAGGAAGGGGGACACTGGGACTAACAAACGGACAGACACTGGAACAAACAACAGCAAGGAGAGTCAGACAATCCGGGTCAGCAACTAGAGGGTACGTGGTACAAGAGGGTCAGGCAAAGGCAATGTCAGGTCAAAAGCAGAGAGTCAATATCAGGAGTCAAAAACAGGAAGTACGCTGGTGTAGCAGGAGAACCAAAATAACACTGGCACTGGTCTGCAGACACAAGCAGGTTTAAATGCTGTCACAGCTCCCGCCCCAGCAGCTGATTGCGGCGGGGAGTCTGACAGCCGCTGAGTGCACCCAGCAGCACTGGTGAACCCACCCCCAGCCCTGCAGGAGGCAGGAAAGGAGACACATGCCTGGTTGCTATGATACCGAGGACGCGATGCGGGGCAACACCCACCGCGTCCCTAGCAACCCCGCGGTGAGGAGGAGCTCGGCGGCCAGGGGAGGTGACGAGGACTGGGGCCCCCCTGCGCTGCACATGTGACAGGACCGGTGGTGCGGGCACGACGGACCCGCGAACTGCCAGTCCTTACACCCAGGCAATCCAGGACTCGCAGAACTTCAGGCATGCTCTAAAAATGCACCTCTTCAGGGAGGCATACCGCATTCCCTGAACAAACCCCTCTGTACTCCGTCTGATAACATGCTCCTGGACCTACTGACTGCAATCCCTGCTAGCCATAATAAACCGCTCCTGCAGTCATACCGTTTCTGCCATCACACGGCTAAATGTCTGACCATTGTCTATGTGTATAGAATCCCTCACTCTCCACTTCACCATACCGTGCACATCTCCAGCCATTTACCTTCTGTACCCCCCATTACCTGTAGTATGTAAGCTCGTTGGAGCAGGACCCTCACCCCTATTGTTTCCATCAACTGATTACTATGTAACCGTGGTTCTGTAATTTTTGTATTTTGTCTTTCTGTATTACCGCTGTCTATGTAAGCGCTGCGGAATATGTTGGCGCTATACAAATAAAGATTATTATTATCTCTTCTCAGTACCATGAATAAAGGTATTATAATTGGGGGCCCTTTTACAGATTTTTCATTGGGGCCCAGAAACATCAAGTTACGTCTCTGGGGTAAAAGTCCATTTACATGGGATCACTGTCGGGTGCATTAGTACCAGTCAGCCGTCCCAGCAAGTATTGCTCCTGTGCTTTATACAGGAGTGGTAGTCGTTCAATGAATAGAGGCAGAGAAGGCTGGGGATTTTTCTGGGCTGCCCACCTCCATTCACAGTATACAGCAGTTGCTCAAAGATTAAGAGACTTCTGTTTACACGGCCCAACAGTGTCTTGGTTTTTAAGTGAGCTAGAAACCAAGCAGTTCCAACACATGAGCTATTTGTCATTCACTACCCTGTTGGCGGCCGCTTGTATACGGGATGACTATTGCCCGAATTCACTGTTTGTAGCATTTCTTCGGGTGATAATCGCCATGTGAAAAGTACCTTTAGAAATATGACATGAGATAAGCATTGTGCCATACTCTTGATACAGTAGGTATTCATTCTCATTACTACTTGTAATAAGCTTTGTTAACAAAAAAATCCTAATGCTAACTGTATCATCAATAGCAATCCATCTGTAGACGTTTCCGGCCTCAAGTGTCTCTATAACTTGTCTTCCGAAAGCTGTTTGCATTGAGGCATGGCTCACGCTAACCAGTCTTTTTTGAAAAGAACAGCTTTATCAGTAACCATGCCTTTATTTAATAGGCAAAGCACCCGTGAAACCCACACCTCCAATCTCCTTAACTGAAACACCTTTTGTCAATTAGCCCTTGGAGAAGTCATTGACTCAGCAGTTCAGTTTTTTCTCCCTGAAATGTTTTCTCAATGTGCTCAGTTAGGCTTTATTACCACGAGCGTATATCAGCCCGCCATTTTCACGCCGGACGATATACGCTGTGATCTGATGCATTGGATTCCAATGCATCAGATCACATGGCCGTATTCCTGAGACGTAAAAGCGCTCGGCCAGGCCAATATAGCGCCAGGCATTTTTACGTTGAGCCCAAAAGATAGTCCTGGAACTATCTTTTGGGACGGAATACGTCGGCCGCTGCATGGGCTCCTATGAGAGAACATGGCAGCTGCCACAGGTGGGTAGGGAGTTTAGAAGCATGGCTGCTAAACACCCTCCCTCTGCTCTTCTCCCCGCTCGCAGGCTCACCACTGCTCTCCTCCTTGCTCGCTCTTTGAAATGGGAGAGGGTGGGGCGGAGCTAGGCTCCACCCCTCCGTGCCCCTTGTCCGCAGCCAGCAATGGGAGGATGCGGGATGGGGCTGCATTTAGCCCCGCCCCTAGGCTGCCCCCTCCCATTGCAAAGAGCGAGCAGGGAGGAAAGCAGTGGTGAGCCTGCAAGGAGGAGGGAGGGGAAAGGGGTGACGGCATGGTGACCTTGGCGTATATGTGGCGGTAGATTTGTGCGCCCATTCACGAGCTTCTACGCCCCAGATGGCAGCGCATATCAGCCGGTTGTGAAAACGCCGGCCAATATACGTGTGTGAATAAGCCCTAAAAGACATAAGCAGTACAGTGGTTTGTGTGTTATTAGCCTAGTTCATTTATGTTTCTCTATAATTGTGACTTAAATAACAATCAGACCACAATTTATCAACGCAGATATTAAGGTAGTTTTAAAGTATTCACATACTTTCTCTTCCAAGTGTAGTATACCGTGTGAAGTATGAATGAGAATAATAATGCTGAACTGGAAAAAGTAATCCATGCTACATGTATAACACCCAATCTACTCCCAACACAGTTCTGCAGGATCAAACTACTTAGAGATGAGCTGGTATTTCCAGAATGAGACATAATTTAGTTTTTGTTTCCCAGCATACAAAGAGCACGGGTTACTTTTCTTTTTGAGTTGCTGGAAAATCCATTTGTGTGCATGTCGGGAAAGCTCATCATAAGAGAGAATTAGAGCAGAGCACAAATAGGGAAAACCGTAAAAGAGAACTTGTCACTAGATTCATGCTCCCCGACAAGCCATTATAAGGGTATGTTGCATATCTTTAGTCTTGCCTTACCATAACCAGTGTAATACAAAACATAATGTGATTGTTCCCTGCAAGAGAAACCAAGTCATCTTGTAGATATGATATATTTTAATAGCTAGCAAAAAAACATGATGTTAATGCGAGCTTTCAAACCTACGCAGGGTTCTGCTTCAGGCTTAAAGGGGTTGTCTCGCGGCAGCAAGTGGGGTTAAGCACTTCTGTATGGCCATATTAATGCACTTTGTAATATACATCGTGCATTAAATATGAGCCATACGGAAGTTATTCACTTACCTTCCCTGCGCTGGCGTCCCGTCTCCATGACTCCAGCCAATCAGGAGGCTGGAATTGGCACACGTGATGGGGCGGAGCTACGCGATGACGCATAGAAAGGGGCGGAGCCAGAAGACCGCTGCTGCCGGACAGACCCGAAGGCAGAAGACCCTTCTGCGCAAGCGCGTTTAATCGGGCGATTAGACGCTGAAGTTAGACGGAGCCATGGAGACGGGGACGCCAGCGCAGGGAAGGTAGGTGAATAACTTCTGTATGGCTCATATTTAATGCACGATGTATATTACAAAGTGCATTAATATGGCCATACAGAAGTGCTTAACCCCACTTGCTTTCGCGAGACAACCCCTTTAAGCCTGAGGAAGGACCCTGAGAGGTTCAAGAGCTCGCATTAACATCATGTATTTTTGTTAGCCATTAAAAGGTATATCTACAAGATCACTTGGTTTATCTTGCTGAGAACAATCACATTTTGCTCTACTGGCTAACACCGTACCAAACGTCTTTGATTATACAAAACATATTTATGTTATTCAATGACAGAGTGACGTGAAGTCAAATAATGAGGCATTAGACTGAGACTATGCATGGAACTTTATATGTGGATTCAAGGGAAGGACACTGACAGAAGAAAGAGAAAAGTGCTTCTGCAATGGCACCTTAGATCAGATACTTGCCTCTTCTTACCACTCATCTGGTCTTTCAGATTGTAATACTGACAGTAACAAGTTGTAAATATGTGGTCTAAGGTTTAGCACCTGATCCACAATATTATATTTTATTGATATTCATAGAGACCCTTGGCCAGCTGTCCTAGACCATAAAGTGCCAGGCCTAACAGAAACACAAAACTCATCTATTTATATGTATCTTTATAACTGCTTAATAAACCATAGGCCATTTGTAGGACAGGATTGCACCCTGCTCTGGCATTTAGCCAGGACTACATGGCTTTCTCACTAATGAAAAGCTGACCAGCATCTGGAACTATACGCACATTCAGTTTATTCAAGTGTTGGGGGGTCTTAACTAGTTTATCCCCCAAGAAGCAAGATCTAAAGAAAATAAAGGCAGGTAAGCATCTTCTATAGGCACTGACTTAGGGCTCGTTCATACTGGCGTTAGCTTCAGTTAACCATTTACGTTTCGCTGTCCCGTATGAGGAACAGAGAAATGGAACCAAAAAACGGAATTAAAAGTTTCCAATTTTTTCACCATTGATTTCAATCGTTTTTCAAAAACACTGAAATACAGTGATCCCTCGCTATATCATGATTCAATGATTCCGGCTTCAGTACATCGCAGATTTTAGATAGACCATATATAATTCTGTTTTCGCTGAGCTTTTCTCTATATCACAGAATTTTGCGTTACATACAGGAAATACAGTACGCCACTAGCGATTGCCAATGCAAAATTGTACACGGCACACTATTGGCTGATGTAATGTGTTCTGTATCCTGGGCGCTGATTGGCTCACTGATCGTAGCATGCTGTTCATTTGTTCGTTGCGTGTAAACTGCCGTCGCTAAAAAGCGTATGATTCGTTTACTTTTGTGATTGTTTGGCAGATGACCCAACAGGTTGAATTAGGTAAATACTACGCTACTACTTCGCAGATTTTCACATATCGCCAAGGTCTCTAGAACGTAACCCCTTCGATAGACGAGGGCTCATTTTATTTCAATTCTGTTCTGTTTTAGCTAAATGGAAATGGTTAAAGGGGTTGTCACGCGGCAGCAAGTGGGTCTATACACTTCTGCATGGCCATAATAATGCACTTTGTAATGTACATTGTGCATTAATTATGAGCCATACAGAAGTTATAAAAAGTTTTATACTTACCTGCTCCGTTGCTGGCGTCCTCGTCTCCATGGTGCCGACTAATTTTCGCCCTCCGATGGCCAAATTAGCCGCGCTTGCGCAGTCCGGGTCTTCTTCTTTTCTGAATGGGGCTCCGTGTAGCTCCGTGTAGCTCCGCCCCGTCACGTGCCGATTCCAGCCAATCAGGAGGCTGGAATCGGCAATGGACCGCACAGAAGCCCTGCGGTCCATGAAGACAGAGGATCCCGGCGGCCATCTTCAGCAGGTGAGTATGAAGACGCCGGACCGCCGGGATTCAGGTAAGCGCTGTGCGGGTGGTTTTTTTAACCCCTGCATCGGGGTTGTCTCGCGCCGAACGGGGGGGGGTTTAAAAAAAAAAAAAAACCGTTTCGGCGCGGGACAACCCCTTTAACTGAGGCTAACACCACTGTAAATGAGCCCCTACAAATACATTTTAATGGTCATAACTGGGCAGTCGCTTTAAATGAATACTAGCTTTTCAAACAACCTGTACTTTTATGATAGCCAGTGTGTATATATATATATATATATATATATATATATGTATATATATATATATATATATATATATATATATAAATAAATTAGCAAAGCTATAATTAACTTTTTTAAAATCTAAAATGAAGTTTTTGTACTGAAAAATTCCTCTAAACTGACTGCTGTCTATTTCCCCTCGCATGCTGTCCGCTGTCTGCTCCTATATAATTGACAGAAGATTATAGGATGCCAAAGCAGGGGGGCAAGTCATCCTGCTCAGTGAACTGTGTATAGAAGAAGGCAGAGAGTAGGGGGGGGGGGGGACAAACACTCACACAGAGAGCTGCAAGTAGAGCTAATGGTGAAATCTACTTTTTATATACATGTATACAGCTAAATCTTGCCATACAGTCCTATATAATGAGGTTATGCCTTTGTGTGTAACAGACAATTAAAGGGCTATTTAAGGGCACAAAAAGGTTAAAGGGTTTAAAATGATTGAAATTGAATACTTACCGATCCCGGCCGATCCCTGTCCATGGCTGTAGCTGCAATGCCTGCCACGCGGAACCTGGAAGAAGTGCCCAGTGGTCATGTACCATATGTTGTGCACATGACTACTTAGCCACTCACAGGCTTCAGGGGCCATAGAAGAATCACTGTTGAAACCTGTGAGTCAGTGAATTCTGCAATTTCATATGAACAGTTCTATGTGAGAACAGTAAATACGTGAGATTCTCCAGATCATGTCATTATGCCGAGTTAGAGTTGGCTTATTTTGACATCCTCTGCAGCCACAACTTTTCATTTAGAAAGCAACAACATCCTGTCTGCTTTAGAGTGAAAGGCTATTGTTCTGATCTCTGGCCCATGTGTATGTAAGAATATGCAGACATAATTAGATACTTCCAGAATCCAGATCAACCACTAAATAGCTTTTCCAGATGATTACAGTCACAGAGGACTTGCTGCTTACCAATCCTAACTACATTGTCTATAAACTAGAGTACTCCGCAGTTGGTATGTATGCGGAATTGTGTGTATGTGTGTAGCTGTGTGCCTCTGTATGTATGCAGTCATCCCTCAAAGCTTCAGTGCTCTCAAGATACAATATTTTCAACATAGAATGTTTTTTTCCCAGAGCATTGCAAGTTGAAATCAAACTCAACATATAATGTCACAGACAGTCAGGCCCATGTACTTTACTGGAAGATCCAGCCAATCAGCATGGGCATTTCACTTTTAAAACACCTGTATTACTGAAATGCGTACAGTGCAGTACTACATTTTCTGTACTGCTGTTTACTAGAGATGAGCGAGCACCAAAATGCTCGGATGCTCGTTACTCGGGACGAACTTTTCGCGATGCTCGAGGGTTCGTTTCGAGTAACGAACCCCATTGAAGTCAATGGGCGACCCGAGCATTTTTGTATTTCGCCGATGCTCGCTAAGGTTTCCTTGTGTGAAAATCTGGGCAATTCAAGAAAGTGATGGGAACGACACAGCAACGGATAGGGCAGGCGAGGGGCTACATGTTGGGCTGCATCTCAAGTTCACAGGTCCCACTATTAAGCCACAATAGCGGCAAGAGTGGGGCCCCCCCCCCTCCCAAAAACTTTTACTTCTGAAAAGCCCTCATTAGCATGGCATACCTTAGCTAAGCACCACACTACCTCCAACAAAGCACAATCACTGCCTGCATGACACTCCACTGCCACTTCTCCTGGGTTACATGCTGCCCAACCGCCCCCCCCTCCCCCCCCACAGCGCACACCAAAGTGTCCCTGCGCAGCCTTCAGCTGCCCTAATGCCTCACCACCCTCATGTCTATTTAGAAGTGCGTCTGCCATGAGGAGGAACCGCAGGCACACACTGCAGAGGTTGGCACGGCTAGGCAGCGACCCTCTTTAAAAGGGGCGGGGCGATAGCCCACAATGCTGTACAGAAGCAATGAGAAATAGAATCCTGTGCCACCGCCATCAGGAGCTGCACACGTGGGCATAGCAATGGGGAACCTATGTGTCACACACTATTCATTCTGTCAAGGTGTCTCTGCATGCCCCAGTCAGACTGGTAATATGTACCTTAACAGTAACCGCGTTGGTGGTAATGTGGTGGTGACTGCGGACCTAGTAGCGCGGTTTTATTTTGTTGGTTTTCGGAATGTGGCCAGGATTAAGTGGGCCGTGGCGGGGGGATGGTGGGGGGTCTCTCTTGTAGTGTCGGTAAAGGTGAAATTCTTGGACTGCCACCAGACGAACCAATGCAAAGGCATTTGCCAAGAATGTTTGTTTTCCCTGTTGGAGGAGGAGGGGGATGTTTTTGAGGCACTACGTGTCCTCTACACGTGTCCGTGGTTATATGCACCTTTACAGTAACCGCGTTGGTGGGAAATGGCCTCGCCGCCATCATGTCTTTGGGAAGCCTCTGTTTCCACACCCCAGAGACATACCATTAGCAGCGGTATAGGCAGAGCCCAGAATTCGTAACATTTCAGCCGTAGCATTAGGACAGGCCCCACTAACATATCACTAGCAGCATTATAGCGGGAGCGCAGTCTTCGTTCCATGTCAGCAATAGTAGCACTCAAGACAGGCCCCACTAACATATCACTAGCAGCATTATAGCGGGAGCGCAGTCTTCGTTCCATGTCAGCAATAGTAGCACTCAAGACAGGCCCCACTAACATATCACTAGCAGCATTATAGCGGGAGCGCAGTCTTCGTAACATGTCAGCAATAGTAGCACTCAAGACAGGCCCCACTAACATATCACTAGCAGCATTATAGCGGGAGCGCAGTCTTCGTTCCATGTCAGCAATAGTAGCACTCAAGACAGGCCCCACTAACATATCACTAGCAGCATTATAGCGGGAGCGCAGTCTTCGTTCCATGTCAGCAATAGTAGCACTCAAGACAGGCCCCAGTAACAATTCCGAAGCAGCAGTATAGTGGGAGCGCAGTCTTCGTTCCATTTCAGCAATAGTAGCACTCAAGACAGGCCCCAGTAACAATTCCGAAGCAGCAGTATAGTGGGAGCGCAGTCTTCGTTCCATTTCAGTAGCTGCAGTATAGCCAAGGCCCAAGTTACATTTATGTAGCTAAAGTGTAGGCCAACCCCACACACACTTCTGTACCATGAGTGCAGGTGAAGAACATACAAATTGCTATGATTACACTGTAGGTGAGGGCCCCAAAAAATTGGTGTACCAACAGTACTAATGTACCTCAGTAAAAATTGGCCATGCCCAACCAAGATGGCAGGTGAAACCCATTAATCGCTTTGGTTAATGTGGCTTAAGTGGTAACTAGGCCTGGAGGCAGCCCAGTTTAACGAAAAATTGGTTCAAGTTAAAGTTTCAACGCTTTTAAGAGCATTGAAACATATAAAAATTGTTTCGAAAAATTAGATGAGTGAGCCTTGTGGCCCTAAGAAAAATTGCCCGTTCAGCGTGATTACCTGAGGTTTCAGGAGGAGGAGCAGGAGGAGGAGGAGGAATATTAGACACAGATTGATGAAGCAGAAATGTCCCCGTTTTGGATGGTGAGAGAGAACGTAGCTTCCATCCGCGGGTGCATAATACGTATTGCTTACGTATCGCTGCTGTCCGCTGGTGGAGAAGAGAAGTCTGGGGAAATCCAGGCTTTGTTCATCTTGATGAGTGTTAGCCTGTCGGCACTGTCGGTTGACAGGCGGGTACGCTTATCTGTGATGATTCCCCCAGCCGCACTAAACACCCTCTCCGACAAGACGCTAGCCGCAGGACAAGCAAGCACCTCCAGGGCATACAGCGCTAGTTCAGGCCACGTGTCCAGCTTCGACACCCAGTAGTTGTAGGGGGCAGAGGCGTCACCGAGGATGGTCGTGCGATCGGCTACGTACTCCCTCACCATCCTTTTACAGTGCTCCCGCCGACTCAGCCTTGACTGGGGAGCGGTGACACAGTCTTGCTGGGGAGCCATAAAGCTGGCCAGGCCCTTAAAGACTGTTGCACTGTCTGGGCTGTACATGCTGCTCGATCTACGCACCTCCCCTGCTACCTGGCCCTCGGAACTGCGCCTTCTGCCACTAGCGCTGTCGGATGGGAATTTTACCATCAGCTTGTCCGCCAGGGTCCTGTGGTTTAGCAACACTCTCGAACCCCTTTCCTCTTCGGGAATGAGACTGGGAAGGTTCTCCTTATAGCGTGGGTCGAGCAGTGTGTACACCCAGTAATCCGTAGTGGCCAGAATGCGTTGAATGCGAGGGTCACGAGAAAGGCATCCTAACATGAAGTCAGCCATGTGTGCCAGGGTACCTGTACGCAACACATGGTTGTCCGCACTAGGAAGATCACTTTCAGGATCCTCCTCCTCCTCCTCCTCAGGCCATACACGCTGAAATGATGACAGGCAAGCAGCATGGGTACCGTCAGCAGTGGGCCAAGCTGTCTTTTCCCCCTCCTCCTCATCCTCCTCATCCTCCTCCTCCTGAACGCGCTGAGATATAGACAGGAGGGTGCTCTGACTATCCAGCGACATACTGTCTTCCCCAGGCTCTGTTTCCGAGCGCAAAGCGGCTGCCTTTATGGTTTGCAGGGAAGTTCTCAAGATGCATAGCAGAGGAATGGTGACGCTAATGATTGCAGCATCGCCGCTCACCACCTGGGTAGACTGATCAAAGTTTCGAAGGACCTGGCAGATGTCTGCCAACCAGGGCCACTCTTCTGAAAAGAATTGAGGAGGCTGACTCCCACTGCGCCGCCCATGTTGGAGTTGGTATTCCACTATAGCTCTACGCTGCTCATAGAGCCTAGCCAACATGTGGAGCGTAGAGTTCCACCGTGTGGGCACGTCGCACAGCAGTCGGTGCACTGGCAGATTAAAGCGATGTTGCAGGGTGCGCAGGGTGGCAGCGTCCGTGTGGGACTTGCGGAAATGTGCGCAGAGGCGGCGCACCTTTACGAGCAGGTCTGACAAGCGTGGGTAGCTTTTCAGAAAGCGCTGAACCACCAAATTAAAGACGTGGGCCAGGCATGGCACGTGCGTGAGGCTGCCGAGCTGCAGAGCCGCCACCAGGTTACGGCCGTTGTCACACACGACCATGCCCGGTTGGAGGCTCAGCGGCGCAAGCCAACGGTCCGTCTGCTCTGTCAGACCCTGCAGCAATTCGTGGGCCGTGTGCCTCCTATCTCCTAAGCTGAGTAGTTTCAGCACGGCCTGCTGACGCTTGCCCACCGCTGTGCTGCCACGCCGCGCGACACCGACTGCTGGCGACGTCCTGCTGCTGCTGACACATCTAGATTGCGAGACAGAGGTTGAGGAGGAGGAGGAGGGTGCTTTAGTGGAAGAAGCATACACCACCGCAGATACCACCACCGAGCTGTGGCCCGCAATTCTGGGGGTGGGTAGGACGTGAGCGGTCCCAGGCTCTGACTCTGTCCCAGCCTCCACTAAATTCACCCAATGTGCCGTCAGGGAGATGTAGTGGCCCTGCCCGCCTGTGCTTGTCCACGTGTCCGTAGTTAAGTGGACCTTGCCACTAACCGCATTGGTGAGGGCGCGTACAATGTTGCGGGAGACGTGGTCGTGCAGGGCTGGGACGGCACATCGGGAAAAGTAGTGGCGACTGGGAACTGAGTAGCGCGGGGCCGCCGCCGCCATCATAGCTTTGAAGGACTCCGTTTCCACAACCCTATACGGCAGCATCTCAAGACTGATAAATTTGGCTATGTGGACGGTTAACGATTGAGCGTGCGGGTGCGTGGTGGCGTACTTGCGCTTGCGCTCCAACACTTGCGCTAGCGATGGCTGGACTGTGCGGTGCGAGACATTGCTGGATGGGGCCGAGGACAGCGGAGGTGAGGGTGTGGGTGCAGGCCATGAGACGGTTGTGCCTGTGTCCTGAGAGGGAGGTTGGATCTCAGTGGCAGGTTGGGGCACAGGGGGAGAGGCAGCGGTGCAAACCGGAGGCGGTGAACGGCCTTCGTCCCACCTTGTGGGGTGCTTGGCCATCATATGTCTGCGCATGCTGGTGGTGGTGAGGCTGTTGGTGGTGGCTCCCCGGCTGATCTTGGCGCGACAAAGGTTGCACACCACTGTTCGTCGGTTGTCAGGCGTCTCTGTGAAAAACTGCCAGACCTTAGAGCACCTCGGCCTCTGCAGGGTGGCATGGCGCGAGGGTGTGCTTTGGGAAACACTTGGTGGATTATTCGGTCTGGCCCTGCCTCTACCCCTGGCCACCGCACTGCCTCTTGCAACCTGCCCTGCTGATGCCCTTGCCTCCCCCTCTGAAGACCTGTCCTGAGTAGGCGTTGCACACCAGGTGGGGTCAGTCACCTCATCGTCCTGCTGCTCTTCCTCCGAATCCTCTGTGCGCTGCTCCCTTGGACTTACTGCCCTTACTACTACCTCACTGCAAGACAACTGTGTCTCATCGTCATCGTCCTCCTCACCCACAGAAAGTTCTTGAGACAGTTGGCGGAAGTCCCCAGCCTCTTCCCCCGGACCCCGGGAACTTTCGAATGGTTGGGCATCAGTGACGATAAACTCCTCTGGTGGGAGAGGAACCACTCCTGCCCAATCTAAGCAGGGGCCCGAGAACAGTTCCTGGGAGTGTTCCCGCTCCTGAGCAGGTGTCATTGTAGTGGAGTGAGGAGGCTGGGAGGAAGGAGGAGCAGCAGACAGAGGATTCGGATTTGCAGCAGTGGACGGCGCAGAACTGTGTCTGGACGATAGGTTGCTCGAAGCACTTTCTGCCATCCAGGACAGGACCTGCTCACACTGCTCATTTTCTAATAAAGGTCTCCCGCGTGGACCCATTAATTGGGCGATGAATGTGGGGACGCCAGAAACGTGCCTCTCTCCTAATCGCGCAGCAGTCGGCTGCGACACACCTGGATCAGGAGCTCGGCCTGTGCCCACACCCTCACTTGGGCCTATGCGTCCTCGGCCACGTCCACGTCCTCTAGGCTTACCCCTACCCCTCAGCATGCTGTATTACCAGTGATTTGATTTCCCAGGCAGGAAATAAATTGGCGCAAGCCTGCAGGCCAAATATAATTTCTTTTCCTTTTTAGCAAAGGGAAGACCCCACTGCGTATATTCAATGAACAAGAAGTTTAATATCTGTGGTGTGGCCCTCAAAAAGTGTCACACAACTATAATGTAGCAGAGTTATTAACTCTAGCAGAGCAGGTATTTGCCAGTCAGGAAAGACAATGGCGCAAGCCTGCAGTAAACCGTAGCTGGTTGCGTCTGATTTTTGTACGTTGTCCACGCAGCACACACGTACACGGAGACCTTAGGACTGACACAGGCTTGCCAAATATAATTTTTTGTCCTTTTTAGCAAAGGGAAGCACCCACTGCGTATATTCAATGAACAAGAAGTTTAATATCTGTGGTGTGGCCCTCAAAAAGTGTCACACAACTATAGTGTAGCAGAGTTATTAACTCTAGCAGAGCAGGTATTTGCCAGTCAGGAAAGACAATGGCGCAAGCCTGCAGTAAACCGTAGCTGGTTGCGTCTGATTTTTGTACGTTGTCCACGCAGCACACACGTACACGGAGACCTTAGGACTGACACAGGCTGGCCAAATATAATTTTTTGTCCTTTTTAGCAAAGGGAAGGACCCACTGCGTATATTTAATGAACAATAACTGTGTTGTGGCCCTGCCTACACAATTCTGTCCCTGTAGTATCAATGGAGGGTGCAATGCTCTGCACAGACGATTTTTAGAAAGAAAAAAAAATGCAACACTGCTAACAGCAGCCAGCACAGTACTGCACACGGTTAAATTTGGCCCTAGAAAGGACCGTTGAGGTTCTTGAAGGCTACACTCACTCCTAACACTCTCCCTGCCTATACACCACTTCTGTCCCTAATGCCGGGTGCAATGCTCTGCACTGCCGATTTTGAGAAAAAAAAAAAAAAAACACTGCTAGCAGCAGCCTGCACACAGGTAGATGTGGCCCTGAGAAGGACCGTTGGGGTTCTTGAAGCCTACACTGACTCCTAACACTCTCCCTACAGCAGCACCAGCATGATAGTACTTTCCCTCAGCTAACTCACAAGGCATGTGTGGCGAGCCGCGGGAGGGGCCGACTTTTATACTCGGGTGACATCTGATCGCCCCAGCCACTCACAGCAGGGGGGTGGTATAGGGCTTGAACGTCACAGGGGGAAGTTGTAATGCCTTCCCTGTCTTTCAATTGGCCAGAAAAGCGCGCTAACGTCTCAGAGAGGAAACTGAAAGTAACCGGAACACCGCGTGGTACTCGTTACGAGTAACGAGCATCCCGAACACCCTAATATTCGCACGAATATCAAGCTCGGACGAGTACGTTCGCTCATCTCTACTGTTTACCTGTGCCAGGATCAGTTGCTCTTTTGAACACAAGTGACGACAGCTCCATGTATTTTTTTGGTACTGTATGGGATCTTGAAGAAGCTCCTGTCCTCATCATATAAGGTAATTTGCAGCTTCCTGCAGCTCTTTCTGTTAATATAAGGACTTCATTATCTGTATATGGCCTCCAGCACACAAGCGTTTTGCATTGCGGAGTCTGCGGCCGGTGGCCGCCTCCGGACTCCGCAGTAAATACTGCCCATAGCTTTCAATGGCAAAACGCCATTTCATCTCCATGAGCGGAAATCAATTGCGATTTTCCACTCGCGGAGAATAAATCGCAGCATGCTGCGATTTTGTGCAGGATACAGAATGAAGTCAATGGAAGCCATTTGTCCCGCAGCACTTCCGCAGTGAGCACAGCGCATGCGCAACGGAGTCCCGGACGGTACATCCACAGTGTGTGCAGAAACCGCCGGACAAGTAAGCTGGGGTCACCGGCCGGGCACCGGGATGAACTCCGCTGCGGGAATCCCACATGCGGGGTCCGACCCGCCCGTGTGCAGGCGGCCTTAGTTATTAGCGTCTCTCTTTTTTTAATCTTCATTTTCTATAACGTTTGGTTTACATTTTGGAGCTCTGACACCAATCACCTGTTTTCCATGTAGTTCTGGTTTCAATGTACAATATTTTCAATATATAAGATGATTGTCCCGGGAAAGTATTGTATGTTTAGGGAACTCAGGAGTATGTACGTGAAATGGATGCATGTAAAAGTGCACCTGTGTGTGTATGTATGTACAGGTATGTAACGCATGCCTACAGTATATGTGTATAATTGTGTGAAACAGTATGCCTATATGTTTGTCATATGTGCTGCTGTGTGTATATAAAGTGTATGAGAAAATTCTGCACCACAATCCATAAATCTGACATGCAAATTTTGTCAGGATTAATCGTGCTCACCAAATATTGATTCGATTTTGATTTCTCTTTCGTTCATTTACTTTGCATTTTAATTGATAAAAATAAACTACATTCATTGTAAAATCTAAATCTAAATAGATACAAGAACAGAACCAAGCTTACTACATAGATACAGTACCAGAAATCAGCTTACAGCATAGATACGGTATTAAAAAGAAGCTTAATACATACACTGTCAAAAAAAAAAATAAAGCACCTAGAAGGAGTTGTCGTCTTGCTGCAAAAATTGGCATGAAGTTACATTTCAGGCAGATTATCAAATATAATTAAAGTTGTAGCGTGATTAGATGAACGGTAACTTGAAGGTCCTGGGCCGCAATGCAAAACCTGCAACAGGGCCCGCAACTATAATTCTTTATTCGTAGTGCTGGGCTTCCTATATAGAGAAAAGAGGTCTTATGGGCTCCCTAGGGCTCCTGGGCATCCCTTATAGTTACGCCAGTGGTCTTGGCACCTGAGATCCTAAAAGTGATTCCACCTGAGGCATTATAAAAAGACTCCCAGAGGCTACTTGTGTGTAGTGACCTCCTGCTGGTGTAGAGCTTGCTGCTGACCACTAGACGCCTCTATGACACAATCAAAGAGATTTCACCCAGTTAACAGATTTTCAGAGGGGGCACACTATTGTAAAATGAGAAGCTAGATGGTTGTATCGAAGATTTGCCCACCTACTGGGCCACTCTGAACAGACTGTTGGAAAGCGTTGGGACCAATGCATGCATGAGAGTATGCACACAAGACATTTGGACTCAGGACATCCTCAACAGATCACCAGTAGAGAGGATCGTCTAATAGGCCGATAAGCATGTTTCATTGTCCGCTATCCAGAGTCAGGTGGCACCATTGTTACACCCCTGTGTCGGGTGGAACCATTTCCAGGCACTTGGCTGAAGGACATTTGGTCTCACAGCGCCAATTGCATGAAATGCCTTTGACTCCCATCCACCATCACCTCCATTTGCAGCGGTGTCATGAACAATGAAACTGAACTGCTTCGGAGTTGTCTTCAGCGATGAATTCAGGTTTAGTTTGCGCACTGACGACAGCCGTGTTTTTGTCTAGAGACCTAATGGTGAGAACCTCAATCCTGTCTTTGCTGTGGAGCAGCACACTGCCCCCACTGCTAGTGTGATGGTCTGAGGGACTATCACATACAACAGTTGGTCACCCCTAGTAGTGGTACAAGGAACAACGACAGCTCAGTGATATGTTCAGGACATCCTGCAGCCACATGTGTTCCTCTCATGGCGGCTTCCAAGAGGCATTTTCCAGCAGGATAATGCTCAGCCGCACACACAAGAGTGTCACAGGAGCCTCCACAACATTTACAGCAAATGTGGACCTATATGCTGCAGGATACCATACCACACGCTTGCCCGTATCACATCTTGTATCCAAGCTAGAGGCGGTACAACAGGATACTAGAACCTCTCTTCAAGTGTTCAGCTTTCCACAATGAATGTTCCTTTTGTGCTGATTTTGTAATCACTTGTATCAATGTTACAATCATACATAGAAAGTTTCATTAGATTCCGTCAACTCCTTCTAGGGCACATGTGTCAAACACAAGGCCCGCGGACCGAATCTAGCCCACTGCCTTGTGTCATGTGGCCCGACGCCGCTCACCACTGCAGCGATTACCAGCTGGGGTGCCGCAGCTCCCCGGTGGTAATCGCGCTATTACCGTTGTTCCTGGCTCACACTGACGTCAGTGTGCAGCCAGGATCCTCCTCCCCAAGTCCTCTGCTCTTCAGTTCCGCAGGAGAGGACTCGGGGAGGAAGCATGCCGAGCGCACACACTGTTGTCAGAGTGTAGCCGAGATCAGCGCGAGCAGAAGGAGAGCGGCGCTGACTGCAGGGAGCAGGTAAGTATAAAGGTTGGGGGAGGGTTAATGTTACTGCTGCGGGGGCTGGGGGGATGTTAATATTGGTGCTGGAAGGGGTTAATATTACTACTGCTGCTGGGGGGGGATGGGGTTGATATTACTGCTGCTGGGGGGGGTTAATTAATATTACTACTGCTGAGGGGGGTTGATTAATATTACTGCTGGGGGGGTAATTATTACTGCTGCTGGGGTGGGTTTAATTAATATTACTGCTGCTGGGGGGGGTTAATTAATATTACTACTGCTGAGGGGGGTTAATTAATATTACTGCTGGGGGAGTTAATTATTACTGCTGCTGGGGGGGTTAATTAATATTACTGCTGCTGGGGGGGTTAATATTACTGCTGCTGGGGATGATGCTGCTGAGGGGTTATTACTAGTGAGGGGGTATATATTACTGTGGGGGTTACTATTACTACTGGAGCCACTGTGGGGCTCGCTATTACTAATGGGGCCACTGTGGGGGTCAATATTGTTACTGGGGCCACTATGAGAGTCACTAGGACTACTGCGACCACTATAGGGGGCACTATTAGGGCTCGTTCACATGGGGGCGTAATCGTATTTCGGTCGCACAAATACGCTGCGTATTTGCGAAATCGAAAATCACTTATGCCTGCATATTTGGGCACACAAAAAAGAACACAGATGGGTCCACTGACATGGTGCGCAAATGTATAGTGAATATATAGGTTTCCTGCGCATTCACCACGTATTTGTGCGGCCCATTCACTTCAATGGCCTATTGCGGTGTGTAGTACGCAACAAAATAGGTCATGCTGTGTGAGAATACACATCATGTGAATGAACTCATTGACATCAATGGCTTCTATTCACTGCATATTATGTACGCAAATACGCTTGTGTGAACGAGCCCTTACTATACTGTCTTACAATCGGCCCTTTGAAGGTCACCATAAGCCCGATGTGGCCCTCGGTAAAAATGGGTTTGACACCCCTGTTCTAGGGGATGGATTTATTTTTGACAATGAGTGTATTAACACTTCTATTTTTGAAAGTATTTTTACGTTGCAGCATTTTTTCACACCTGCCTAAGGCCCCCTGTCCACGGCCGAGGCGGAATATTGCTAGCGATATTCCGCAGTGCAGAGGAGGGGGGAGCATTGACAGGTCTCCACGTTGAGCCTATCTAATAGATAGGCTCACTGTGGAGAATCGCAGCATGCCATAATTTGAATCCCGTGAGCAAAGAATCGCTATGATTCTCTGCTCGTGGACGCCAGGCTGCGCTTTCCATAGTTCTCCTATGAAAAGCATGTCATGCGAGGTCCATGGGCGATTTATCGCCGCGGATCTCGCAATGACAATTCGCCTGTGGATAGCTGGCCTAAAACTTTTGCACAGTGCTGTAGTTCAGGTATAAAAGGTTTTACTTTGCTTATCGCTTTGTTAATAAATCAGTTTAACAGATTAGTGAAAGTAAAAACCGAATCTGTTTTTGTGCAATATCTGTTTGCTCATTAACTTCTATAGCAAAAGAAAAGTATCATTGGACTGAAAAAACGAATCAAAACAAGTAAACCTATCAATACGACACATATGCTAAGTTACTTCATTTAATGTTTCAGTTTACATTTGTACCTTTTTAATATATTAAGGCCACTCTGACACATGCGTTTTTACCGCGATTACTGTGGTGTACCGATGCTGTGTGTGAGAGCGGCCTAACTACATTGCCAAAGACAATGTAAACCACTCCAAAGTGACAATTTTTCAAAATGTGACGAAGTAATTTGTCTTATAACTGTGACCAGGTCAGGAGTAGGGCTTGCACTGACTCCAAAATTATTTTTACTATTAGGGTGAGTTATTTGAACTATGGAATGCTCATCGAAATTCCTCAACAAAGTAAAGTATTATGTAAGTCAATGTGATTTTGACAAATCCCATGATTCACAGCAGAAGAAATATGTAACGGATAATAATCATGATGCAGATTTTCAAAAAAGTGCTGAATTTTCATTGCGAATTTCACTCACTGCCTTAGAGACATTTCGAATACAGACATTCAGGGCCAAATTTGTGCCTTTAGCCTGGCATGAGATATTATTGGTGAACCAATCTCCATGGTGTTCTCAGACAGGCTTGGATGGGCCCACAGGGAAACAAGTAAATCCCCCAGTGGGTCCTGAGCCATGGTGGGCCTCCAGTCCCCCATTCCCAGCACAAGCTGTGAACAGGATCTGCACATACTGGGTAAATGGGAATCTATCAATTTCTGTCGGCTGCATTCTTCACATACTTCAGTAGAGACAGAGCTGCATGCAAATGCAGCCATGTTTCTAGTGAAGAATTTGTGAATGGGGATTAGGTAATACAGTATTTGCATGTAGATGGATAGTGGGCTGCCAGAATAAAATTTTACTAGTGGGCCCTGGGCACTGCAGTGCAACATCGTTCTTAGAACATATAACATATTTACCCACATGTCCTCTTTTACCCCACGTTGGATAGAGTAGATGAGCCTATTCCAATATGTTATTCTGTTTCTGTTCTGTGAGAGACTACATTTTATGAATGAGCTAGCAGAATTACTAAGCTACACACAGATCTATTTCATGTAACTGTTTTATATTCTTATCATGTTTGCTTCATATCAGTAGCAAACAAAGTTTTTAACTGCACACACAAAGAAACTAAGTACAGTCCATTCACGGCAGATAGAGACAAACGGCTGGGTTGTCATATGCAGAAATTTGACATCTCGCCAGTAGTGTCCTAAAGAGATTTTAATTAAAGGGGTTGTCCGGTTACTGGATAACCCTACTTCATTAGGATGCCTGTATTAAAATAAAAAAAGTGAACTATATTTACTCCTCTGCAAGCACTGAACCCAGTGCTACAGACCTGCTGTGGTCCCGGTAATTGCTGCGACAAATGATGTAACAGGAAATCAGGGGGCTGCTGCAGCCAATGACAGACTGCAGTGGCACTGCTCATTCTCCTGGCACTGGTGCTCACATCCTGAGCGCCATGGTGCCAGGAGTTCAGGAACATGATGCTGCAGCCTCTTAGTCACGTGATTTCCTGTGGCATCATCTGTCACAACAATCAGTGGGACCACAGTGGGGGTGTAGCACTGGATTCCGGTAGCCACAGAGGGGTAAGTATAGTTTACTATTATTTTTATATGATTAAATCACTCCCAAAACATCAATGCAAGATAAAATAATGACAGGAGATGGAGGAGAGTACACGGGATTCACAAAAAGGCCAAGGTCAGAGAGAGGTTCCTTATGAAAAACCCTGACAATGAATTCACTATAAATGCCACCTGCCCCAATAAGTACTAGCCAGTCCCAAAATCCTGTAATCCAGTGTCCCAGCAGGAGTTCCTATTAGTGATGCCAACATCTTTCCCTAGCAGATGACTCTCTAAAACACATGGCCATACCCAGTGTTCTTTTATACTAGCACAAGCACCAAGCGAGACAGCTGACACTTGAGCTCAGGCTTTAAATAGTGTTAAATGAATTAACCGTTTCCCAACTAGTCAATGGGGACATCAATGGGGACATTAGCAGCCACATTTTGACACGTGCAAATTCAACACCATGATAATAATGTGTTAACCAATACTTGTATAACCCTATTTACAATGGCTAAGCCTTACATAACTAAATGAATGAGGATGCCAGCACACACAGCAAATGATCCACTGTAACTGTATGTGGATCACCGGAATTGCTGGAAGGCATCTGGAATTGCTATTGTTTCAATTAGCAATTGAAT
Organism: Eleutherodactylus coqui; assembly: GCF_035609145.1. Taxonomy (NCBI): domain Eukaryota; kingdom Metazoa; phylum Chordata; class Amphibia; order Anura; family Eleutherodactylidae; genus Eleutherodactylus; species Eleutherodactylus coqui. The sequence continues at coordinate 206,109,294 of NC_089838.1, read as the reverse complement.
TAAATTACAAGGCTGAAATCTTCAGCGGATCGTCACCATTTATCTCCCATGTCTCCCCATGGAGGCTTCTTTTTATTGCATCGCAACGCAACAAATACATGTTGCGATGCAATTTTAACATTAGAAAGTCCTTTCGACTTTTGCGCTAAAAAAAATCATACAACTTTATTGCAGACGGCAGCAGTGCGATGTAAGATAATTTTCTAAAAAAAGCAGCACTGATGCTCAAAAATCCCGGGAGCAAAGACACATTTTTGCCGCAATTTTCTCGTGGCAAAATCGCGACCACCTGTGTGAAACCACCCTTTGAGCTCCCACACACTAGCGTTTTTTTAATGCAAATGCCAAAGGGACTTTCTAATGTTTAAAAACGCATCACAGAGAAATCGCAACGCACAAATTTGCGATGCGTTTTTAACATTATAAAGCATGTGAAAAATAAATAAAATTTATTTTTTTCCACATATGTCTTTTTTCTATAACAGTTTTCTTTGTTTAAAGCAGGGAAACCTGGGTAGACGCACCCCTAATTTTATAGCACTAGTTCTTCTGCATTCAGCAATTCCCCCATTGTGGCCCCAATCTGCTTACTGGACACATGGCTAGGCCTATAGTGAAGGGAACCCCCATTGGCTTTCGGGGAAAACTGAATAAATTCGAGGCCCCATTGCCCACTTGTGCAGAAAAAAATAAAAATATTAACTCCCTAAAAAGAATCCTCTCCCCTTTTCTTCCTTTTTGGTGTTCCCTAAATCTTAGATAAAAGTAATAATGTAAAACAGGGGTAATTACAAAGCCCTGGTTGAGATGGGCACATGGGGCAATAAAACCGGGTATCCCTCCTCCACCTATGCTTGCTGCAAACCTGACACTTTTTGGGGGGTATTTCTTGACCTCAATGACAGGGATGGGGTACAAAAAGTGTGAGGCATTATAAGTAGCATTCTGAATAAGGTAGATTGCCAAATTTTTACACCAATAGATAACGGTAATTACATGACCGGGGACTGCTCACCGGGCCTCCTGTCACTACTCCAGGCCTCTTATAATGATCCTTTGCACTAATCAGGAACTCTGCCAGTATGTATAATTTGTGGGCTATGACAGAAAAGTTTTTTATTTTGTATGTATATTTTCATATAGTAGAAATTGTTTTCTTCTATAATTAGGTTTGTGTTTCAGTCTGAATCTGTTTATTTTAGTAAGCATCCACCATGCAAAATGCCCATACACCATTCACCATGCCCCCTGCTCTTCCCTATAACTTTCCACTTTTGCCTATCCTGTACACTTCCTGCCCCGCATCTCCTGCACTACCCCATCCCGTTTGTGTCTTAAAAACTGTATATCGCATGTTATTGTTGCATGCTGTGTTCCTCCTTGCTCCACCTCCTACTCCTGTACCCTCTATATCACCCCCACCCTTTTTGTTTCCAAATAATTGAATACCATATGTAACTTTTGTAATTTTTTCATATTATTTGTATTCCTCGTGTGCCTCAAAAGTGCTGCGGAATAAGTTGCTGCTATACAATAAAGGTTATTATTATTAATAATGAGAAAGCAATGTATTGTTTCCATAAAAAGGATAAAAATGTATCAAGCCCAAGACGCTAGCAAATAGTCTTCAAAAGACAAGAATACAGAAAGATTTACATTATAACAATACAGATAGCAGACTGGACGAGAGACGAGTCAACAGAAACTGATGATTCTTTGCGGTTTTAACCAAATATTAACTTTGTCATATGTCTTTGTCAAGACCATACTGAGCTTGTCTGCTAATCTCCTTACCTTTTTGATTGCCTCATGAACACTCCCCATCGAATGACCTATTAGAACACAATATGTTGTAATGTATCTGAATGTCACACCTTCTTTTGTTTGAGTTAAGACCCCTTTACACAGGCCGACTGTTACAGTTACTGCATGAGTGCTGACATCATCGCTAAGGTTGTTAGTGCTCATGCAGTGCTTTTGAAAATCCTGCCAGAAGCTCACTGGCTTCTCGTCTGCTTCTCGCTCCCCGCTCAGCAGTTCCTATGGGAAGCGCTGTGCAGGGAGCTTTCACATAGCACAAGAAGCCAGCAATCCAGCGAATGCTAACGAGGTTGTTTAAGCTGACAGAAAAGTTGACAAGTGAGCGATAGTTTCGCTTTCACATGTAACAATTTTTGCTCACTTTCGCTCATTTGAACGAATTTTGAGCGATAATCGTTGTGTGTAAAAGGGCCTTCACAATACAAGCTTGTTTGCGTCAAAATTAAAGCAGATGTCCTTTGGTTCACACACTGTATTGCGTGTTATTCATTGGCTTCTCCAAGCTTGAACCAACCATATCCAATATGGCACCCTCAGTATATCTAAGAGCGCATTTGTGCTGTATATTAAACAATTTTTATACAAATTTACCTTAGTAAAACACCTTTTATGTTGGAAATAAATTCAAAAATGTACATTCATATATTCATAGTCCTTTATAATAACATTTTGTCTAACAATCCGCATGTTAGATCGTGGCATAGGAGGTCAATTTTTTTAAAATTAATAATTGGTACAAAAAATTAACATTTAAACATGTCTGTCACTTCCTCATAATGAATAAAATCAACATCAAATTGTATATACTTTTTCGTATACTTAGTGAAAATTCATATGTTTTTAAAGACACATTGATGATATTTTCAAAGCTACTATACATTGATGACATAACTACAATGTATATAGAAATAACATTTGTGACAACACTGCATGTACTGTAATTAAGGAAATATAAAATACGGCATCTTTGTGACAAACTGCACCAATTTAATATACATTTTTTAACATTTATATATGAGAAGGATACTGTAATGTTAAAGTATGTTTTGATGCATTTCAAATCATTTTATTAAATTTCATCAGAATATAGCAGTATATTTGCCAAAAATATACCCCATGCAGGAGAATTCCATAATGAGAAAATGTTTACAAAAGACAAAACATAACATAATAAGAGGTAATGAAGGATCAAGGCAATGACATCAACATATAATATGTCACATATGTCTTTTGGTTACTTCTGCTACTCTCTATTTCTTCTATAGGGCATCTGTAGATCCCCCTCCCTCTCCAGACCACCATCCTCCCCATCTCACCACTGAAGGGCCTCTGTAAGACCCGGAGCTCTCAAATAGTCTGACCACGACTGCCACGTTTTCAGGAACAACTTCATCCTATCTTCCCTGATAGCTGAAAGCTTCTCGTATACCATGATTCGTGAGATTCTAGCCTTGACTTGACCAATCTGCAGTACAGGCAGTAACCATTGTGATGCTATACAGACTCTGGTAGCCATACATATATCTTGAGCCAATTTTTGTTGCTGGTTGTTCAAGCCTAGCTGTTTATCTGCTAGTAAGCATGTTGCTGCAGCCCGGTAAAAGGGTTTACCAATCACTGAGGAGACCAGGGCAGTGACCTGTCCCCAGAGTGATCTTACCTTCGGGCAGGTCCACCAGGTATGCACAGTAGAACCTAATTCAGCGCATCCCCGAAAGCAGGACAGTGAGCTTTTCTGGTTAAATTTGCTAATAATTTTAGGAACCATATGGGACCTGTGGAGAAGCTTAATTGAGGTCTCCACCAGTATCACCTGGTGGCTGCCTTTTGATATAAATGTGCAACAATGATGCCAACGAGGTAATGAGAGAGAGATTGTTGCTGCATTTTTTAAGGTCGGAACAGATAAATGGAAGAATGGGTGAGACCATGGCCATGACAGATATCACTACAGAAGTGGATTTGGATGATGAAGCACAAGCAGGCCTTAGTTCTTTAGAGGTTAACATAAACAGGCCCTCTTCACAAAACTCTCCTTTAGAAATGTTAAGCAAAACTATCCCTGCCCCTCAATAGTATAAAAGCAGATATGATGGCTGACGAAACACATGCAGAGAGCAGACAACGTAGAATTTGAAGCAATAGCCTTGATGAAAAGGCTTAAGGGGGAAGACAAGTGTAATGCTATTGGTGCTGTCTTGACAGCTCTCCTTAGAGATTTACCAGAAAATAGGCATTCGCCTTGTGTACCAGTCTTATTTGCAGTTATGTTCCTTTTTTCCTCCCCAGAACATATACCATTTACAGGGAATTTGAATACTCTACAAAATCAGGCCTTCATCAGGTAACGCGGCGTAATAAGTGGTGTCTACATCATATAATTATGTACCAAGCCAATCGAGTCCTTACTGGTCCAACCAGCAGCATACAAATTATGCTTATCCTCAGTTAACATCATACCAGGGTCATTAACCTTCTACTTTTTCAGGAAACTCTTTTCTTGCTCTCCTTAACACCCCTATGTCTACCTATTATAATAATACATATTGCTCCCACCACTTTACCTTAATGTATTCTACAGCAACAGTAACTGCAAGCACATCTCACAGTAGTACTTCTTCTACATCTGCATCTATTTACTCGCCTACCAGATTCCAAATGTAGAGAAATGAGATTTAAAATTCTGACCATTACAGTGGTGTATAGTGTAAAATGTGAGAATGCAATATTTTATGTTAAAAAAAAGTTTTCATAATAATACCTTAAGAAAATATTTTTGACATACCACAATAAGGTGAACTTTTGTGTTAAAAATGTTTTTAAAAAAATAATCTTTATACAACATGCTTTTTATGTGCCAAAAAATAAAAGTTAGGCTTTGTTGGTGCTATATGTGTCACTACATTTGTGAATGAGTGATGATGTGCATGTATGAAAGAAACGGTGAGCAATAATACATATGGATGTATACATCTTCACATAAAACAACACTAACATTACCAGTCTTATCTTAATCAAGGAATAATAGGCCTAGACAATGTAATGGCTAAATAAAGTTATAGTATACAAAGTGAAATATATTTCTTGAGAAATTAACATAGCGAGAGCTGTGAACCATACATAGTAACATAGTAACATAGTATGGAAGGCTGAATGAAGACAATGTCCATCTAGTCCAGCCTGTCTATCCTCTTGTGTTGATCCAGAGGAAGGCAAAAAACCCCAAGGGCAGAAGCCAATTAGCCCTTTTGGGGAAAAAATTCCTTCCCGACTCCCTAATGGCAATCAGACTGTTTCCTGGATCAACCCCTAATAGTTCCTACCTGCCTGTATACCCGGATTGACAATTAACCTAAGATTTATATCCTATAATGTCCTTCCTCTCCAGAAAGACATCAAGCCCCCTTTTAAACTCCTCTATGGATTTTGCCATCACCACTCGCTCCGGCAGAGAGTTCTACAGTCTAACTGCTCTTACAGTAAAGAATCCCCTTCTATGTTGGTGATGAAACCTACTTTCCTCTAATCGTAACGGATGTCCTCTTGTTACCGTCACGGTCCTGGGTGTAAACAGATCTTGGGAGAGATCCATGTGTTGTCCCCTCATGTACTTATACATAGTTATTTGATCACCCCTTAGCCGTCTTTTTTCTAGAGTAAATAATCTCAATTTGGATAGCCTCTCTGGGTATTCCAGTCCCATCATTCCATGTATTAGTCTAGCTGCCCTTCTTTGAATCCCCTCAAGCACTGTGACATCTTTCCTGAGCACCGGTGACCAGAATTGTACGCAGTATTCCATGTGAGGCCTGACAAGTGCCTTATATAGTGGGAGGATAATGTTCTCATCCTTCGCCCCTATACCTCTTTTAATGCACCCCAAGACTTTATTTGCCTTTGCAGCAGCTGACTGGCATTGGTTACTCTAGTTTAGTCTACTATCCACTAATACCCCCAGATCCTTTTCCATATCACTTTTTCCTAATGGTACTCCATTAATCGAATATTGGTGACATCCATTTCTCCTGCCCATGTGCATAGTCTTACATTTTTCAACATTAAACTTAATTTGCCATTTTTCTGCCCAAGCCCCCAGCTTATCCAGGTCCGTTTGTAGCCGTACCTTGTCCTCCGTTGCATTAATTATATTGTATAATTTTGTGTCATCTGCAAATATTGATATTTTGCTGTGCAGCCCCTCTATCAGGTCGTTAATAAATATGTTGAACAGAGTGGGGCCTAATACTGAACCCTGTGGCACCCCGCTAGCGACTGTGGTGCAATCAGAGTATGAATCATTTATTACCACCCTCTGCTTTCTATCATTGAGCCAATTTTTTACCCACTTACACACGTTTTCGCCCAGTCCGAGCTGCCTCATTTTGTATATTAGCCTATTATGTGGCACGGTGTCAAAGGCTTTAGAGAAGTCCAGATATACGAGATCAATAGATTCTCCCTGGTCCAGCTTAGAGCTTACTCCATCGTAGAAACTGATCAGATTTGTTTGACATGAGCGACCCTTCATGAATCCATGCTGGTGAGGAGTTATTCCCTTATTCTCCTTGAGGTGCTCATCGATGGCGTCTCTCAGAATCCCCTCGAAAATTTTTCCCGTTACTGAAGTGAGACTTACTGTATGTTATGTGTATAAATACTGTGGATTATATATCACTGGAAATACATAAGTATTAACTTTGTATATATATTACTTTTAGGACGGGTCAGATCCCGCTGCGAGAATTATACTCACCCGTCCGGCGTCTTCTCTCTCTACATTGCGATGTGTCGGCTGGCACACAGCTGCACATGCGCAGAGTGGAGCCGGAGGCTCACACAGAAATAGGACATGCTGCAATTTGTTTTATCTAATGCAATCCTATGGCAGCGGGTATGGGTGGAAATTCTACGGGAAATCCTGCCGCGGAATTTCCGCCCGTGTGCAGGAGGCCTTACTTTGTATATATATTTTTTAGAAAATTATATATAATTTCATACATTTTCCCCTTAATTAAATAACATCTCTCTATTTGTATCAACTCTATACCAATACCATTAGTTGCCACAATTATAACGCTTCATTATATATTCAGATATAAGGTTTAAAATTATTTTATGAGGAAAATGAACATAGCAACAAATGGCCTAAAAATGTACAAAAGGAGCCATGTAAAGTACTCATAAAGTTTATGAATTTCCCAATCAGGTATATAATGTTACAATGCTTTTGTAGATGAGGAATACAATTTCAGCCACACACCACGGACACAGGTGTATTGCTAGGGTATGGCACCTTCAGAACTAATACAATAGGCAATGAATGCATCTCTGACATGTGATGCCAAAGTAGTTGGGTGTCAGGACGCCAGTTGATTTCTGTGTCAAAAACTGCATCAAGTGACTCCACATCTATGTCTGGATTTTCAGCCTGCACATTGTTGTGAAATACACAACAGGCTTTGATCACAGAATCAACTGTGATGGGTAAAATCTGGATGGCCATTGTTAAGACCCTCTACTGGCTAACCATTATTCCAAAGGCACACTCAGCAACTCTTTGTGCCCGACTCAGCTCATAATTGAAAATTCTCTTATAGCCATCCAGTCCTCTTCATGGGTTCGGGCACAGCAGGTTTGTCATAAGAGGACATGCCTCATCCCGATAGCATCACAAAGGGTAGTGGAGTCGTGGTTCTCGGTAGAGGTCAAGAGATGTTTGCAGCACCCAAGAATCTCCTGTGCTGCCATAGACACTAACATCAATGGCAACAAACCTGTAGTGTGCATCAGTCACCTCCATCAAGACCACAGAAAAATACTTTTTATAATTAGCGTGATCCTGCGTGCGCTACCTGAAGCACACGTACGTGTTTACCCTAAACTGCGCCTAGACTGTTAGGAAAATCGGTTACGATTTGAAAGCCTGTGTAACCTGCAACCACATCTACTCGGTTGGGAGAGGCATGACGATGGGCTGCAATTTCTGCCAGAGAACGCTGGATAACACCGTTTTAGTTGAACAGTAATAGGAACATATGTTCCAACTCACAATGGAACAATTTTCAGACCACTAAGGAAATGATTAAAAACGTACATACATATTTATTTTAACATATCTAACAAGGTTATAAACGATTGTGTGAACATCTCTGTGTCACTTTATTACAATCATATCAGAGTATGATTGTTTTTAAACAAACGAGTCTAAATAGTGCTTTAAATAGTGGTAATATATATACTATATAATCCACACCAAATATCTTAAAATATAAATAAATTATCGCAAGGTGATGAGCTGCCTCTCATCTGCTGAAATTGCATTCCTCACCATAGTGTTGGCATATGGTAACTCCTGACACACTAACAATCTATCAAAAGACGCAAGCGGTGAGTCTGCAGAACGATATAAACTTCTCCAGATACCTTAAAAAAAATTTAAAAATAAAAAATAAATAAATAAATAAATATATATATATTATTAGAATAATTCAAACAAATCCTGTACACTCATTGTCTAAAAAATCGAGCACCTAAAGGGAGTTGACAGAATCGAATGAAACTTTGTAAGTGTGATTGCAACATTGATATAAGTGATTACAATATCAGAGCAAAAGGATAATTTATTTCAGAAAACTAACCCCTTGGAAGGAAGGCTCTAGTACCCTGTTGGGCCGCCTCTAGCTTGGATGCAGGATGTGATATGGACGGGCTTGGAGGCATACAGGTTCCGTATGGTATCTCGCAGCATATCAGTCCACATTTCCAGTATGTGTGTTGCACAGCTGCAGTGCTTCAAGGGTGAAATGTTTAATAAAATCCAAGCTTGCATGTAAAGTTATCAGTTATGTCATGTGGTATGAGAGAAAGTATAAATGGGAGTGCTTAAAAGCTGGAGTAGAGTCATCTTCTTCAGAGATAGTGGCCTTCCATCTTGTCTACCACCTAATGCAGAGCCACATGGAGGAACCTTCACCTTCTGTGGTGAAGATGGAAGAACAGGAGAGATTTCCCGTGCTGTTTGTCTTCTGGATGTAAGTGGAGTGAGCCCCCAAGCATGAGAGAGCATTTGTAAGTTACTACTTCTTCTCAAGGCCAGTGAAGAGGTATTATTTCATCATTTAAGTTTTTCGACGTTGCCGTTCAGACCCAGGATTGCCGTGTAGAGGTACACCCTTCACACCCTCACGTCTGCAAGTCTGGTGGTGGTACTGCAAGAAAATAAGCTGTGTTCACACGTGTGTCTTTGAGTTTATGAGAGCCGTGTGAAGGTACTACGTTCTGAAGTCATTTGGCTGCACTGTAAAGTCTTTCATTGAACTGCTTTGTATAATCTGTTCAAGTTTTCAAGTAAAATTTAAACTGGGCTCTAACCCGTGGTATTCAAGAATTGACTGTGGCTGCATTTATTCTCTGCCAAGGGTCATTCCAGTGTGTAGGAATGGTGGTGTCACCCGTGACAAGTACAACCCCTGTTATCCTGTTTAGTGGGCATTTTCCTATCCTAGGGGGTGTCCCAGGTGGCCTGCAGTGATACTCTGGCATTGGCTGCGTGTGTCCCTCAGGCAAAGGAGTCTGGTAAATGCCACCATGACACGTCAGCACTATACCCTCCCAGCTCCCCGTGTATGTCAGGTGTCTGGGGTCTCCCTATGGGATGCTGCACGGCCATCCAGCTTCTTGCATTTCAAAAATACACCCCTTCTCAAACTCTGTTAACTGGATGAAATCTCTTCAATTGTATTGTAGAGGCAAATAGTGGTCAACAGGCTCTACACAAGCGTAAAAAGAGATCCACTACACACAAGAAGCTTCTGAGAGCCTGTTTATAGGCCAATGGTGGAACCACATTTAGGGCCTCAGATGTCAAGACCGTTAATCTAATCACTCTGCAACTCTAATTATTTGCATATCTGCCTGAGGCCTCGGTCAGACGGGCGGTTTTTCGCGCGATGTGCATGCAATCTGCGCATATATAGAACCATTGCTTCGCAATGGGATCGGTCACATGGCCGCTTTTTATGCGGATGGCCGATAAATTATAGGACACGAGGAATCGCAGATCGCGCCTATCTGCGATCTGCGATTCCCTGTGTTCTATATAAGCGCTCAATGGGGCCGGCGGCAGCAGCGCCGACCCCATTGAGAACATATACTACAAAGATCATTGTCCTCTGCCACAGCTGTAACAGCTGTGGCAGAGAAGAACGATGTTTGCCCATTGAATTCAATGGAGTCGGCAATACAGCTGGCTCCATTGAAAGCAATGGGCTGCCGGCGAGCGCGGGATGAATTTTCAGGAAGAGCTTAAAAATATAAGCCCTTCCCTGAAAATCATCCTAAAATGTGTAAACATAAAAAAAATATATATACTCACCTTGTCCCTGCAGCCGCGGCCTACCGGCAGTTCTCCTGAGATGCTCTGTGTAGTATTCAGCAGGCAGGGATTTAAAATCCCCGCCTGCTGAATGGGCTGCCTCTGATTGGTCACAGCCCTCACCAATCAGAGGCAGCTCTCACTCACCCATTCATGAATTTATGAATGGGTGAGTGAGTGCTGCCTCTGATTGGCTCAGCGCAAGGACCAATCAGGGGCAGCTCTCAGCTATTGAATGACAGCTGAGAGCTGCCCCTGATTGGTCCCTGCGCTCAGCCAATCAGAGGCAGCACTCACTCACCCATTCATGAATTCAGAGGTAGCCCATTCAGCAGGCGGGGATTTTAAATCCCCGCCTGCTGAATACTACACAGAGCAGTTCTGGAGAACTGCCGGCCGGCCCTGGCTGAACTCCGGCTGCAGGGACAAGGTGAGTATATATATATTTTTTTATTTTTACACATTTTAGGATGATTTTCAGGGAAGGGCTTATATTTTTAAGCCCTTCCCGAAAATTCATCCCGCGCTCGCTGGCAGCCCATTGCTTTCATTGGAGCTGGCTGTATTGCCGGCTCCATTGAATTCAATGAGCGAACATCGTTCTTCTCTGCCACAGCTGTTACAGCTGTGGCAGAGGAGAATGATCATTGTAGTATATGTTCTCAATGGGGTCGGCGCTGCTGCCGCCAGCCCCATTGAGCGCATATACAGAACACAAGGAATCACAGATAGGCGCGATCTGCGATTCCTCGTGTCTGGCCCGTTTCGTCGAAAACGCTGCTAGCTGCAGATTTTTTGGCCAATCGTCGGCCCCGGTCACGCGATTTGCGGATGCGCATCCATCATGCGATCCACAAATCGCGCCAAAAAACGGTCGTCTGACCGAGGCCTGAGATGTAACTGAATGCCGAGTTCTGCAGCAAAACCATAACTTCTTCTAGGTGCTTGATTGTTTTTGATAAAGAGTGTATCTAGATACACACATGATTACTTAACTTCTCAACTCACCATAGAGGTTCATAATATGACGCTTAGTGCTCGGTTACATTTTTATCACCCATTTATATGCAGTTATCCAAATAAAAAAGATAATAGATAGAGATATTTCTAAAATTTTGTAAACATTGTTACCTGCCTCTGCAGATGTTGTCGTCTCACAGTCATCAACATTACATTCAGCAACATGATACAAACAGAAGCTTCACATTGGCAGAGTTTCGCTCCCTTTCACAGGAAGACACAGTGAAGTGCAGGCAACTCTGTACTCTTCTCCTGTACTGCAAAATGGAGACTACAAGTTAAATGGGTAAAAATAAATAATCTGCACTCAAAAAGGGGTGGGGTGTACTTATTTTCTCAATTTACATCCTTGACTTCTTTGAAACCATCAACATATTATAAAAAAGCAGCACTTTCTGTAGTGGAAAATCTACAGCATGAAAATGCAAGTGCATATGCAAAATCCACAACAAGAACTGCGGCTAATTCCGTAAAACGTGTTAACTCTAAGGCCTCATGTCCTTGGGGACAGATCCGCAGCTTGTGTCCAGCACACGTGATCCGCGCCCCATAAGGATGCATTTGACACCTGCAGATAATTAAATACCTGTGGATGTCATTTTCCCTTAAGGTGCGGATTGCGTGTGCAGGAAAACACCTGCAGCATGCTCCATTTTAGTGCGGGTCTCCCGCGGGGATGGCTCCCGCAGGCTTCTCTTGAAGCCTATGAAAGTCGTCCGGATCCGTGGCACACCCGCAGCTGAATTCCTGCTCTCTGGCGTGGGAGCGCGGGAGAGCAGGAGTTCAAAAAAAAAAAGAAACAGTGCACAGCGCATGCATGAGGCACGCTGCCGGCGTGCCGAGCACATCCGCCGGGCCAAAGAAAGAAGATCCGGCTGCAACAGAGGGAAGATCTGCAGCGTCCGGACAGGTAAGTAAATCTTCTCTTTAGTCCTCATGTATGTGGGAAAGCAGGGACCAGCTGCGAGATTCTGCATGAAGAATCCGCGGCGGGCCTGATTTTCCCCGTGGACATGAGGCCTAAGGGAGCATTACGCCAGCCGATAGACGGTGTCCCTCTCTGCAGGGGGACGAGGCTGGAAGAGTCAGGAGCAGTGCTCTGAGCTCCCGCCCTCTCTCTGCCTCCTCTCCACCCCCCTGCACTACGGAGACGGGACGGGGGCGGAGCGAATTCCCGGAATTTAGCCTCTTTGTGTGATGGGCTTTATGGGGATTTTGCCTCTGTTTTTTAGGGTTTTTTTTTAACAGTCTTTATCATGCAGGATGAATAGTGTGTTCAATTTATTGCACAGGTCGTTATGGATATGATGATACCAAATATGTGGAATTTAGAAAAGCACATTTTTATACAAATAGAAGAAAGTGTGCAAAATGAAGGGGTTTGCATTTTTTTGCACTATTTTTTTTTTCTTTTACAGTTTTTTATGTCCCTGTAGGGTAATTGAACCATAACAGCTATGATTGCCACAATAATGCACTGCAGTACTTCTGTACTTTAATGCCTTATTGCTTATAATAGTGATCATAAGCAATGGCAAGCCAGGACACTAGTATCTGACATCTGGTTGCCATGTCAACCCATTGGGCCTCCGCGATGCAATCGCAGAGGGCCGACGACGTAACATAGAGAGTGCACCCCCTTTGTGAATAGCACATTGACAAAACAAAGCTTTACTGGGAATTGCAACCATTTAAACTGTAAGGTAATAACGGTAGGGATATCAGTATTCTTGGTGTCAAGACGTTTTTTCTGGTGCTATCACCACTAAAAAAAGTTGCTTCTATAAGGAAGATTTCACCTGAAATGGAATTAGGACACGTGACGAAGCTGCGGAATTCCATGCCAAAATCTTCAGGTCTAACTGGATTTGGATGCAAAATTGCAGGCAGGTTTTAAGCTATTTTCAATTCCACATCAAAAACCACAGGTAGCCTGCGGATTATGGTGCAGAATTTAGTGTGGTTTGTAGTGCGTTGCGCGGCCTATTCTGTCCCATGTGAAAGGTCCCCATGGGTATGTTTGCACATAGCTGAGAATCCACACCAAAATCTCCATTAAAAATGTGTTAAAATCTGCACCATTGATGCAGATCTTCACACAGTTTTTGCTGCGGATCTGAAGCAGATTTTATCCTGAAGCTGCTGCAGGTCCTCATCAAAAAATATGTCAAAATCTGCATCATCTTACACAGCTTTAATTTTTGTGCGGATTTTCTTTTGCAGAAAATCTGCATATTTTCCGCTATCTATGAACACACCCTAAGGGCTCATTCACACGAGCGCTGTGAGGGCACAGTATAGCCGCATGCAAAGATTGCGACTATACTGCACTACAGATCACGTGAACGGTTAATTCCAGTTACTTGAAGTAGCCCGTTCACACGATCCGAGGTGCATGCTTTCCAGCTCCCATAGGAGTCTATGGAAAGCACGCACCAAAGATAGGTCAGGTCCTTTCTTTGCGCGCACCACGGAGCTTAGATGCAACCTTGCAGTCGCATGTTCTAACTTTCTTAGGTGCGCAAATTTAGCATGCTTAGCATTCTTTTATGTGAATGCTTCTATAGGAACCTATTGGTTCCTATAGAAGCATGTTCTGTGCGTGCCTCTAATGCATGCGGACAGCGCGTTGAACGAGCCCTTAGATTGTTCTGCAGACTATTAACTTGCAGGTTGGTGCCTTTGCAAAATTTCGGTGGATTAATGATTTTTTAGGGGAATTAATAATTCTTAGTAAAGTTATGACTTATGATCGCTATTGTAAGCCATAAGGTATTGCAGTACAGAAGTACTGCAATGCATTTTTATAGCTGTTATGGTTCAAGTTGAAGTTGGTCGTGTTGGAGGTGAACAGATTGAGCGATGGTGGTTCTATTTCCCTCTGAATACACTGGCATACCCATGGGCGTACTTGCCACTAGGCACTGGTCCGTGTGCTGTCCGATGTCCTGAACACAGCACATTGCCATGTTCTATTTTCGTCCGAAAATCGAACAAGAATAGAACATAAATGGGTGCTATTTCCGTCCGATTTTGGTCCAAAAATTGGGTGGAAAAAATGTCTGTGTGCATGTACCCAAAAGGGGTTCAATCAATGCAACTGGAAGATAACATGCCTGTTCTAGAGAAAGTTATCATTATGCTGTGAAAAGTTAGGTTGGCCTCATAAAATAATATGAAATTCCTGACAAATGCCTTTCTGGGTGTAATTGCTTTGATCTGTATGTTTTGTCCTTCTATTCGCGGGTCACTCCCTTTACAGCTGATCATCAAATATGCAGAAGACATGCCACTGACCAACTAGATTCTCTACATTATTAAATCCCCATGGTTACTTTCCAGAGACAGCCCTTGTCCGAATCCATTCTTTAGATTTCCTCATCACTTCATCAAAGGAACAGAAGACATAATTAAGTAATGAATTAATACCCCAAAATTAAGGGCTCTGCGGCTATTTTGGACACCTCCTAATGAAACATATGTCATGACACACGGAGATACAGAGAGGAGCAGGTGCACAAGCTCTCTAAAAATACCCAGCAGGAAGGCAGCAGCTGGGCAAGTCAATTAACCCCTTCTTCCTCATATTGGTTAAACTATTTAACCCCTTCGCTATTACAAGAATGTGCCCTCCTGGCAAAAGAGGCATTAGATTAAATGGCTCAGTTGTTTTTAGGTATTACATCATGTCTTCAAGCTGCAGTCCTTTTGGACCAATAGCACAATGAATTTCTCTTTTGTATAGATAGTTAGCTCCTGGGCCAGGTTTACACAGTATTTTTTGGCGTTATCTTCTATAGGGCTGAGTTCACACGGCCGTATGCGTAAAACGCTGAAAGAGTCATGCAGCATTTTACCCGTGTGGAGCCGGCGGTGACAGTGATATTGTACTGCGCATGACAGCGTATCCCATTCATGCTGTTATGCGCAGTCTTTCTGTTTTTTTTGTTTAAATTTCACGCACTGTTGCTTTGCAACGGCGCGTATATATGTAGCCCATAATAATTGCGTATGGTGGCATTGATCACATGCCCATAGAGAGCAATGGGCTCTCACTTGACTAATATGTGGCAAAATAGAACCTGCGTTCCTTTTTGTGCTCACAATTCCTAAACGCAAATGTGAGCGGAACTGCGGAAGGCAATGTGTTTGATTGCCTGCAAATTACGGCATATCACATGGGTGTACATCGGTAATCTTACGCTCATGTGATTGTGAACCCAGCCTAAGGGCTCTTACACACAGTTTTATTTTCTGGGATTTCAAAATACATGAAAGAACACTTTTTAAAATGCCAGGATTTTTTTTGCTTAATGTAGCAAGCGCCTTTAATGGTGCTTTTGGTGGTTGTTCGTGGCATCTATTATTCAGTGTAAGACCTTGTTCACACGATGAAAAATGTGCAAAATTAATTTGGAT
Organism: Eleutherodactylus coqui; assembly: GCF_035609145.1. Classification (NCBI taxonomy): domain Eukaryota; kingdom Metazoa; phylum Chordata; class Amphibia; order Anura; family Eleutherodactylidae; genus Eleutherodactylus; species Eleutherodactylus coqui. The sequence goes on along the minus strand of NC_089838.1, from coordinate 206,093,660 downwards.
TTCAATGGAAATCCATGTCAGAAATCTGCACAGTTAGGCCAGCTTCACAAGGGCGTAGGAATATTTATGCGCACATTTGCATGATGGGCATTGCATTTTTGCATGTGTGCGTATTTTTTTAGTATTCTTTGTACGCACATGACCTGCATATTTGCGTGCGCAAAAAACACACGCATTCTCTCATTGATTTCAATGGGCAATTACGTTTAATATGTGTTATTTTCATGCGCAATACGCACAAAAATAGGACATGATGCTTTATTTTATTTTTTTTTTCTAATCGGTGGCTTCTATTCACTGCGCAAGAACATCGCCACGCTTTGTCGTCTGGTTTCAGGGCCGGTAACAATTGTGATCAGTAGGGATAACATCACAAACGGTCACACAGAATCTTCCACCAGGGTGCCTGCGGGATGTGCAGTTCTCTGCTCTCACAGGGGATCTCTGAGGACTTCGTGTGAAACTTGCACGGAAACGCTCCACTATTTCTATGCTCACTGGTGGACGGCCGGATGATCTTCACTTACAGATGCAATCTTTTACCTTAAAATTGGAGTACCACCTATGAATTGTGTGCCCGCTGGGTGGATCTTCACCAAACTTTGTCCGAAGATGATGTTGCACACTAAGAACAGACCAAGAACAGACTGGTAGATGTGAAGATCAAGGACACAAAACGCTCTTTCTTTGTTGACAGCCATTTTGTCTCATATTCCCCTAGCGATGATTAAAACAGAATAAAACTTTTTGGGCCTCATTCAGCAAAACTGTCTAAGAGTAAGACTGTCCTTGTTGCTCACAGTAGCCAATCGCAGCGCAGCTTTCATTTTACACCAGCAGCTTGAGATATGAAGGCTGCGCTGTGATTGGCTGCAATGGACAACAAGGACGTCTTCCTGTTAGACCAGTGATGCCTAAACTTTTTCAGCCATGGAGCCCTTTTTGAAGCAAAAGTTTCTTGTGGAGCACCAAAGCGAGAGGGTGTGGTCAAGGGAGGGGTTATGGGCGTGGCTTATCACAACATATGATTATAATAAGGACAGGGCTGTTTAGAAAAACAAATAAAAAAACAGGGATGAACACTAGAGCGCTGGATGGGCTATTGATATACATTATATTTGAAATTAACATGCTGCGGAATTAAACCCCTCTCCACATACCAATATCCGCATGGGTTTTCTGCAGATTTTTTCCACAGCGTGTGGATGAGATTTTCAAATTCTAACCTACTTGGCTGCTACAGCTACTGTAAATTCCACAGCAAATCTAAGCTAAGTAGTAATAATGACACACTATATTGGTGGCCCAAGTAGTAGTAGCATCCCCTATATTGGCCTCGTGTAGTAATAGCAACCCCTATTGTGGCCCCAGTAATAATATTTACCCAACAGTAGCCACAGTAGTAATAGTCAACCCCACAGTAGCCCCAGTAGTAATATTAACCCCACAGTAGCCCCAGTAATAATATGAAACCCCTCAGTTATATTAACCCCACATTAAACCACACAGTAATAATATTAACCCCCTTTAGTAATATTAACCCCACAGTAGCCCCAGTAGTAATAATAACCCACAGTAGCCCCAGTAATAATATTAACCCCCTCAGTAATATTAACCCCACATAAGCCCCAGTTTTAATATTAGCCCCCTTCAGTAATATTAACCCCGCAGTAGTCCCAGTAGTAATATTAACCCCACAATAGCCCTAGTAATATTAACCCCCTTTAGTAATATTATCCCTACAGTAGCCCCAGTAATAATATTACACCACACAGAAATATTAACCCCACATTAGCCCCAGTAGTATTAACCCCACAATAGACCCAGTAATAATATTAAACTCCTCAGTAATATTAACTGCACAGTAGGTAGCCCCAGAAATATTAACCCCACAATAGGTAGCCCCAGTAATTTTAACCCCACAGTAGCCCCAGTAATAATATTAAACCCCTTAGTAATATTAACCTCACATTAAACCCCACAGTAATAATATTAACCCCCTTCAGTAATAATAACCCCACAGTAGCCCCAATACTAATATTAACCCCACGGTAGCCCCAGTAATAATATTAAACCCCTCTGTAATAATAACCCTACAATAGCCCTAGTAATAATATTAACCCCCTTCAGTAATATTAACCCTACAGTAGCCCCAGTAGTAATATTAACCCAGAGTAGCCATAGTAATAATATTAACCCCCTTCAGTAATATTTACCCCACAATAGCAAGTCCCAGTAATATTAACCCCACAGTAGCCGCTCTAGTATTAACCCCACAGAAGCCCCAGTAGTAATAATATTAACCATCTCTGTAATATTAACCCTACAGTAGCCCCAGTAATAGTAACCCTACAGTAGCCCCAGTAATAATAACCCCACAGTAGGTAGCCCCAGTAATATTAACCCCACAGTAGCTGGACCCAGTAATATTAACCTCTCAGTAGGTATCCCCAGTAATATTAACACCACAGTAGGTAGCCCCAGTCATACTAACTCCACAATAGCCCCAGTAATAATAGCCCCCCCAACCCATATTCTTACCTCTAACTTGCAGGCAGCATCGCTCCTCCTTTTCACGGCGCTGAGTCCCGGTGCACAGTGACATCAATGTGTGAGCCTGCAATGTTTCATCCCTTGTCCTCTCCTGCGGAACTAAGGAGGAGAGGACTTAGGGGAGGAGGATCCCTGGTGCACACTGACATCAGAGTGTGCACTGAGATCAGCATCGCTGCGTGATTGCCGGCCGGGAAGCCGTGGTGCCATAAGTTCACCACAGCTCGGTCACAGCCACTGACTGCAGCTTGCGGAGCACGAAGGGCTCCACAGAGCTCAGTTTGCGAATCGCTGTGTTAGACAGTTATGATAAATCAAAATTTTTGAGTTTCTGTTTCTATTGATATAATATTTATGTATCTAAGTGTTATTAAATATGAGTTATGAGGGTTTCAAATCAGGAAGGTCATTTGTAATAACCCTGTACTGTCATGTGAAAGTGACCTACGGGTGTTTTTACACACAACGTTTCTGGTTAAATGCCACTGCAGTCTTTGATGTTGTTTTTGAGCCAAAGCCAGAAGTGGATCCAGCAGGAAGACGAAGTAGAAGTCCTTCATTTATATTTTCCATTTCTGACTGGGGTTCCTTTGCCTACATTCCATCAGAATATGTACTGTAAAGAACCACTTTAATTGTATTGTAATGTTTGTTGCCGTCATTGCACACCAGACATATGAAAAAGAGCTAAAAGGATATTTGTGAAAAATCCAGTAAAAATAGGTCCTAAGATAATGATGATGAGTGATTAGCTCCAAAGTTAGCTCCAAAAGGGGTTGTCCTCTTCTAACGTTAATAATTGTGTCACAACTTGGGCCCACCAGAAGATTCTCTGGTACGCTGTAGGATCATTTGGACCATGCTGAAAATGCTTCTGAATTAGGGACCATTCAAACGGGTCAGAATTACGACGCACCACAAGCTGCGGTAAGTTCTGCACCATAATACGCAGGATTATGAAAATGGCTTAAAACCTGCCTGCAATTCCACGTCAAAATCTGCAGTTAAACCTGCGGATTCTGCAGTGTAATTCTGTCCTATGTGAAAGGTCCTTTAAGTGGGTTTTCCATTGAAGTGGATGGAGCCAACATGCAATACCAGACAAAATGTGTGATAACATGTTATAGGTCAGATTCTGACATGAACTCATTACCAACACTGTGAGCTGTAAAATTACTATAATCACAATTATAACACCCCATTCAAGGAACAGCAAGCAAAAAAAATAATACCTGATTTGTACAAGTGGTGCTGGAACGGACGGTTGACAAACCTGCCTGGAGGCTTTAAGAAAGGTGCAGAATCCACAGCCTGAGGACTCATTCACACGAGCATAGCAATTTTCGGTCGTCTGTGTCAGGGCCACAGTGCGACTGAAAATCGTATAAACGGGCGCACAAATCTGCTGTTTGTGTGCCCGTTCAGATGGCCCGGGTCCGGCGCATATATGCCGAGCCCATGTAGTGGCCCAAAGTGTACATGTCTGCCCCCTCCATAACTGTTCATAAATGTCCAATAAATGTGTCCCTAAATGTCTGTCATGTCTTCAATGTAGATTGCACAGTTGCAGCGCATAAGAGGGTAATGTCTGCGTATGTCTGGGAAATGTAACAGTTTATGTCAATGTTGTCACGTGAGCATAAAATATATATGTGTTTGTGCAACATCCCGTAGACTGACCCCGGAGACATGGTACACGCTGAGGAGCTGGGAGGGCAAGATGCTGTCTTGTCACAGCAGCACTTACCACACTCCCTCCCGGAGGGACGCATGCAGCCAAGGCCAGGGCTGCACTGGGCCTCTTCCAGACACCCTCGGCATAGGGATGCCCAATAGATAGTGGAACAGGGATTGCGGTTATCACGGGTGATGCTACTGTTCTGGTATCCACCGGCATGAACATCGGCGGAGAATAAATGAGCCGCAGACATGAATAGAGTACCTCAGGTCCCTAGGAATGGTCAGGGCCTGGAATAACTTTACTGGGTAACAACTCCACAAATACAAGGCAAACATAGACAGTATTCTAAGTGCAGGTAGAGTTATGGATATACATATATACAGACAGACTTGAAGATGAGCACCTCCACTCAGTGATCCCAGACGTCAGGATGCCTGTGTGTGACAATTGTAGATGCGTTCCTCCACCCAGCGGTCCAAAACTTCAGGACGCTTGGCTGTGAACAATTGAAGAAAAGAAGAGTACCTCTGCACTGGGCCTTGAGACAGTCTTACTCACTAGTTGCCCACTCTCTCTCTCTCTCAGGGACTCACTCCATCCTCATCACAGAAACAAGCACTCCAGGAAACCTCTCTTCCACTTCCATCTTCAACGCATGATGGCTAAAGTGCCCCCATGTGCCTCTGTGCTTTACTTTCTCTCAGCTCCAGAAGATGGAAGACCTTTTCCCGCTCTCAGTCAGTACTCATACCACGTGACAGAACATAAATTGATACATTTACAGACAGTCAGCTCACACTCTGCAGATACTTAACCTCTCACTTGCTGCAGCTGTGCAATACACATAACAGATTGACAAGACAGTTTTGCATGGAGAATCTACATAAGACATATATGTATGACATTATAGAGGGGGCCAGGAAAGCATGTACTGGGCCACTACATTTGCATGGTGTGCAAGTCAGACAGTCTTTACAGTAATTGAGTGGGTCTGTAAGCCTACCTGTGGATTAGAATCTACTTTAAGAAGAGTGTGAGAGAAAGGAGAAAGCCTGACCTAGGCCTATCCGATATGGAAGAAGTGAAGTGATATTCCAACTACTGAGAATGGAGAATACCCCGTCTCATCTCCAGTTAGTATAGAGTCCAGAAGCTACCATGGAAGGATCGAGAGAGTGCCCTAACAGACAACAAAACAGTGAGTGTTGGCCAGTAGAGAGAGTGAGAGAAGTCATCCGGGAGAGTGATCCTACAGATAACCAAGACTGTATGCACCCAGATAACCTGAGTAGCCTCCCTGCCTCATCAAAAATAGAAGTTGTCTCTAAGCCAATCCTCCATTGCAAGAGCTCTTGTGCATCCCTGCTTGATGTTCTAGTAAAGAAAGGCTTTACTGACAATTCCCGGTTTAGTCTATTTAAAGTATAGCCCTGTGTGTGTGGACTATTTATTGCATCATAGTCTTAGTTCACCGCAGTGGGTGGAACGATGGTGTCACCCGTGACAAATACTGAAATTTAATGCAGAGTTTACCACAGGTAATTGCATCACTAGTGTTGCCTGGACAGGCCTGTCAGGGCCATGGCAAAGGGTTGCATGTTACGGCAAAGGCATGAAATCGCGGACGATATACGCCTGTGTGAATAAAGCCTGAAGAGGACAAGCTACAGAAGTGGATTCTTCCCAGCAGAGGTCACTAATATTATGATGGAATGCTTCTTTAACCCTTGAGGACATGACCATTTTTCATTTTTGCCCCCCCCTACCCAATTTCAAAAAGTCATAAGTTTATTTTTCCATCACCAAGAGCTTATGTGGGCTTGTTTTTGCTGGAAGAGTTGCATTTTTTTAAATGTACCTTCTAATGTATCATGTAATCGATTGAAAAACTTTGCCATTTGGGAGGACAAAAAGTTGTTTTTGCGGCGTACATAGTTTAGTAAAAATGGCATGCTAACTTTATTCTGTGAGTATGATTACAACCATACCAAAATATATAGTGTTTTTTTTATTGTACTACTTATAAAAAATAAAATACCTCTAAAAAATGAATAGCTTTCATATTTTGACCTCTATAACTTGTTAATTTTTCCGCTGATGAGCTATATGAGGGCTTCTTTTATGCAGGGCAAACTAGTTTCTATTGGTACCATTTTTGGGTACATATGACTTTTGGATTGCTTTTTATGAATATTTTTTTGAGACAGGGTAACAATTATTTATCTAACTTATTTTTTAGTTTTTCTTTAGTTCCTGTAGTAGACTTGACTGTCCAGTCACTTGTACAATATATAGCAATACTTCAGGATTGCAGTATAGTGCCTTGTGAAAATAGGTGTGCTTTTTCTGTTAACTTCGTGGTTTTCCTGTTTTGTTGCTGGAATTAAAATGATTTTTTTTTTGCGGAGAAGGGGGGGTGCTATTTGATTTACACAACATACTGACCACTTTTCTGTGACCAAAGCAACAACTAAAACAAAAAAGAAAACAGAACTTTAATGTCAACATCTTGTGGAGCTGCCTTTTAATGTAATTAAAGATCCAAATTTGTTGAGGTATGTCTCTATTAGAATTAGCACTACTAGACACTGCTGGGACTTTTGCCAATTCTTCCAGGCAAAACTGCTCCAACTCCTTCAAGTTAGACCAGTCATGTTGGTGTCCAGCAGTCTATAGGTCATTCCACAGATTCCCAATTGGAGTGAGGTCTGGCCTTTGATTACACTATTCCATGGTTCCCTGTATACACCTCAAGTGCAGCTTTTGCAATACGTTGTTCTGCTAGAAGGTAAACTTCTGTCCCAGTCTTACTTCTCTGGTGGACGGAAACAGATTTTCCTCAAGAATTGCCATCCATCTTTCCTTTAACCCTGATCAGTTTTCCAGTGCCTGCTCATGAAAAGCATCCCAACAGCACTGTGCTTCATGTAGGCATGGTGTTATTAGGTTGATGGGAAGTGTTAGGTTTGCAACACACATAGTGTTTCCTGTGATGGCCAAAAAGTTCAGTTTTGGTTCCCTCTGACCAAATAACCTTCTTCTATGTGTCTGTCGCATTCTGTTTGGCAAACTCCAAACATGTTTTCCCATGTTTTTTCTATAAGCAACAGTGTTTTCTAGCGGCTGTTCCATAGAGCCCCACTCTGTGGAATTTATGGCTTATGGTGGTCCAATGGACAGATACTTTCAACTCGGCTGTGGATCTTTACACCTTTTCAGAGTTATCCATAGTGTCTTTGTTTAGTCACTGATTAATGCCCTCTTTGCACAATCTGTTAGTTTTGGTTGGAGAGGTTTGCAGTTGTGCCATATTCTTTCCATTGTGTTATAATGGATGCAATGGAGCTCCATAAGATGTTCAAAGTTTGGGATATTTTTATATAACTCAACCCTGATCTATACTGCTCCACAACTTTGTCTCTGACTTGGTTGGAGAACAACTCAGTCTTCGTGTTACTTGCTTATTAGTGTCACAGACTCAGAGGCCTTTCAGAACAGGTGTATTTATACTGACATCATATGACACTTTACGCACCGGGGAACCTTATTCAACTAATTATGTGGCTTCTGAAATTAATTGGTTGGAACAGACCTTATTTAGAGGATTCATAGAAAATATATGCACTCACAACTTTTCAGTTTTTATTTATTTATATTTTAACCCCTTCCAGATGTACGCTGTACATCTATGACACATGTCATTGTATGGAGCAGGGTTGGGAGCCAAACCCACTGCATAAACAGAGATTGTTAGCTGTCTTTGACAGCTGACACCCAGACGCAACAGCTGCAATTCTAGATAATGCCAGTTGCAGCTGTCAACCCTTTAAATGCCACTGCCAATTCTGACAGCAGCATTTAAATTTATTGATCAGGATTGTGATGTCCTATGACATCGCAGAGTGCTGTCTGGGTGTCTTGGCAACGAGACTCCTTCTGAAGGCCCCTAGGGCTGTCATAAATGATTGCCTATTAAGATGCACCTGTAGCACATCCTAATAGAATGCCTTTCAGAATACAGTACAATGCAATACCATAGTATTACATTATACTGTATAAAAGATCAAATGACCGCAAGTTCAATTTCCCTGCAGGGACTAAAAGTAAGAATAAGCAAAATTAAGACTTTTTTAATTATTACAAAAAATAAAAAATTTCTAAAGTTTTAACGCCGCCTTTTTCAGTTGGAAGAAAGACAAAAAAAAATATATAAATTCGTATGCTGTGTCACATTATTAATTCCACATGAATGCCAGGATTGTGTTTTTTGGTCACCCCGCCTCCAAGAAAAAAATTGAATAAAAAATGATCAAACAGTCATATAAACTCCAAAATTATACCAATAAAAACTACCGGTCACCTTGCAAATAACGAGCAAATAACAGCTGCATTGACGGTAAAATAAAAAAGTTATGGAGGTCAAAAGATGGGGATAGATTTTTTTTAAAGTATTTTATTTATGTCATTTGTACTGCACCATGAATGCTGTAAAAACAAACCCCCTTGAAATAGGTCCCCTACTGACTACTATAACTCAGGACCATGTTTGCAGTGGGGAAAAGCTTTATGGAGCGGCAGTTATAGGGACACTGATATTTCCCTTGTAAATCTTTGCTAACCATAGGTTGGAGACAGGTACGCAAGTATTTTTTTTTTCACTCAAACTGCTCCCCAGGCTCTAAAATATGCATTTTTTTGATATGCAAATGAGGTGTGAACCATCTGATGGGCAGTTCACAAACGGAAACAGGTGCCAGCTCTCTCTCCCCTCTCTCTGCACCATCTAGTAATTGACATCTCCAGCTTCCTTGGAACACATGGCACATATTTGGGAAGGTAGATTCTGCATGATTACAGTTCTAAACACATTGATGAGATTTCACTAATCTCATCCACATGTTGCCTATATTTTCCATGTGGAAATTTGGTGGATTTTCACTACAGATTTAAACCCTTTCAGTGCAGCAAAGTTGAAATGTACAGTGAATCCACAGCAAAATCCAGATGTTCCACGCGTTTTTTCTTGTGGATTCACCGCATGTGGACTTAAACTTAAAGTCTTCTTCAAGGGTCAAACCCTTTTAATATGCCTGTCTTTACATGGTTGTATGTGTTTAAGGACCTTCAGAGAGGTCACATGACTTTGTTCCCTCTGATTTTGTTGCTATTGACTGATTGGCTGCAGGGCTTGATATAAAAGACAGGTCTTGTTCCCTGCTCTGATGTGACAGTTTAACAAAGTGCAGAGAGGAAAGATTGTACTATGCAGCCGGCCAGCCTATTGAGGTGTCAAAGGCTGCTGCCACCCCAGAGCGTGGTGCGGACCACAGATCGTTGTTAATCTATCTCGGAAGTACAGTAACACAGCTGAGAGTGGTCCAGGCAGATGGTAACATGCTATACTCCCGTGGGCTTCTGTGACATTAAAGGATCAAGCGCTGCTGCACCAAGCATTATAACAAGTGCTGCTGAAGCCAATGCTGTGAGCTGAGAGATGGCTGCCTAAAGTATTATCGAGAGCTTTGTACCAAGAATGATACGCTCAGAAAGGGCTTTGTTGGTATGTGAGAGTGCCCTACTGAACCATCAGCTTTAGAACAACTGCAAAAGACTGAACGCTATGGAGAAACCTATATTTAGAGGTTAGCAGTAACATTTGTCAGTGCGCTCTTTCCCCCCGGTTCTGTTATCTACAACAAAAAAAACCACCAGGGTGGGGGTTTGGGACTTTATGGAACTACCTGAAAGACGTAGGCCAATTGCACACGACTGGATTTGCATAGTATTGCACTGCATTTCAGCTCGTGGAGAAAAAAAATGCAGCAGTCTCTATTTCAGTGTGGATTCCGCATGAACTGCTTCCAATCACGTCAATGAAAGCTGTCTGAAATGACAATGTGGAAAGGTCGCAAATTCTGCGTCATCGCCTAACGACGATGCGGAAAAAGCCAAGATTTTTTTTAAAAAAAGGATTGCACATGTCCAACAGCTTGTCATGTGGACCTTCCGCAGTACATAAAAAGAAGAAAAACAGGTATGCGCGGATGCCAGCTAGGCACAGTGTCGGATTCTGCATGTCGTGTGCAGCCAGCCTTAATGAACGGCTACTTAACGGCTACTGAACAGAGTTAAATGTGTTTCCATCTTTAGTGCAAGGCCTTGCATAGAGTATAATGAAAGTAAAGACTGATAGTGAGTGGCATTGCATATTTTGAGTTGTGTGTTACACAGTTAGGCCTTAGTCAGACGGGCGTTTTTAGCCGCGATTTGCGCATGCGCATGCGTCCGGCGATTTTATAAAACCATTGCTTTGCAATGGTATCGGACACATGAGCGCTTTTTATGCGCTCGTCCGATAAATTATAGAACAGAAATCGCAGATCGCACCTATCTGCGATCTGCGATTCCTGTTCTCTTCTCTATATGCGCTCAATGGGGCCGGCGGCAGCAGCGCCGACCCCATTGAGAACATATAGAAGACAAATCATTCTTCTCTGCCACAGCTGTAACAGCTGTGACAGAGAAGAACGATGTTTGCCCATTGAATTCAATGGAGCCGGCAATACAGCCGCTCCATTGAAAGCAATGGGCTGCCGGCGTGCGCGGGGTGAATTGTCGGGAAGGGCTTAAATATATAAGCCCTTCCCTGCAATTCATCCTAAAATGTGTTAAAATAAAAAAAAATTGTATACTCACCTTTCCGCTGCAGCCGGAGTCCAGCCGCGGCCGCTGTCAGTTCTCCTGAACTGCTTCTCGGCACTATTCAGCCGGCGGGGCTTTAAAATCCCCGCCTGCTGAATGATCTGCCTCTGATTGGTCACAGCCCTGACCAATCAGAGGCAGGTTTCACTCACACACCCATTCATGAATGGGTGAGTGACTGCTGCCTCTCAGAGCTGAGCCAATCAGGGGCAGGTCTGACTCACATCCATTCATGAATTCATGAATGGGTGTGAGTGAGACATGCCTCTGATTGGCTCAGCGCTGAGCCAATCAGGGGGCAGGTCTGACTCACACCCCCTTCACACCCACTGCAGGACGGCCGCGCGGAGCTCCGGCTGCCGGGAGAAGGTGAGTATATATATATTTTTTATTTTTACACATTTTAGGATGAATTGCAGGGAAGGGCTTATATATTTAAGCCCTTCCCGACAATTCATCCCGGGCTCGCCAGCAGCGCATTGCTTTAAATGGAGCCGGCTCTATTGCCGTCTCCATTGAATGCAATGCGCTGGACAGCTCCGGCCCGTTTCTAATGAAACGCGGCTAGGAGCAGATTTGCGGGCGACTTGCGGGCACCGGTCACGCGATTTGTGGATGCGCATCCGTCATGCGATCCGCAAATCGCGTGAAAAAACGCCCGTGTGACTAAGGCCTCATAAGGACACACACAAGGGTTCTGCACATTTGCTGAAGTAGTTCTGATTTTGGTTCTGAGAAGTGATGGGTGAATGATTAAATTGAAGAAAGTCTTGAGGAGCGCATATATGTGAGGGAAAATTTAGGTTCATTTATTGTGTGCTGAAATGCAGTCAGGGATATATAAAGCCCCTGTATGTGGTATATATAGTGCATAGTTAAGTAGCTTCTACACCACATGGGCAAAGGCAGGCTGGTGGCAAAGTCTCAGCAGCTACCAGTCTGAGTGCCTGATATATAGTTGGAGCCCTGCATGTATATTGATCAGAACTATTGAGGAGAGTTTCTAAACTCTAGGCAAAAAGGACATACATGGGGGCTGAGTTGTCATGTACCTTTTGGTCATTGAGAAACCAAGAAGTAATGTACAGACCGATGTGTTATGCTGTACATTGTAAACAATATTTTGGATTACTCTGGATGCTTAGTTTTACTTATTTTAATACATACTTCCGAAATGTAATATTATGATGCAAGGTTTAAGTATACTCACCTTCTTATAGAATGCTACGCAACATACCATGTAATGTACATATATTACTTACACAGATATACTGTCCCATCCAAGCTGACACTGGTCATGGAGAGAGGTGGTTGCATGCTGGGCACTACAGTTCCTGATGCAACAGCAAGAAGTCCAGTGTTGGACACAGATCCTATCAATTAGCTGGGCATTGTATGGTTGCCATAGCAATTGCCTAAATTGCAGCCACCTTTCTCCATGCCCAATACCAGCTTGGGCGCTGGGAGAGCATACCTGGGAACTGGAGAAGACACTTGTTAGATTACTACAAAAGTGCAAGTGAGTGTACTGCCTCCTGAGCCTCTTCTCCCCAACTCCACACCGGGCTACTACAAGATGGACTGGTGGAGACAATGCTGTGACTAACAGGAGAGCTTACGTGCACATGAGTGATGTACTGGCAAAGCTGGCAAAAAGCAATCAAGTCTGCAAGAAACTAAGAAAAAAGATTACAGCAGCGCAGCAGCACTGAGTAGGACATGAACATGCTGGGCACTGAGATGAGTGATGTCACTTGGGGATTTGGTGAGGCGAGGATCGGCAGTCCGAGACATTCAGTTGATGACCTGGGACAGAGGTTGAAAACCAGAATTGTACCACTAGATCCTGCATAAGGGTAGGTAAGAATATGCAACATCTTGTTACTCTTATTGCTTCTGAGCAGGTTCAATCATATTAAAGGGGTTGTCTGGTTCCTGGAAAACATTCCTTGTACAGGTACAACAGTTCTAAAATAAGAAATCTCTTGGCATTTGATTTGGAGTATGATGTCACCCACTATCACTTGACTGCTGCAGCGTCATCATTCTGAACCCCTGGCATCAGTGCTCATATCCTGTGCACCACGATGCCAGGAGTTCAGAACATCAATGCTGCAGCCTTTGATTGGCTGCAGCGGCCAGGTGACATCCAATGATGTCATCCTCCACAACAAATGTTGGAAGATCGGCGGAGCCGCAGTGCTAGAACGTGAGGGCTGAGAACAGGTAAGTATAGGTCCTTTTGTTATTTTAGCACCGCTGGGCCTCTACAGGGAATGTTGTATGGTAACCAGACAACCCCTTTAAGCATCACAAATTACTATACAATAATATAAAGGAAGCCCTTGAGCGGACATTTCATATATGAAAATACATAAAATGATTAAAGGGTTTGTCCAGCTTTAAACTATTAATGGTATATCCTCAGGATAGTTATCAATAGTATATTGTCATGGGTTCACCATCTGGGACCCCTGCCAATCAGCTGTTAGTTAGGATAGTGCGCTCGCTCGTGCATGCAGCTGATTTCTGCAAGAAGCAGACAGCTCAGTTCCCTTTGCAGTTGGCCAGCTCACCATTACAGGCAAAGTTCCCATTCATTTCAATGGGAGCTTTGCCCGCAATGCCAAGCCAGGATACTGCAGCAGGAACAGAGCTGTCTGTTTCCTACAGAAATTAGCTTCATGCATAGGTGCACTGGGACAGCAAACAGCTGATCAGCGTGGGGTTCTGGGCGATAACCTCCTGCTGATCTACTATGGATAGCCTATCCATAGAGCTAGACCAATAATAGTTTTAACCTGGATATTTCTTTTAATATTTGTTTCACTTGCAATATCAGGAACTTGAATCATTTCAGAGTTATGACCAATGATGTAGAGATAGAATGTAACGATGTCATTAGATAAATTATGTCATGTTGTTAGGGCTCCCACACACTTGTGATTGCGTTTTTTGTTAACGCGTTTGTCAACGGGACTTTCTAATGTTTAAAAACGCAACCCAATGCACCAAAAATGCAGTTGCGTGCGTTGCGTTTTTTTACAATAGAAAGTCCCATTGACAATCGCGTTAACAAAAAACGCAATCGCAAGTGTGTGGGAGCCCTTAGGGGGCAAAGACTGAGTTTTTCTTGCGTGATTTTGTCTATATTCTGCTCAGTCCGGAGCCAAACCAGAAAATGTTTTGGTCTTAACTTTCCCCGACTCTTGCCTCCAGTCAGCATTTCGTGTTGCAACTCCTGTTTCAGCAGTACACAGCTTCTGGAAACAGTGATGAGCCCACGGTAACATCCTGTATTAGCCATGGAGACAAAGTCCACCAGCAGCTGGGCAGAGTGGAGTGACATCCCACAAATAGAGGGGGAGCATGTATAGAAGTGGTTGGGTCTCTAAAGCAGAGTTGTTAAACTCATTTTCACCGAAGGCCACATCAGCCTTATGGTTGCCTTTAAAGGGCCAATTGTGATTGTAAGGCTGTATAGTAATAGTGACCACCATAGTGGCCCCAGTTCTGATGGCTTCCCTATAGTGGCCCCAGTAGTAATAGTGAACCCCATAGTAGCCACAGTAGTATTAGTGTCCCCCATAGTGGCCCCAGTATAATAGTGCCTTCCATAGTGACCCTAGTAATAATAGTGGAAATTCATTATTAAAAGACTGTGATTGCACATCATTGTGAATATCTACAGAGTTATGCCAGGCCTGCTGAATAACTAATACTGTGAATATAGAGAGGCTGTGAATATATCAAGAGACTCAGACTTGATTCTACAAGGGTTGAAAAGAAATGTTGTTGAGTAGTAGTACTGTGTTTTCCTGAAAGTAAGACCTACTCCGATTTTCATGGGGGGAGGGGTGGGCTTGAAGTATAAGCCATACCCCAAAAATAAGCCCTAGCTACACTACATGAAAAAAAGCAATACTTACTTAGCAGCCGCTATCCGGGTCCCTCCCGCTGGTCTCCACAGTTCCGAGCAGGCTTACTTGCAGTTCTCAGTGCTGACAGAACATAACTTGCTGGTAACAGGGTTTGTAAACCCTGCCTCCAGCAAGCGATTGCTCTAATTGGTTCTCGAGTGCTGCAGCTCAGCTTTTCACATCCAGCGCTCGATAAACCCATAACAGCCATTCATTGAAGCGATGTTGGCGCTGAGAACTGCTAGCAAGCCTGCCCAGAACTGCAGGGACCAGCAGGAGGGACCAGAACGGCACCTGCTAGGTAAGTATAAGACATTCCCTGAAAAAAAGACCCTGTGCCTCTTTGGAGCAAAAATTAATATCTTATAAGACAGGGCCTCATTTTTGGGGAAACACGGTATAGCCAGCACTTTCAAAATATTTAAAACTCTGTTGCAACATTCTAAAACTGCGTGTCAAGTTAAATTAACTCTACTACGAATTCAGCTGCCAAGTAAACACCTCTATTGTTGATCATAATGTGTGCTCCATCTCTTAATCCACCGGCAAACAGCTCGCAGCTCACTGATAGGTCAGATTACATATTACCCATAGACATCTATGGATAGGTAGCAGGACCCGAGTGAACGAGAAGCAAAAAGATACAGACAGATGCTGCTGTAGCTAATCAAAGGTGTTTTACTGTTTCACAGCTTCTAGAATGTCCTTCATGCTCCTGCTTCTCTGTATATTATAAGAGGGGAGCAGAATATCCTTTTCTCTATGTGTGCAGTGTCTGGGAGACATTATAACAGCTATTCTCCACTCACCAACTCAGGCCTTAGTCACACGGGCGTTTTTTCACGCGATTTGCGCATCGCATGACGGATGCGCATGCGCAAATCGCGTGACCGACGTTGAAAAATCGGCCCAAAAATCGCCCGAAAATCTGCTCCTAGCCGCGTTTCATTAGAAACGGGCCGGAGCTGTCCAGCGCATTGCATTCAATGGAGACGGCAATACAGCGGCTCCATTGAATGCAAGCGCTGCGGGCGAGTGTGGGATGAATTGTCGGGAAGGGGTTAAATATATAACCCCTTTCCTGCAATGCATCCTGAAAAGTGAAAAAATAAAAAAAATGTATGTACTTACCTGCTCCCGGCAGCTGGAGATCCCGGCGGCCGGCCTGCAGTGGGTGTGAAGGGGGTGTGACTCAGGCTTGCCCCTGATTGGCTCAGCGCTGAGCCAATCAGAAGCAAGTCTCAGTCACACCCATTCATGAATTCATTGGTTCAGGCTGAGCCAATCAGGGGCAAGCCTGAGTCACACCCCCTTCACACCCACTGCAGGACGGCCGCGGGGATCTCAGGCTGCCGGGAGCAAGTGAGTGCATCCTTTTTTTTTATTTTTTCACTTTTCAGGATGCATTGCAGGAAAGGGGTTATATATTTAACCCCTTCCCGACAATTAACCCCGCGCACGCCGGCAGCCCATTGCTTTCAATGGAGCCGCTGTATTGCCGCTCCATTGAATTCAATGGGCAAACATCGTTCTTCTCTGCCACAGCTGTTCCAGCTGTGGCAGAGAAGAATGATTTGTCTTCTATATGTTCTCATTGGGGTCGGCGCTGCTGCCGCCGGCCCCATTGAGCGCATATAGAGAAGAGAACAGGAATCGCAGATCGCAGATAGGTGCGATCTGCGATTTCTGTTCTCTAATTTATCGGACGAGCGCATAAAAAGCGCTCATGTGTCCGATACCATTGCAAAGCAATGGTTTTAAAAAATCGCCGGACGCATGCGCATGCGCAAATCGCGGCAATAAACGCCCGTGTGACTGAGCCCTCAGAGAAAACTGACACTTAGAACTGGAGCCTGTAGAAGAGTAAACTGGTGATAAATGCAGATGCAAATCACATAATGGGCAGAAATAGTGCTACTGCCCTGGACAGACATGACAGCTTTTTATAAAAAGTCATCTAAAACACAGGTATGCTGTAAACTGAAGAGAGCCGAGTAATTTGACTTGTTGGTGACACAAAACTAACCAATAAAGTATCTGAGCTGTAAATCAATGCCATATTTTGTGATTTACTTGCATATACGTTTTAATAAACAAACTTGAAACTCTTTCACTTATTGCATCTAAGTATGAAGCAATATTACATGTTGTAAGCTACACAATACAGAATTGTGCCATTAGGACCAGAGGCTATTATTTGCATACATTACAACATTTGTGCTAGGCTTAGCATCTTTAGATGTAAATGTACCAAAGAATTAGCACATCTACAGAATGCAGTAAATGATTTATTTCTATAGTTGTTTCCTGTTCAGCATTCTATATTGGGTTACCTAGCATTTTATATATGACTCTCAATTTGACTTGCAGATTACTGAAACCAAAACGATCCCCTTGGTTTATCTATGTGTGGTACAGAAATTAAAATTAGCAGCTAGTCCCAGTATAACCACCTACAAACTAACTTAAAGGGGTTTATTTAGGATTTAAAATTGCTTCACAATCACTCTGTCCTTCCTGGTTGTTGCAGACCAGGACATGTGACTGCTGCAGCCAATCATTGGCTACAACAGTGACCGCTGATCAGCTGTTCGCCAGACCAGTATGCTCATGCACTGAGCTAATTTTTGCAGACAGCAGATATAATGGCCTGAAACACCTATTTCTGGCCCCTCCATAATTGTCATACATGTCATGTCATGTCTTTTATGTGGATGCACTCTGTAAAGTGTCTTGTCTGCTGTTATCTGTATTGCACAGCTGCAGCATGTAAGAGGTTAATGTCTGAAAGTGGCTGGGATATGTCTGGAAATGTCTGTCTAGTCACATGATGTCTGTACCCTATAAGTATGAGTGCTTGAGAGCTAGGTGAAGCTTCTGTCATCTTCAACGGTTGAGAAAGGAGTCAAAGCGCCTGCCACATGGGTGTACCTTCAACCCTCATGTGGTGAAGTGATGGAAGAGGAGGAAAGGTATCCTGAGGCCTTCCTTGCCAGGAGCCACCTCTGAAGAGAGAAAGGAGTGAGTGGTCCGCCGTGCAGAGCTGTCTTCAAGAGTACAGAGTGAGTGTCAGTGGAGTGTTCCCTTTCCCCGTCCTACTTCGGAGTGTTCCCTGTCTGGGAGCAGAGCACTGTAGATAACTGAGACTGCAAGCCCGATATCATCCTAAATTGTCCTCCTTGACCTAGCACTAGCAACTTGTCTTTCCTGCCCATGTGAGTTAATTGTATTCTGTTGCATCTTCTACAGTAAAGTTTCCAGTCACTGCCCGTTCCCAGTGATTGAGGTATTCAAGTTTATCAGTGTGTGAACTCTCTTTATTCATCCGCCGGATAATCTACGGTGAGAAAGGAACGGTGGCGTCACACGTGACAACTTCAGGTCCACAACACTTATACAGGTAACCGCTGTCCCAGCGTTGTCTGGAAGAGGCCTAGTGGTGCCTTGGCTGAGGTTCTGTGTGTCCCTCCAGGGAGGAGTCTGGTAAAGCCACCGTAACAAGTGCCATCTCTACTGTGCCAGCTCCTCAGCGTGGGCTTCGGGTCTTGGTCACCACACAGATAGCTTTCTTCCATTGCAGTGGTCAGCCTTGCCAGGCCAGGCTTGCTATTGCAGGCCAGGTTTTCATTAATTTCAATGGGAACTTTGCCTGTAAAACTAAGCCTGGCCACTGCAGTGGGAATGGAGCAGTATGCTTCCTGCAGAAATCAGTTCAGTGGAGCAGCACACTGGTCCAGTGAACAGCTGATCAGCGGGCATCTCATGGTGGCCGAACCCCGCCAATCTACTACTGATGACCTGTCTTGAGGATAAGCTATCAATAGTTTACCACTTTAAAACCCTTTTAACTGCAATAGCTCCAATGTATCACAGTGAAGTTGAAATCTATTCCAGATCGATTACTATTCTAAAGTGATCATTAAGAAAATGCAAGAGCACATAAGCATTAACTAATGATAGAATAATACAAGTGATGTTACATAAAGATCAAGCACAATGAGGAAATTCATCAATGGCTTTGCTCCAGTTTTCTGGTAGAAATCAGGTAGTGTGGCTACAGCAGTCTCATGTCCTCTTCAGCTGCAAACAGAAAGAACAGAGTGCTTAAGATAAGCAACAAACACAATCTACCCCTACTATGTATTATATCAAGCAGAATGAATAGACACTCATGAGTGCTGACAGCAAAGCTGCATAAGCAGGAACATACATGCTGGTCACACACGTTTTTGGCAGGCAAACTATACTCTTAATTTGTTGTTCATTCATTTCCTCATAGTTTCCGGAATGAAATAGGAACTTGCATAGTATTTGTATTTCAGTTAGTACTCCCATTTTATCTTGTGCTACATATTACTACATGCAACTATTATTTAGATTCTGAGCCCCGATGAGGACAGAGCCCAATGTAAACGACAATCTTTATACAGAGCTGCCGAAAAGCATGCGCTATATAAATGAGTAAAATACATAAATATGCTACTTTTAGGCTAGGTTCACAAGGGGCGGATTTGCCGTGGAATTTCACTGCGGCCACTAATCCCAGAATTAGCTAGCCATGTGGATGAAATTTTTCAAAAATATCGTCCACACGGGACGGCAAAGTCGGGCGGAACCGGCGTTGCAGCGTGGATTCAAAATATGTAGCATGTCTTTTTTTTTTTTATTCCGCTGCAGCCTCGCTCCTCTCTATAGGGAGAGAAAGCCGCAGTGGAATCCCGGCGGCCAAACTGCAAAATGCGGCATGTTTTGAAGCTGCACCTTTCCAGCGAAATTCCTGCGGTTTTTCGGTGCAGCCAAACCACCGGAATTCCGCTGGAAATCCGCCCCGTGTGAACCCAGCCTTCTAATGTAATGAAACTGGCTAAGCACTAGAAGGCAGAACTGCAGTTCATCTATAGCAGTTACCTTTCCTGGGTACTAACGACGTACCATAGTAGTCAAATATCCACAGGACGCACAGTATGGCCAAATTGGATGAACAGAAATACGTATCAGCACTATTAGGTAACAAAAATGTAAGATTAGGAACTAATCAATAGATAACAGGAAAGAATAGTGATGGTAATCAAATAATGGCACAAATGGATGATGATTATAATGATGGTTAGATAAGGGAGCAGATGGGTAATGGTGAACAGGTCATAACAAACTGACAATCACTGACCATAACACTAGCTTTCCTTACATACTCCAGTAATCTATCCCCAATGCTGTTCCTAACACCAAACTCCACTATTCCTGAGTAACCCTAAAGACATTCCTAATAGAAACCCTATCTGAAACACTAACCCTAAGAAACAATGAGAGGGCACTAGGACTCAGGGACAAGAAAACAATCTGAGCTAAATTAGAAAGTCAGAAGCATACAGAGACATAACTGCAAATACGCAAACAAGCCACATGCTGGAATGAAAAGGACGGGCAAAGACTGGACTGGTAAAAACACCAGAACATACTATAGTGAAAATAAACAAAGCTGGGCTGAAAACAACACTAGAAGCATATAAGATAACACAAAGCTAGGCTACGGACAAGATACTAAAAGTAATTTGGCATTAGCCACACATAGTTTACACTATAACCAGCAACACATTACAGAAGCCAGACATATTTAAAAAGAGAAGTCCTCCTCAAACAAGACTGGGCTAAGCAGAGTGGTGAGCTGATCCATTCTAATGGATCAGCTGTGGGTCAATTGAACAGCAGCTGCCCCAACAAAAGATAAAGATGATGATAAAGCAGGAACTTGCCTGTTGTTCCAAACAACTTTGTTTACAGGGGGTTGTACAGGGGCCTATGCTTCAATAGATTAGCAGGGGTCTAGGAACTCCCACTGATCAGTTGTTCCTCAGACCTGTATACTCATGCACTGAGCTAATTTCTGCAGGAAGCAGACACCCCTGTTTCCATTGCAGTGGCCAGGCTTGCTATTGCAGGACAGGTTTTAATTTATTTCATGGGGACTTTACATGTAATACCAAGCCTGACCACTGCAGTGGGAATGGAGCTGTCTGCTTCCTGCAAAAATCAGTTCAGTGCAGCCACACACTGGTCTGGTGAACAGCTGCTCAGCAGGCATCCTATGGTGGATGGTGGCAGTTCCCTGCCGATATACTCTGGATGACCTATCCTGAGAATAAGCCAACAATAGTTTACAACTAGACAATGTTGCAAATCCTAACCATGAATAAGATAGCTTAGCCATTGTTGGAATAACTTTATTTTATGGATGTGCCATTTTTTTTTACTTTTAGGCCTGCAGATTTTTTTCAAGCTATAAAAATCAATTGTACACAGAGACAGATGGCAAATTGTACTTTAAAACATGAGGAAGAATAAACCTAGCCCTAATTCCCACTAGTGTCCACGTTTACATGTTTTGATACACATTTTACATCTGTTTTTCACATAATTGTAATAAACTCACAAGACAATCTGTTGAGCTGCAAATGTCATCTGTAGAATTCATATACTGCTTATGGTAGCGTGTCTCCCTAAACTATAGGTGTAAAGGGTTTAACGGTACTGTTGTATCTTGTCTCCACCAGAAGAATGGGTGGAGACAAGCTGCACGCCAACAAGCAACGGCCACAAGCTGATTGGCTGGGCCAGAGAATGGGTTTCCATTATGTCCCTCCAGCCTTATCGTGCCAGTGACCCCACGGCCGCTCTCCTTTGTGCCCAGCTTCTACACTAGACTGAGCCAGAGCAGGGACAGGATAAGAAAAAAGCAGAGCACCGGGGCCAGTGACACTCTGCTGCTCTCCCTTATCCCCTTCCCGGCTCCTGCACTGTCAGTCTCCTCGGTGCCATCACATATTGCAAGCATTATGCAATGCCGGCGAGGAGACTGACAGTGGATGACCGACTTCGCCGAAGCAGGGACGGGTGAAGAAGGCAGAGCGCCGGGGCAGTGACAGTGGGGGAATGTAGCGAAGGGGGGAAATTACAGCGCCGACGCTGGCAGGGAAGGTCGCCGGGGGGAGTATTAATGTGGACCTACGAGTCCACAGCGGTGCAGGCTGGAGGGGTTGCCAGCCAGGGATATTGACAGTGGGGAAATGCAATGGATGCGGAGGAGGAGGGGGGGGACTTACACTGCCGAAGCTGGAAGGGAAGAAGGTCGCAGGTGGAATTATGACAGCGGAGCTAGGAGCACAGACCAGCGGATTCTCTGACCCAGCCAATAAAGTTGTGGGCATTGGCTGTGGGCATGCAGCTTGTCTCCACCCATTCTTCTGGTGGAGACAAGATACAACAGTTTTGGGTTTAGCAAAGCCTGTCAGCACGCTGGCCAGGAGTGACAAAAATATTATAATGTGGCATCTAACTTTTGTGGATCCTGATTTAGGTGATGTACCAAGGTCCAAGGACAGACTCAAGGCTCAGTCACACAGGCACATCGGCGCCCGTGTTACTGCACGATAAGACGGCCGCACTGTAGGTGTCGACGATTCTCCGCACCGCAGGAAGAAAGAACACATGACCGGCTCCATTGCCGGTCATGTGTTTTTTCTTCCGGCGGTGCGGAGAGTCGTCCGCATCTGAAGTGCGTCCGTCTTCTTCGCGCAGTAACACAGGCGCATTGGCGCCCGCATGCGCCAGTGTGACTGAGCCCTTATACAGGATTCAGGGTCTGTGGGCCATTTTTCACCATATGCCCTTGTGCAGTGTCCTAACGCCAAAATTGTCAGTCCACTCCAGGTGACAGGTACAGTGAAACATGAACCTAAGATTGTCACAGTCAGCTGACAGAGGGTAAAGGGATATAAATCCTAACTTGAAAACTAAGATATTACTGCCATGGAAGCAAATATAGATGACAGGAACTAATATAAGTAATAGTTTGTCAATATTATAAAATGTTACATGCAGTTCATAACCTCTAAAATATTTTTTAATTGGTAGTAAATAGTTTGTCAGTAGTATGTGTTATATTCTCAAATTATTTTTATCAGGGTACAGTGATGTCATTGTGATGGATCCCCCACTTGGGACTCCTCTATCAGCAAGAGCAGAGAACAAGACCAAGAGCCGGTCAGACGTGGCACAGCAATGTATTACATTGGTTCTTCGGGTTTTTGAATGGACGCCATGTAATATTTCTTCCTGCAGCTCAACCAAACCCTCACATGCAACTGACAGTGAGGAGAGCTTATATTTAGAAAGGAAGGTATGCTTTAAAGAGTATGTTAAACTTTGGAAATAATATTATATATACAGTTACAAGAAAAAGTAAGTGAACCATTTAGAATTACCTGAATTTCTGCATTGATTACTGATAAAATGCGGTCTGATTGTGTTTGCTTATAATTGTGACTAGCGATAATCGTTAGGTTTAAACGCTCATCTTTTAAAGCAAAACCATTGCTCATTTTCGTCCGTTTGAGCAAATTTTGAGCGATAATGTTGCATGTAAAAGGGCTGTTAGACGACAATCTAACTAAACTTGTTGTTAGCTGTTTAGTCATTCACAACCCTCGGAGATCCTAAAGGCTCTCCCCCTCCATGTTTTTCGGTTTCAGTTGTGTGATATCCATGATAGTATCAGCCATCGTGTCCTTTGGCGGCCCGGTCTTCTTTTGCCACTAATAACACACAAACATTTGTACTGTTCATATCTTTTATTGAGTACACTGAATAAATCTACAGTCGAAAAAAAGGCTTAGTCACTAAGGGGTTAAACTGCTGTCTCTTTTGAATCTGGTATGGCAGAGTGTCTGGATCTTAGGAAACCCAGATCTGCTCTGCCAGTGACTATTGTGACTAGAGGGAGATACAGTGATCCATCATCTATCACAGGGGTTATGTTCCAGAGATCCCCCGCGATATGTGAAAATCAACTAAATAGCGGCACTATATTTACACAAATCAATCTGCTGGGTGAACTGCCAAACAATCGCAAAAGTGAACAAACAGACCGATGCTACGGTATGATCAGTGAGCCAATCAGCGTCCAGGATACATTCCATCAGCCAATAGTGTGCCGTGTACAATCTTGTGTTGGCAAGTGCTAGTGGCGTACTGTATTTCCTGTATGTACCGCAAAAGTCTGCGATATAGCGAAAAACTCTGCGAAAACAGAATTAAATATGGTCTATGTAAAATCCGCGATGCACTGAAGCCGCAATCATTGAACCGCGATAGACGAGAGATCACTGTATTTTCACCTGTCACTGGGGCTTTTATGGATGCCCCAGTTACTGTGAAAAAATGCAAAGAAAAAGCAAAAATGACAGACAGAATGTCCATCTGTGGTCTTTTATGACATCACGCTAGACGCATGTTTTAAAAAACTACATATATAACATAAAGTAAAGAAAAATAATAAAATGTAAAAAAAAAAGTAAAATAGTAACTAGTGTGACTCTGCTAATTTTATTTAAAAAAACACTATGAATTAAAAAAACTATTTTGTTTTACTTTCTGTACACATTACCCCTAATAAAAATTATATAAAAAAAGGATTAAAAACAGTGTCGCAAAAGAAATGCTATTCTAGGGAACCAAGGACATGTGGCATGAGGAGGAGGCTGCTGTAATTTTTTCCATGCTCCTTCAGACGCACTATCATTCCACAAGGGTATATTCATATGTCATACACAGAAAATTTGTTACAGATGGATGGAATTCATTTGTAGTCACAAATTTCTGCAACACTGCTGGGTGTGAATATACCCTAATAGGGGTCAGAAACGCTCTTTTCTCCTTAGGGAGAGCAACTATATACTATAAACTAAGTGAGGAGACTCAAATGGCCACGCACGCTCCTCTGGGTAATATGCAAATAAGGGAGATGGAATAAATCCTCCACAGTGCCACCTATTGAAAGGCAGCATTCCTTCGAGTCAAAGTGGGACTTTTTATACAAGTATCATTGTAAGAAGACTTGTATAAAAAGTCCCACTTTGACTCGAAGGAATGCTGCCTTTCAATAGGTGGCACTGTGGAGGATTTATTCCATCTCCCTTATTTGCATATACCCTAATAGTAATAGCAGCCACAGTTATCTATTACATGGTATTCACTGCCATGCCTTCTTCATACAAACTGCCCTGCTTTGTGTAAGGCCTCTCTCACAGAAGCGTATTGTCATTCCATGTAATTTCTGCGCCCGCGACACGCAACGCCAATAGCCCATTGATTTCTATTTGGCCACTCACATTTGCGTTACTAACTATGGTAGAGCAGAAAGTCCCTGCTCTATCTTTCTCCAGCGCCGGAACCCCACTAAGTGTTAAAAAACAAACATTATGCTAACCAAATGCCCAATTAGCGCAGCATCTCACTTCCTCCATGCATTGCTGCCTGCCCATCGCGTTTTCTGCAATGGGATAGGGGCTCTGCATGGAAGAAAAAGGCCATTGTTACTTCATAGGGTGGCATTGCTACTACATAAGGGGGTATTATTATATGGTGGTAATATTACTGTATAAGGGATTACTACTGCATAACGATCATTATTTTATATGGTGGTATCACTGCTTAAGGAGGCATTATTATATTATATGGTGGCATTATTACTGTATAAGGGGTCTTTACTACTATATAAGATTTCATTATTACTATATATGGTGACCTTAATACTAAATAATGAGGCATTATTACTACATAAGTGTCATTATTATTTTAGATGGTGGCAGCTTTGTTGTATAAGGGGGCATTACTACTATATAAGAGGATATTGTTACTTTATATGGTCACATTATTATTAAATAAGGGAGCATTATTACCGCATAATGAGGCATTATTACTATCTAAGGGGCTATTGTTACTTTATATAGTGGCATTTTTAATATATAAGGGGGTGCTGTTATTACATAAGGGAGCATTTATGGGGGCACTCAAGGGGGTTAATATTATTACTTTATAAGGGGGGATTCAGGGGGTCATAATAACTTTATGGGGGGCATTGAAGGAGGAGAGTATTATAGAGTGGCTCTGAAGGAGGTGGGCATTACTACTTTATAAGGGGACACTGAAGGACGGTACTCACAATGGGAATTATTGCCTTAAAAAGGCACAAAGCGGGCATTGTTAATGTCAAAGGGCAAAAAAATACAAAGGGAGCACTAGCATTGAGTATTTAACATCACACTTTTATCATGTGGTACACTAGTAATGCCCATGTCACTATCTCTCTGGCCTATTTTGGGGGTTAATTATAGTTAGGACAGAATAAGTTCTGAAGCACAATATTTGGGGGCACCACAATGGGGGGCAGATAGGGCTGTAGCAGGCACATAATTGGGGGTAGCAGCAGGATGAAGAGTTTGGGTAGATTGATAAAGGTGCTTGGGTGCTGGTAAAGTGAGGATCCAAAGATATCTATGTTTCAAACTTTGCAGAAATGAGTCGTGTCTGGAGGAAGCCATCATGGTGCTCTGTGGTCGATAGACTAAACAGAAAAATGAATGACTGCAGTCAGAGAGGATGTCATCTGTGATCACTGGATATAACAGAACTATATTCATTTATATGGGCTGCAGAGCGCCTGTGTAGAACTAGTATCTACTGCTATATGGTTATGGTATAACGGTAATATTAGCCTTTCTATAGTGATTTTTATTCAGTAGTAGCATAGTAGTATTAGTCAGTCACTGTGCATTAGTGGTGGTAATGGTGCAGCTTTATTATTTGGGCTTTGTATAGTGATAACATTGGTGTTTGTATAGTGTATTTTATTCAGTAACAGTATGTAGATAATATTTAATTACCGTATAGTGGTAATATT